>NC_030678.2:29030526-29630526 GCF_000004195.4 Xenopus tropicalis
TATTATTACGTATATAAAGTGTGTGTGTGTGTGTGCCAGCCCACCCTTAAATGGACTTTTAAATATACTAATTTATCTAATATTACCTATTATAATATAAAATGTGTGTGTGTGGTCAGCACCACTCTTAAATGGACTTTTAAATATACTAATTATCTAATATTACCTATTATAATATAAAACTGTGTGTGTGTGTGTGTGCCAGCCCACTCTTAAATGGACTTTTAAATATACTAATTTATCTATAATTACCTATTATATATATAAAATGTGTGTGTGTGTTCCAGCCACCTTAAATGACTTTTAAATATACTAATTTATCTAATATTACCTATTATATATTATAATGTGTGTGTGTGTGTGCAGCCCACTCTTAAATGACTTTTAAATATACTATTTATCTATATACCTATTTATAATATATAAATGTGTGTGTGTGTGTGCCAGCCCACTCTTAAATGGACTTTTAATATATACTTAATTTATCTAATTTCCTATTATATATATAATGTGTGTGTGTGTGCTTCAGCCACTCTTAAATGGAGCTTTTAAATATACTAATTTATCTAATATTACCTATTATATATATAAATGTGTGTGTGTGTGTGCCAGCCCACTCTTAAATGGACTTTTAAATATACTAATTTATCTAATATTCCTATTATATATATAAAATGTGTGTGTGTGTGTCCAGCCCACTCTTAAATGGACTTTTAATATACTAATTTATCTATATTACCTATTATATATATAGAATGTGTGTGGTGTGTGTGCGCAGCCCACTCTTAAATGGACTTTTAAATATACTAATTTATCTATTTCCTATTATATATTAAATGTGTGTGTGTGTGCCAGCCATCTTAAATGGTTTTAAATATACTAATTTATCTAATATTACTATTATATATAAATGTGTGTGTTGTTGCCAGCCACTCTTAAAAATGGACTTTTAATATATAATTTATCTAATATTACCTATTATATATATAAATGTGTGTGTGTGTCCAGCCCACTTTTAAATATACTAATTTATCTAATATTACTATTATATATATAAATGTGTGTGTGTGCCAGCCCCTTAAATGGATTTTAAATATACTAATTTATCTAATATTACCTATTATATATATAAATGTGTGTGTGTGTGCAGCCCCACTCTTAATGGACTTTTAAATATACTAATTTATCTAATTTACCTATTATATATAATGTGTGTGTGTGTGTCCAGGCCACTCTTAAATGGACTTTTAATATCTAAATTATTATATTACCTACTTATAATTATAAATGTGTGTGTGTGGTTCCAGCCCATCTTAATGGACTTTTAATATACTAATTTATCTAATTTACTATTATATATATAAATGTGTGTGTGTGTGTGTGTTCCAGCGCCACTCTTAAATGGACTTTTAAATATACTAATTTATCTAATATTACCTATTATATTATAAATGTGTGTGTGTGTGTCCAGCCCACTCTTAAATGGACTTTTAAATATACAATTTATCTAATATTACCTATTATATATATAATGTGTGTGTGTGGTTGTGGGACGGACATTCTCTGTCAGGTCTCCTGCCCTTCTAGCCCTATACATTACATAATTACTAGCCTAATTCACATGTTACTTTAGTTGCACGTTAAGCAGAATCCTACATTCGTATTCACTGAGGTATAACTAGAATTATGTTACATAATACAAAATATCTGCTTTTTCTACAGGTTTATGGGTCCTGCCTGGGACTTTGCCTGCCTAGTGATCTCAAGTCTCTCTCTGTGTCACTGAGCTGACAACAAATAGTATGCCTGAAATGACGTATTTTCAGGTCAGTGTCTAACTGGTTATTTGCAAACAAATAGTTTTGTTTTTGAGACCCTGATTTTTATGTCCAGCCTTGTTGTTTGTTTCTATAGCTGGACACCAGCTAAAGTTGTCCAAACTTTTGCATGGAGGAAACTTTTGGTACATATAGTAAATGATGTTCTTATTATTTACAATATATATTTAAAAACATTTTGCAATTGGTAATTTTTAATGGATTTTCAATTATTTTGCTTTTTGTTCCGCAGCTCTCTCTATTTTTGAATTTTAGCAGCTATCTGGTTGCTATGGCCTTATTACCCTTAGCAACCAGGCAGTGCTTTGAATGAGAAACTGGAATATGAATAGGAGAGGGACTAAACAGAAAGATAAGAATGCAAAGTAGCAATTACTGCGACCCCCACTTGAAAGATGGTGTAGAAGAGGAAGGAAAAAAGAAAAAGACTAATTGCATATTTGCTAAGAATAGGCCATTCTATAATATACCAAAAGTTACCTTAAAGGTAAACCACCTCTTTAAAGCTAATTTGTATTTGTAAATGGGAATGTATTGCTGGGTTTGCTGGCCACTTGCCCAAGTGAAGGGAAAAATAATTGTGTTAATAAAATGTCTTTTTCTAGCCATGCTCCGAATGTCAGAGGGCCACGTACTTCCCGAACTAAACAAGGTAATATGGTCTTTTAACTGAACATTACAAACTAGCTTTGCCCCTGATTCATTTGGAAACTGTGGGCAGGGAGTGGCATGTTGGTTTAGAAGATGTCACAGGTCCAGACTGGGATTTTGGCCCTGCCAGTTACAGTACACAGAGATCCAAAGAGCCCCCATAGGCCCAATAAATAGTGAATGTCTATAGCATCTTATAGTAGTCCCTTTGGCATTTGCCAGAACCATCAAATTTACAGTCTGGGTTTCAGAAGTAAACATTAAAGGGAGGAACTGGGTAAAATAGCGCTTTGGGGAGAGCAATGAAACGCTTTCACTGTTAGGTTCAAAGGGGCGGGGTTGGTTTGAATGATCAGAGGCCATGGATCTTATAGGAAGATGGGGTGGAATAAAATGTTGCACCGCTAGCAAGAAGGATAAGAGAACAATCAATAAGCGCCACAGCAAAAGGAATGGCTGATCAGAGTTCTAGGACTGGGAACACAAAAGTGCTGACTGAGTGAGGTTTGGCTGTAGTAAAGTAGTAGTAAAGAGTGTGGATTACCCTGTAAGGATTAAAAGGGGCTTCAGGCCTGTCCCTGCCCTAATGCATACCATAGGAAAAGTTTATTTTTCTCCTCTCTTCTAAGCCTTCATTGAAGATCATAGTAGACATAATATTTAACATGGGAAAAGTAAGAGTGGTGTTTAAATGTAGCGCCCCACTGACCTGTAAAATAATGCTTCATTTATAAGAGATTCTGAAGACCTAGTTAATCTTTTTCATCCCTGCAGAGAGCCCACTGCTGTTTCCCTACTACCCTGAAAAGTCTTTGCACTCTGTGAAAAGGCAAATGGAAGCTGTCATTGACCACTGTTTGACTAAACCAGCAGTAAGCATATGTACACTGTATTATTCTCCTGATTGGTGAGAATAATCCCTAGCGATGTATAGGCTGTAGCAACACACCTGTCATTTCATATAGAACCACTTGACTGACATGGCAGTTTGATGGGAAAAGGGTACAATTGCTTTATTATGATTGGCTAGGTTGGGAAGGATCATGGTGGTGCATAGACTGGATGTTTGGTTCATCTTGCATAGGTGGGTTATGGCAGGCATTGTTAGTGTGGTGCCTCTGGTGGATGCAGGTTAGCAAATGTTGCGTGTTGATTGGCTGCTATGGGTTCCTAGAATTGGTACATACTCCATGCTTTTTATTACATTACAAAATCTAATCACCTGATTACATTTCTGATTTCCACATAGAATTAAACAGATGAATGTTTTGTCCCAAACTGAGTGTTGAACTACGATGGCAGTAACATGTATCTTACATTGCAGCAAATCATAGGAATGTCTGTGCAACAAAAGCGGTGCCTTCCCTTGTACCAAGTGCCTGCAAGGTTGCTTCATTGGACTTTTGTATGCTTACAGCTGGAACGACAAGTCCGCATGCTGGAGAGCTCGTCCTCTAAAGTGTTCCTACTTGGGCAGCCAACTGATCTGTCACGGTGAGAGATGTACTGGGAGCCATAGCTACACACTGATCTGTTGGTACTATGTAATGTCACTGGCCATAGAGCTCTGTAACTTGCTAATGTGATGCACAGAGCAGTGGTAGTGTGACCATCTTCCTGCTGCATCAGGAAAACAAAGGAGCCATGCAGTTCTTTGTACAGAATCCACTGATGTGGAAAGTACTTTGTAATGCAGTGAACTCCATCTACAGGGGAACATTGAACATAAGGATCTATCCATATATCGTGTTACGTGGATATCTCTCCAGGCTGAAATACAGACCATGAATGCCAATTTGATGCGCAAGACTAATTACCTTTACTGTTTTCAGGTCCAGAAATGATGCACTTTTAGCTGTGAGTATTGGAAACTCTTTAAACAGCAGTGCTGCTGAAGACACAGAAACCAAGTGAGCATTTTTTTTAATAAACATACAAGAATGCTCTAATGGGGAGGCTTAAAGGTGAAGGAAAGGCAAATTTACTTGTGGGGTCTAATAAAAATGTTTAGTTCATTACAAGAGTTTAGTACATTGCCTTTATTGCTGAAATAATGCACATAGGGGTCATCTTTCTACTCTCTCCAACCTTTAGCTCCTACAGCTGTTTAGATGCACGTTTCTATGACGACGATATCCTGACTGTGGTGTTTAGGGACAACTCTGAAGTGGAAAGGAAGGATAGGGTATTGGCTCAGCTGCCACTCTCTTCCCTGTATAGTGATGAAGAAACAGAAGATGGCTTCCCCTGGGACACGAGCAAAAGGTGGGTGCAGTCCACTGAAAAGCGCTACGCTGCACAACACACACCTGAACACAGTACTAGTAGCTTTCACATTCATGTGCCATGCAGTTGTTATTTTTTTCTGTTGGGTTTATTTGTGTGCCATGCAATCCTTTACAGGGCGTTTGTGTGAGATTTATTGAGTAGCTGCTGCTTCACTGGGGATCTGCCTGACCAAATGTTGAACCAAAGAAAGTTAAAAAAGAACTCTGAAGGATGATACAAATTGCTGGGGTGATTAATCTGTTTTTTCTTGTATTTTTCCTGTATTTGTGGAGAGTCAGGGGCGGCTGCTGGAGAACATGAAGGCGCACTGTGTCTCTGTGGCATACGCAAAGTTGCATGTGTGGTGAGTATATTTCTAGTGTTAAAGGAATACTGTAATGGGATAACACGTTTTATTTTTTTCAAAACACTTGAGTAAATAGAGCTTCTCCAGCAGAATCCTGCATTGAAATCTGTTTTTCAAAAACACAGATTTTATTTTATATTTAATTTTGAAATTTCACATGGGGCTAGCCATATTCTTCATTTCCCAGGGTGCCACAGCCATGTGACCTGTGCTCTGATAAACTTCAGTCTCACTGTACTGCTGCGCTGCAAGTTGGAGTGATATCACCCCCCAGCAGCCGTTCAGCAGAACAATGGGAAGGGAGCAAGATAGCAGCTCCCAGTGGGTATCAGAATAGCACTCAATAGTAAGAAATCCAAGTCCGGCTTGGGACTCCTCCAGTTACATGGGAGTAGAAGAAACAATAGGTTACCTGAAAGCAGTTCTAATGTGTAGCGCTGGCTCCTTCTGAAAGCTCAGACTCGGGCACAATGCACACCAATGTTACAGCTAAAAAAAATACATTTGTTGGTTCAAGAATAACATTTTAAATGGTAGAGTGAATTATTTGCAATGTAAACGGTGTAATTTAGAAATAAAAAGTACCCCATAAAAATCATGACAGTATCCCTTTAATATTGTTTTACTGCTACTTCCTGTTCTACAGAACCAGTGAGGGTGATTCAGCTGACGTTGGAAAGTGTATAAAGTTACAGGACAAGAAATGTCCCCCATGAACTCAATCACTAATTTCATTTTTATAGCCGGGGTTCTTGTGTTTTGTAATGCCTCATAGCAGTTTAAGGGCAAAGCTACATAGGAGGTTTAGATCAGATTTTGTTGGGTCGGCACATACGTGAAAGAAATCTGCAGGGTTGCAATAGACTAAATTTCTTACCTTTAAGACAATATTTGTGTTGGCATGTCACTGTATAGGAAAATAAATATGCATTCACCTTCCAATATTAGGCACTTATTATAGTAAAATAAACAATGGTGGGTTTTTTACCCTATTCACAAATCTAACTTGGTGGGAAAATTAGATTTTGTATAAAAGTTATTAATTTCTGTATCTATCTTCAGCTCAGTTCAAACCTGCGCCATGTGTGAGTCTTTGAGATGGATGCAGAAGATGATGGGGAAGAGGAAGAAGAAGAGATTCTGCATTCTCAGGATGTGACAGAGGAAGAGGAGGAATTAAACCAGTCTGCGGATGATGGACAGACAAATTCAGCGGAAGCAGTTGATGTGACAGAGGAAAGCTTGGACTCCTGGTACCGCCAGTCTCACAAAGAGGAAATGTGAGCCCTACTGAATGCCAAATGCTATGGAGAGGATTTGTATAGAATCCAGGGATGTGTAAATAATTAACCTTTTACCTTAGAGGTGCAGCGATTGCAGATATTGCAGTGCTTGTTCCTGAACACACAAATCTCTCGCACACTGAGCAGAACCTGAAGTGATACAAGCAGAGAATAATACAGACACAATAAATAACAAGCTACACAAAGAAACTGAAATTCTATTCTTACATGAAAGCACCAGAATGGCACTATCACTTAAATGTGAACATATTTGGGTCCCATCTCCTGGGGAACTTAGAGATCTAGGGACACTAGCCGACTAACATATCCAGAACTGCCCAAAATAAACTCCAATATTAGATTCTGTACCGAGTGTCACCAGGGGCACAGGAGAGGCATTCATTCCAGCAGTACCGGGCTCACAAACCCCCCGGCATGACCTGACACACTTCTCTATAAACTGCAAAACAGCCATAGTGTTCCTCTCTGTGAGCTGTTTTTGATGGCATTACCTGTTCATGTTCTGTATTGTTACCCACAGTCAGTTCATTTAGAATGATCTGGTTCCCTTGCATGTTGAACCGATGTCTAGAATGCCCCTTTCTCCACATTGGCTCTGAGCTCTGATAACTCTTCCTTTGTCTAACCCTACAATCCTAACAGTATATTACAGCACTGTGCTATTCAACTTTTTACACATAGTAGGAGGAATATTAGGATACTGCATGTTTAAAGGACAGACTTTAAAACTTTACCAGTCTGGGGGCAGTATAAAAATCCCTCATATCGACACATCTTGTCCATAAGCCTCCAGTTGAACAGCCCAGACTTTGTTCTTCATGAATGATCAGTTAAGCAGCCATTGTCACCAGCTTCTGCTTAAACCATCACCTTCTCTAAAAAACACTGGGTAAATTGCATGTGGGCAGTAAACAATGGCAACCAATCAAATTCATGCTTTCATTGTCCTACAGCTGTCTGAAAATACCTTACTATTTATTGATTGCTATGGGTTGCTACAGGTGCAGATTTGCTCAGCTGTGTAGAGACACCTGGTTTCAGTGTGCTTCCATTTACAGAAATGTTCCTTATATTTTGCAGCCACCTGTAGATTTCATTCTATGTAGGTTAATTACATTCACCCTTTCTTGCTGTGCAGTGAAGCCCCTTAAATATGTGTATGTGTGAAACGTCAGAGTCATCTGATCACATGAAATGTAAGCTGGCTGGATGCCATACCATAGACTTCAATTGCTGGGAGGACAATTTTGTCTGGGGGAATATCCGTGAAAATGCGAACGGGCGACTGTCTCCTTCCAGTTTTCCCATGCTTGTACAGGGCAAGGTTATCATAATCCACCTAAAAGTAGAAATGTGTTTTCAAATACAACAATAAAATATAAACACCAGGTAAAGTCTACATAAAGCTACAGATTTGTAATCAGGAGACCTACAAATGGTATCCGAATAAGTGAGTGCCTGATAATGCAGCATAGTGAAGTCTGGGAAACACTGAAGGATACGGGATTCGAAAAAGTATGGAAACATCCACAATATGGGTAAATTGCTCTCATTTTCTGAAAGAAATAAGAATGTAACTGTGCCGAGTTTGATTTTACAAGGACTGATGTGTTTCAAAAGTTAAAATAAAGCCGTGTGGGATGGCACACACGGCGGCGCGATTTCGCGCAAATAGGCGAAAAAGCCTCGCGAGGCAACTTCGGCGATTTGCGCAAAATCGCGCCGCCGCATGTGCCATCCCACCGGCGACTTACATTTTCGCTGGTGGGATGGCAGGTGAAGGCAACTCGGGGAGATTAGTCGCCCGCGAACAGGGAGTTTTGTCGCGGGCGACTAATCTCCCCGTGTGTCAGAGCCCTAAGTAGTGAGCTAATCCGCTTACAGCAGAGGGTTTGGGCTGGCAGCATCAGGGAGGTGTCTGATAAAATTGTGGTATAATTAAATAAAAGCCATCTATCATAAAAATAAGAGGCCAAAGTCAGTAGGAATAAGCCCTTATATTTGCCCCAAACCTGCAGAGAGAGAGAGAGATGACTATGTCCAGCAAAGTATACCTGTATTATGCAATTTTCAAAACAAATGTACAAAAAAAAATAGTTTCCATTCCCTTTAAACTGAAGGTACAATGTACAATGGCAATATTGCTTTGATATGAGTTTCTTACAAGTGGCCACACCTCCAGATCATACATGGCTCCTCCCACTACTGGCTACAGCAAAGGAGAAAAGAAGCAAACTGCACAGTCTGTATCTGCCTGTATACAACATGGCACATGTTTTTAACTTGTTTATTAATGACCTGGAGGTGGGCATAGACAGTACTGTTTCTATTTTTGCTGATGACACTAAATTGTGCAAAACTATAAGTTCCATGCAGGATGCTGCCGCTTTGCAGAGCGATTTGACAAAATTAGATAACTTGGCAGCAAACTGGAAAATGAGGTTCAATGTTGATAAGTGCAAAGTTATGCACTTTGGTAGAAATAATATAAACGCAAACTATCTACTGAATGGTAGTGTGTTGGGGGTATCCTTAATGGAGAAGGATCTAGGGGGTTTTGTTGATAACAAGTTGTCTAATGCCAGGCAGTGTCATTCTGTGGCTACTAAAGCAAATAAAGTGCTGTCTTGTATAAAAAAGGGCATTGACTCAAGGGATGAGAACATAATTTTGCCCCTTTATAGGTCCCTGGTAAGGCCTCACCTTGAGTATGCAGTGCAGTTTTGGGCTCCAGTCCTTAAGAAGGATATTAATGAGCTGGAGAAAGTGCAGAGACGTGCAACTAAACTGGTTAAGGGGATGGAAGATTTAAACTATGAGGTGAGACTGTCGAGGTTGGGGTTGTTTTCTCTGGAAAAGAGGCGCTTGCGAGGGGACATGATTACTCTGTACAAGTACATTAGAGGGGATTATAGGCAGTTGGGGGATGTTCTTTTTTCCCATAAAAACAATCAACGCACCAGAGGTCGACCCTTTAGATTAGAGGAAAGGAGCTTCCATTTGAAGCAGCTTAGGGGTTTTTTTACGGTGAGGGCAGTGAGGTTATGGAATGCCCTTCCTAGTGATGTGGTAATGGCAGATTCTGTTAATGCCTTTAAGAGGGGCCTGGATGAGTTCTTGATCAATCAGAATATCCAAGGCTATTGTGATACTAATATCTACAGTTAGTACTAGTGGTTGTATATATAGTTTATGTATGTGAGTGTATAGATTGGTAGGTGTGGGTTAGGTGTGCTGGGTTTACTTGGATGGGTTGAACTTGATGGACTCTGGTCTTTTTTCAACCCTATGTAACTATGTAACTATGGCACAGGCAAAGTAACATTGTGGGGGCTTATGGACTCAAAGCAGACCATGACGTGAAGGGCGGAGCTTCACCGACCAGACTCTTAGAGGTGGCTATTCCCCTGGCCCCAGTTACATTACAGAGGAATTGCACATGTAATATAAATTACCTGGATTAGTCGTTTTACACATTTCCCTTAATCTTTTGAAGCTAAAAGCCAAAGGTTCCACTAGTCCACCGAATGGAGGGTCAGTCACTAAGAGAGCAGCTTTACCATCTTCTTCCTGAAGGAACTTCTGACAAACCATCTTCGCTGCCTGGAACATTAGGGTAGGAGTGCAGAGCGTTACTAGCAGTCACTCTGACTCTGCTCTGCTAGTAATGGCAGAACTAAAGTTATTTCCTGCTTCGTCCCAACAGGGACAGTAAAGCTTTAAATTTATTTACCACTGGAAACCAGCAAGTTGGGAATAAGTAACTTTTTCACTTGAAGGTTTAATAAAATAAATATTCTTACTTCCCACCAAAGAAATGATGGTTGAACATGTTATAATGGCAAACTCCTCCCCAGTAAAAACTGAGAATACCTACAAATATGAGCACAATTCAGAAGTATGACACTGTGGCACTGAAGGTAAAGCTGCACAGACACAATAAAGACCAGCAACGGGCAAAATGCTCACAGTACATCACCAGAAATAACTTGAGCCGGTGTGAGCAGGGGTGGCACACTAACAGAATGCCAGAGAATAAAGGAGTAACAATTGTATTTATTGCAGCGATTCCCCAGAATACAGCATATTGTGGAACTACAGTTGCGTGTTGGTACACCCACTGTGGGAAGCTCTAGCGGTAGCAGTAACTCAGGCCGGCGTTAACCAAACAAGCTGAACTGCTGCACTGGCATCTGCCACAAGGTGCAAGGAACATTTTGGTGCAGCGCCTTTATCAACATCATCAATTGTACTGTACTTGCTTCTATTTTAATGCTGAATGCTAAACGTCAGGGTAAATTGACTGTCCCAGAACTCCAAGCATTCCTAAGATATGAGTTTATCCCTATTTAATGCTATAACCATTCTGTACTATGGTTTCAGCATTCTAAGCCATAAACAGAGACCGATATTGTACTAGGCCCCTGATGTTACAAAATAAAAGTTTTACATCAGTCATTTGGTGTTGTTAATGTTCCCATCCAGGGTAGAGAAGTCTTCAGACTGCTGCATGTGACATCCATCTTCATCTAATATCCGTGCTGTTGAGATGAAGTGTAGAAAGTGTAGAAAGGCCCGAGGGAGGGGGAAAATGGCAGTAAAGCTGAAAAGATTAGAGAGAGGTACAAAAGGTTCGTCCCACCCCAGCTTGTTTTTTCCCCTGAAATAGGTAACATTGTTGTAGGGAGGGGGAACCCTGTATTGGAGAATGCTGTGTCCTGAGTGGCAGTCTTTGGCTGTCGGCAACACGTACAACGTAGGTGCTCACCCTCTGGCCCTGTGAGCTGCCACGTATCCCCTCTGCTCTTCCCAGTCTGCAGCGGGGTGCCAAGTGCCATCTTGGAAGACATATGGGTCTGCTTTGGGGAGTCAACCTGTTCACGGCTTTTTTTTCCCCATCCGCCGGTTGCTTTGTGTGCAGCAAGGTAGGGCAGAGATGCGGGCACCAGTAGGGAGTCCAGGGGCCGAGGTGC
Source organism: Xenopus tropicalis (assembly GCF_000004195.4). NCBI lineage: Eukaryota > Metazoa > Chordata > Amphibia > Anura > Pipidae > Xenopus > Xenopus tropicalis. The sequence goes on from NC_030678.2 coordinate 29,041,928, forward strand.
GCTACTGTTCAGGGTAAATGCAAGGCGATGGTCCGGAGCTCAGGAGCCTGCATCTTACTCTGATCCCCATCTGGGCAGGGTTGACAGGTTTATTTTTCCAAACCAGCCAAAGTTAGTTCTAAAATAGCCCAAAACCGCCAAAACCTCTTAAAGTAGCCAAAAAATAGCCCAATATGCACAATGGAAAAAATTGTAAAAAACATGCCTTTTTAAAGCATATACATCACTATCCATGCCCTGCGCCCCCTCTCCAGTTACTGGGAGGCTGTTTCCCGTGCCCTCTGTGCCCAGTCTATGCAGATTATAGTAGTTTGCTGCTCAGTTCAGTACAGAGCAATAGAAAGAGAGCTTCTGTCAATAATTGCATGCTGGGGTTTTGGTAGTTTTATATAACAGGGCTCCAAAACTAGCCCAAATTTGTACCTTGGCGGGGCTTTAAATTAGTAGCCAACTGGCAACCCTGCTTCTGGAGGCCACCCCCCCCCCCCCACATCCCGTCTGAAATATTTATCTGCAGAAAATGACTTTTGGTTCAGTCATTGACTTGGGGCATTATAATAAGGTATTGTTACCTCTGTAGAAAGAAACCTTGTCTGCGCTCTAAGGGTTAATAATAGTATATAATACTTAAGGTCTACAATAGGACTGTCAAGAAAGAAAAGAGAGAAAAGGAGACTGGGAAGATAGACATATTTGGGGCCCTAACCGTTCCCCAGCATTGAATGTTTACCGTCGCTATATTGACGATCTGCTGATAATTTGGGATACCAGAGTCTCTTCTATAGAAGATTTCTTTAAGATCCAAATGATGATGGTTTAAAATTCTCCTTTAAATATAGTGATGTAAGCATAGAATTTTTAGATATGGAAATTTTTGTTAAAGATGGAAAATTATGCACAAGAACTTTTTTTAAGGAAGTCGATAGAAATACATATATACTGAAAAGTAGTCATCATAGAGACATTTGGCTCAATAATATACCTAGAAGCCAATTTACAAGAATACGCAGAAATTGCACTAATGATTGTGATTTCATGGAACAGAGTATTTTTCTCTTTCAGAGATTTGTGGAAAAAATATATGATAGGAAGCATCTTATAAGTGAATTTGTGAAGGTAGCGGGTAATAGCTTTTCCGTGTTTCTTCCCAGATTAGGAAGTACGTTTAGAGCAGACCAGATAGGGTCCATTCCCTTGAGAGGGGTTTGGATACCCGGTTGAAGGATGCTCTGGATCTTTTTCTTGAGAATGGATGTGGTAGAGAGGTTTGCATAGGAGATATGTCGTCCTCCAGATACTATTATAAAAGTAAAAATTTTAATAGGGGTAAAACAAGGAGAGAAACGAAAGTTAAAATGGCCACTCATGTGGAGAGAGCTATACTGCCGGTGAAGACTAAACAGAAAAAATATTTCATCAACAAAGTAGAGGGAATGGAGGTGGTCCAATCCACTGTCAATGAGCCATCCAAAGAGTATGGCGGGTTGGCCTTGGTGGTGCGGTACCATTGTAAAGTAAGGGAGATACTAACTTTACTTGAGAGATACTGGCCCATATTGCTAAATGATCCCTTTTTGAAGAACAATCTCTCTGAAAGTTTACCTGTGATTTATAAGAAAAATAAGACCTTAAGGGATATTATAGCACCTACAGTTTTAAGACAACATAGAAAAGATCCTAACAAGAAGAAAGAATCGATTTTAGATTATTTTGGTAGTACGATAGAGACAAAGGAAAAAGGGAAAAGTTTAGTGTCCGGAGGTTGGCATGCGTGCGGTATTTTCCCAAAAGTCTTGGCAATCATTGAGATGTTTTTTAGCAAAAGTGAGACGAGCCTTAATGTTCTTTTTGCTTAAAAGTGGTTTGCGCCTTGGAAATCTGCCATGCAGGCCGTTTTTGCCCAGTCTCTTTCTTATGGTGGAGTCGTGAACACTGACCTTAATTGAGGCAAGTGAGGCCTGCAGTTCTTTAGATGTTGTCCTGGGGTCTTTTGTGGCCTCTCGGATGAGTTGTCTCTGCGCTCTTGGGGTAATTTTGGTCGGCCGGCCACTCCTGGGAAGGTTCACCACTGTTCCATGTTTTTGCCATCTTGTGGATAATGGCTCTCACTGTGGTTCGCTGGAGTCCCAAAGCTTTAGAAATGGCTTTATAACCTTTACCAGACTGATAGATCTCAATTACTTTTGTTCTCATTTGTTCCTGAATTTCTTTGGATCTTGGCATGATGTCTAGCTTTTGAGGTGCTTTTGGTCTACTTCTCTGTGTCAGGTAGCTCCTATTTAAGTGATTTCTTGATTGAAACAGGTGTGGCAGTAATCAGGCCTGGGGGTGACTACAGAAATTGAACTCAGGTGTGATAAACCACAGTTAAGTTATTTTTTAACAAGGGGGGCAATCACTTTTTCACACAGGGCCATGTAGATTTGGAGTTTTTTTTCTCCCTTAATAACGTAAACCTTCATTTAAAAACTGCATTTTGTGTTCAATTATGTTATCTTTGACTAATAGTTAACGGTTTTTGATGAGCAGAAACATTTAAGTGTGACAAACATGCAAAAGAATAATATATCAGGAAGGGGGCAAATAGTTTTTCACACCACTGTATGTGGTATATGTGGTTGAATGTAGCTGTAGTAAGAAATATGTGGGACGAACTATAAGGTCGTTTCGTATGAGATTGTATGAACATATTCGCAAGATTAGATTGGGTTCCTCGGAAATACCACTTTACAAACATTTTAAGGATGTGCATGCCGCTGTGAGGCACCTTAAGGCTTGGGCTATTGAACAAGTGGATGTAGATTTTAGAGGTGGTGATAGATTGTTAGCCCTGGATAGAAGAGAATCATTTTGGATTTTTTCTTTAAATACATTTGAACCAGTAGGTTTTAATGAAAATTGGAATATTAGATCCTTTTTAGCGTAAGTTCTGATATTAACTTTGAGTCTTCGCTGCTAGCCCATGTGTGTTGTTTTTTATAGGATAGCTGGCGATATAGTGTAATTCCCATGAGTGTTTTTCTGGTTTTAACATAATGTAATGGAAAAAAAGGGGAAGGAAATATAGAAAAGGATGGCCAATACCTAATAACAGTTCAGTAAAAAGTAGTATTGGGTTATCTGTTTGATTGTGTTGTAGTAGGAAAGTTTGGTAGGTAGGGAAACCCAGAGGAGTACTACTACTATAAGGAGGAGAGGGAGTAGTATAGAGATATAAGAAAATAGATTAAGTAAGAAGGGATAAAAGAAATTGTTTTTTTTTTTTTTTTTCTTCCTCTTTTTAATATAATGTTTTATTTTATATTTTAAGTAAGTTTTGATATGATGTATCTGAATAAGTCTAATTCTGCTACTGAATGTAGCAGAAAGAGTGGAAATGACATCTAGAGGCTAATAACGGGTTAACTAGGCACTGATGTGGAGTATAGCTGGGTATAAATAGGGGGAGTTGGTCCACAGGGGCAAAGTAGTCTGTGAAGAAGCGCATGAGCGCGAAACGTGTCGACTGTTGGCACTTGAGAGGATCCGTACTGGAGGATTCGGCCCATACCGGTGACGTCACCGGAAGGAAGTGAATGGCACGAAGCCGTTACTGATAGCCTGTGCCTCTCTCTGCCTTACCCAAGTAAGTTCCCGGCCGGGACAAGGGGGATGTGCATACAGTATACTAAGCCCCTGTAGGGACTAATCCTTTTATTTCATACCTACGTTGTTTGTAAAGTTTATAGCAACACGAGTTCTCTTAATAGATCATCGTTCAGTTAACACAGTGTATCTAGCTGCGCATGTGCTCTAAGTTAGACTTCCTTTCTGCCTCCATACTCTCATACATTAAGTGGGTGTTCGTTGGGGAATAAAAGGCACTGTGCTTTGTGAACATCACGCCATCTAAATATCCCTGTAGGGTATTATTTCCACATGTTTTTATAGTTTGAATTTACTATTTTAGGTAGACGCCCATCAGGGGCGATGGAAACTCCAACCATTCTTACTCATAGGGTTATTTGTTTTTAATTTGTATGTATAGGTTCTATCTATGAACTTCTTTTTCAATCCATCTAATTGTTGTTATATCAAGGAATTGGGTATTTAAGTGTAAATTATTTTTAGGAATCCATCATCTTTTATTTATTGCACTTAATGAACTTTTGATCAATGCGTCCTTCTCCTGTATATAGAATTAAGTAGATATTATCATTTTAAGGTCTATGTGAATTATTGAATATGTTTGCTAGATTTGATGCTACACATATTTGAATGCACTGATGTGGTTTTTTAATAAAATTAAATTGATTTTACACTGAAGTGGTGGTTTTTTGAGCGCTAACTCCTTTGGGATAATATTGTTACCTCTATGTAATGCCAGGGAGCCCTAACATTTACTGTTCTGCAGAGGGATCTTGTCTGTGATTCCCCCTAACCTTTATTGAGTAACCGTACTGTTCTGCTGCTCCATTCTTCCATGAGACGAGAAAACATTCACGTAGCTGCTGCTTTACATTCAATGCCTAAGGGTTTTAGGGTCCAGATTGACTCAGCATTGTTTTTGAACCAATCATTGTGATACAAACATGTTGTGTTCTGAATAAACTGCACTTTGATAGAGAATTTCTGCTTCTGTTACTGCATTCATTGTACTCATGCTGCTATGTCAAACAGTAGGGTCTTGCATATTTACTAACCAGAACTTGCATTTTAAAATGTCTTCCTTAGATTAGGCTACTTTTTTTATTTATAAAGGACAGAAGTTTCACCAAGCGGAGTTCACAACCTGACAATACATTATAACCCTGAGTCTCATGGGATTCATAGGCTTTCTTGTATGGCATTATCATTTTATTATTAACGATTATATCCTGCAATGCTGTACAGTATCAAATAAAGCAAAACTAACCTATACAGGAGGTAAAGAGGGTCCTACTTAATAAAACTTACAATCACTTTAATATAATGTAGCCTAGGAACATATGGAACAGCTGGCCCATTGCTTGGATAAAGTTGCACAGTGCTCTAAAAATAATAGCATTGCCTCTTTGTGTTCCCCCTGTAATAAACGGATATTGCTCCTTATGTAACTTCCTTGTATCTCTTCTTTCTAGATATGATAATGTAAGGAAGCCCGGCCGAATGCATGTGTCCCTATCTGCTCTGGGATATTTGCTCCACTCGTGGATTCAGACTTGCAGAAGAAGAAGCAATGTAACTTGTGCAGCTGGGCTCGGGGTCCCGGAACAAGATCAAGAGGAAAGAAAGCCTCCCCTCAGATCCCTCCCACAGATCTGCTGTCCATTGCATTATTATCTTCCCAGACTTTGCACAAGTGCACATTGCATTTGTTATTATAAAGGGTTTTGTTGAAATAAAGTGCAGAACTAGTAGTTGGTCGGTGAGCAGCAAAGGGCCCAGTAGAGTATTTTGCAAAGCAAACATGCACTTATACACAATCAGGAAGTGTCTATTATGGGGTTTCCCTTGTGTCCCTTTAGTGGTGGCTGAACTCAAGCCCTCATTAGCTCACTTATATAGCGGAGCTGCAGTACAGTAACTAATGGTGCGCCACGGGATGGTGTTTATAGGTTCATACATAGGTCTGGTGTAGTCCTTACAGTTACAGAGTTCTCTGTATTTATTATAAATGTGCAGAAGCCCAAAACCATTTGTGTTGCTTCCCTGACACTGAGTGCTATCTGGTCCCAACTGGCTCACTTCTTATTCCTTAAACACAGGAGATTGGATAAAGTTTTGTTTTTTATTTGGGATACTGGAAGCATCAATGTGGCCCTTGAGAACCTTTCAAAGTCACACTAGCTTTAGACCTACCCAGAGCATTAGTAATATTAGATAGAGTCTATTCAGTTAGTAAGTGCCCAAGTCACAGGAATCTTCACAAGTATCTAGAAACATCCCCACACATTTGCATGCAGCCTTTATAATGATATTTTAAGCATAGTATTAAATAATGCTCCTATGAGGGTCTGCTTACAACTCCTTGAGCTTGGTACCCAGAGTCTTTATCCTGTGTTCATTTCTTGTGTAGCACTTGGCTTTGTTTTGCTGTGTCAGCTAATTGCTGATTCCCTATAAACTTATTCATGTCTGGATGTTTCAGCAGCAGGTTTCATAAAAGCTGCCCCTTCCCTAATCTTCTATACAAGGTATAGGCATCTATCATCACCATTGCAGGCCTGGTGGTTGACCATGAAGGGCACCTTCCATCCAACAATTGTTTCCCCCACCGGAGGGTGCCATAGGTGATCAATACAAACCAAGGATCAGAACTGGTGTAAAGCATAGGCAGCAGAAGATGGTTTTGGTGGGGGGGGGGGCTTGAAAAGAACTCTATGGGGAGTGCGCAGCAAAGCCACAAAGGCCTAGGCCTAGGGCGGCAGGACTTAAGGGACGACATGCCACCCATCTGCAACTAAATTCAGCATTGCTTTCCATTCCCAGTCAGGTAACCCATAAGCTGCTGTACATTTCAACTCATAGAACCACACTGCAAGTTTTTCAATGAGCTAATAGCTAATGAAGAACAAAATTTATATATTGACATTATAAGAATATATATTTTATAATATGAGCGATACTCATTCAGGAGTTGCAGCTTTGTAACTGAGCAGCATTTCCACCATTCTTCCTAAAAAAAAGGCTACATTATGGTATTACTAATGAGGATCTGTGGATTTGTTTGCCTTGTTTGAAGTTATTTGTGTTATTTACTGTAAATACAGATATGAGGATAAATAAAGATAAGGCAGAATAAACTATGGTAATATGTTTTATTAAAGGGGAATTCTGGCTTCCAAGCCAAAATTTGTTAAAGAACCTGACCCGACACAGAAATGCCCAACTTACCTATCACTGTAATCTGTTCCTTCAAAAGGTATGAATAAACATCCTTGTTAAGGTGGCCACACACGTGGTGATTTGCGATCAGCCACAAACCGATCAGGGCTGAAACGGCAGATAAGGAGGTAGAAACAATAGGCTTTCTACCTCCTTCTGCCGATTCAGCGCTGAAGGCAGATTTTGGTCAGGCGCCTTCTATGGCGCCCGATCGGCGAGTCGACCGATATCAGCAGCTTCCTGCGATATCGGTTGACTCGCCGACTTGCCATACACGCACCGAATATCGTACAAAACAAAACGAGGTTTCGTACAATATTATCGGTGCGTGTATAGCCAGCTTTATATGCTGAAGATCAGCTGCATCATTTGAAATCCTGGCATGGATGGAGGGACTAAACATTGATGTAACAACTTCTCCAAAGCTTACAGACAGCATGCAGGAACTAATCCTGTGTAATGTACAAATAAATGTAAAAAGCCTTATATTCATCAATACTTTGTTGAGCAGCTCATTGGGCAAGCTCCCTTTGTGCTCTTGCACTTCTGCCATAGCAAATGACCCATAATATCTTCATCATGGGTTGGCTTATGTATTTGAGTATGGTTAGATAAATAAGTGAGCTGTCCTAGCCTGAGGGGGTTGCCAAGTTCCCACCAAGGCTGCTGTTTTAGACCAAAAATATATATATGCAGTCCTTATGGGTGTATTTATAAATAATGCACCAATTAGTAGCCTGTGGCTCTGTCAGAATGACTCATGAACAATCTTGATTCACCTTTTCTCCAGTGAGAAAATGTTGAAAACCTGAACTATAAACCACACTGCAACAGGCATTTAGGAAACAAGCAATTAGTATAAAAGTGCCATTTGTACCAATGTTTGCACCAAGTTTAGTAAACAAAAGCAACCAATCAGCAGGGTGCATTTCCTGATCACGTGTTTAACAGCAAACATCTACTTGGCTGATATGGGATGCTAGACTGGTTGCATATTTGCCCCTTTCATTGCATTGCCCCAAGAGATTCATTTCTACAAATACTTGGGCAAATTTTCTGTCTCCTGGATGTCCCAAATGCTCCTTACTTCCATAAAGCCATTGTGTAAGGGCCGTGGCAGACGGGGAGATTAGTCGCTGTGCAACAAATCTCCCTTGTCACGGGTGACTAATCTCCCCAATATGCCATCCCACTGGCTAGAATGTAAATCGCCAGTGGGATAGCATACGCCAGTTTCATCTCTAGGCAACGTTGGGGATTTCGGCAAATCGCTGCACCACGTATGCCATCCCACCGGCATATCCCCATCTGTCACAGCCCTAATCCTGTTCCCTTCTAATGCCAAATGTCTCTGTCCATTATATAAATATACTGCACTTTTCCATGTAATGCCTAAGAAAGCACTAAATAAGTTATACAGTATCTCCCTCTGCTTGCTCTGCTGAATTCTGCAGTTATGCCACTGCCCTATGTTCTAGATTCATAGAAGCATTCTAGAAGGTGAGTGTTATCTACAAAAGAACCTCTAACAATCTCACCTGAGTCCTGGGGATTTGAGCTGAAAACCTACTGAGGCTGCAATGGGAAGCTAACAAGATGCGCTACGTAAGTCCTGCTCCCCGCAGGTAGGATAAGTGCAGATCTGTCTGTACCTGGCAGGAAGGATGCACCTCTCCTTTTTAACTTCAATTCACCTGTTGTCAGTCCATCACACCCTCAGGCTTTCTGACACAGACCCATTCACATGTGTTCTCTACTGACATTATCTCTAGCACAGTGTGGACAACAGTAACATTGCACACTTTAAAGGGGAAGGAAAGGCTAAGTCACTTGGGGTGCTAAAATGTTGAGCACCCCCAAGTGACCCCCAAGTGCCCTATAAGAAGAAAACTGCACCAGCCCGGGGCACCTGGGGCGATGCACTTTCTCCTTCTGCCTTTGTTTCGCTGTGACTCCGAGTCCGGTGCATGCGCAGAGTGAGTGACTTCTCTGTTAAAGTTCGGCTTTTCACTCTACTGCGCATGCGCGCTCAGTGAAGGACGAAGCGATCGCTGCTGCCCCGGGCTGGTGCTGTTCTCTCCGTACAGGGGCACCAGCCCGGGGTAGAAGGTAAGCGATTCAAGTCACTTGGGGGTGCCTAACATTTTGGCACCCCCAGGTGACTTAGCTTTTCCTTCTCCTTTAAAGGTGAACAAATGTCATATAGACATAAGAATATAGCTAGAAATGCTGTGTATAAATGTTTAGTTTTATACACTGAGCTGTAGCAGCTCTTGATCTTGGATCTTCTTGACCATTATTTGAGTGTCAGTGACACTGTACATGCTCGGAAGAGGACCTGAAGAGGCAAAAGATGGCACTCGACACTGCTGTAGGAATATTATCCACCAACCCTGCTGCTCTACTTTGCTTTTTGGAACCCTTCAATGTAATCAGATTCAGACAAAACCTTATATGCTGCCCGAGAACACACAACAGAAAAGAATTTAGTGCCGATCTCAAGTGTTTAATACTCAAGAACAAATGGCAAGTCAGAGAGAACATAGCAACATCAATGCAGTGCCAGTTTCCTACATATTAACCCCAGAACTCCTTATAGCATGCACGCATTACTAATTCTATATACAACACTTCCATGAACACAACATAGGACACATGCATTATCAGTATATATAATACCTCCCAGGAACACAACAGGATAAATACAGTGCCAACTTCATGTATAATATTTATTGGTGTTGGCTTGGTTTGTAGAGGCTCACCTTCCCTAGTCCTTCATTCAAATCCACCTACATTATGGTCTATAGGACACTTTACCAATAACGGATTCAGTAATAGGTAGTAGAAGAAGTGGCCCCACAAAGAGTTAAGAGATTAAGTCTATTCATAATTTGTCATATCACACAGGATCCGCTATCGCTCTTCATCCATGTTTTCTGGTGTAAGTGGAATTACATAGCAATTCTAAAGCTATTTACATGGCTGTTTGCGAAATGACTTCCAACGTAGCAGGGAAAATCTGCATTTGGCCTCATCAGTTTGAATGTTTCAATGTGCAACGTGGTTGGAAATGGGCTGAATTGCATTTTTTGCAGTAGCTGATTAGCATTTAGAATGGGGGCACAGGAGGACTGATTGGAGCGGCGCAACATGCAAACTTCTGTTGATTGACCAAGTGGAAACAGAGACAATTTATCTCAGGCTAAAGCCGACACACGGGAAGGAGATAAATGTAACATAGCAGCTGGGTCACACATGGCTTTGCCTCGGCTCTTGTCTGTCTGCAGGGTTTCCCAGTAGCTTGTTTTTTAGCAGCAGTATGGTACAGGGATAGACCCGTCTTTTCTACACTGCAGCATTACAGCACTGCCTATGGGAGTAACCTTTAGCCTTTGGCTTTGTGTGTTTTAGTCAACTGTAGTCGTAGGTAAAATCAATTTTCCCTTGCAGACAAGAGGGCACAATAGTAGGAGCCCTTGCTCCCAACACTTCCGGCAGCCGCACTGGATTAAAGGGGAACTCCATCCAAACACAACTTAAGCTTGGGAGTGCCATACTGTCGCCCACTCACACCAGCCCTTTTGTATCTAGCGCCGCCTAATGGCGGTGGAGCCACTTACAGGGAAAGGCAGGAATCCTTACACTCCATTCTGGGAGCACACAAAGTTGCACGTCTGGGAGCTAAGAGCAAATTGCATTGGAGCAAGGTCTGAAATGCACAAAACATGGCACCTTGATTCATCATCTTTGCCACTTTTTGCAAATGAGTAATTTCATTTTTAAACATTATCAAATCTAAAGAGGGAAAGGGCTGCCTACGTGTATTGGGAAATATACTGCCCACAGCCAGGGAGGAGAGTAAGAAACAGAAACCACTTGGCAGCTTTTGAGTTACCAGCACTTTAACTTGCGTTCCAAGTGGGGTGGAATTTTATGCATTTTGCCCTCACCGCAACTTAAGTGTTAATTAATGTCACTTTAGGTACCTGCTTTACAAACAGAAAAGAAACAATAAAATTCTAAATTCCATTCTTAAATATCCGCAGCAATTTGTTGTCTGTTGTAACATCATTAAAGTTTGCTCCTTAAGGCACATTCTTCAGCAACTATTTCACTGCACAATGGCCCAAGCAGTAGACAAAGTACAAAAATGGCAAATTGTGGACTTTTTCTGCACACTGTGTGGGGCATTGTATATGAGCCCAACTGTATTGCTGACTGCTAACTGCTGCTGAAAGGAATTGCTTGGTTCTGCTCGGCCTATTATCCACAAGTAACCCAGGCCATTAGTCCAATTAAGGGTATAGGTGACTTGCATATATCAGTATTCAATCTCATCTGCTATTTAGCCACCCAGTTTGTCCAGTTCCCCCTGCAAAGATGCCACATCCTGGATGGAATCTACTGTAGGGCTGCCAGATCACTTGAAAATTCAGGGACATTTATTAAAAATGCATGTTGCAAGGCCATCCTGATTGCATTTAAACTATATTGTAATAAATGAAGCTCTTCCAGCTGGACTTTCTAGACATGTCCCTTAATTTTCTAGTATTGTTTACAATGCCAACCCCCAAGTTATTACTGAATAAACTGAATAAATGGACCTAATGCAGAACCCTCTGGCCCCCCACTAAGAACTCTACTCCAGGTGGGGAACTTACCATTAACCACCGCCCTCTGCACATGATCCCATAGCCAGTTCCCTATCCATGTTAAACATTACCAAGACCAACAGATCTTATTTAGAGCAGTAAGACCATGTGTTATAGGGTAGCTGTAAATTTGTGTGCTATGTATCTAAAGCTTGATAAAGGGCACGCAGCTTGCGATGTATTGATTTTAAATACACTAATTTTGCATGATTTGAGTGCTGCTTCATTGGTTTACTAATTTATATATATTGGAAATGAGACAGCGTAACCTACAGGAGCGTGCACCGAGATCCCTATTTTCACTGAAGAGAAGAGTGCTGGGGCAACTCCTATGTAATATATATTTTGCTTTGGATCTCTGTGTCTGTGACTGTGCAGAGGCAGAAATGTTCAGCTTGCAGCACAAGTCTATTTGGGGATTATGGGAGCCCAAATGGAAACCAATAAATCTTACAATAATTTCAAAATCTAAAGTTATGTCATTGGTACTTTTACACCATATCAACAGTTTCCCTTTGGTTTCTCTTACAAATACAGGAGCATGGGATATATCTGGGCTTGGTGAGACTACAGTTATTATAGATATTATAGGGATGTATCTGTATCACAATAAAAGTTTTCTGGCACAAACCCAACTGTTTATTACTAAACCTATGCCTGGCTGTTGCAGCTGTGACATGTTGTTTTGGGGTAACGCAGATGTAAACAGTGTCTTCAACCAATCAGGTGCATTGTCCCGCCCTTAAGCCTGCTTTAGCCTCAAGTGATTGGCTGCCTCCTGTCAGATGCTTAGCATTATTACTAGTGATTGCAGCTTGTTACCTGCTCTCTCTGTAAGTACATTTTTCAGCTAAATATTACAGCTTTATGGTTATCATTTATAAATAGGGAGGAATTGCACATCTTGTAGCATTATTTATTTAGCAGCAGGCAGAGATTTCTGCACATTCCCTGTGCCACTGACAGTGCTAAAGAGCCAGGATGGCAGTTAATGGCAGTTGGGCAGCAGCTTCATGGATGGAAATATTAAAATATAGCAACACAAATGTGTAGGGATCTGTCAGTATGACTTTGATTAGTTGTGTCTGTTCTTTTGAAGTGGCAGTTGCCATATTCTATACTCATTTAGGAGGGTGTCTTGCCAACTGCCAAACTCTGTTGGATGATGATGGGAGTTGTAGTTTAGTAACAGCTACAGGGCAACAAGTGCGCTGATAATGTGTATTTTCTCACACACCTACACTCAGGGGCATATTTATTATAATGTGTAAGCCAATATCACCATCTGGGAGCTGGAAATCCGCTGCAGGGCCACAGGTTGGAGCCCAAATGGAAACCAATAAACCTTACATACCAAGTTATGTCATTGGTACTTTTACACCATATCAACAGTTTCCCTTTGGCTTCTCCTACCTTTTTATTATATTTAATATTTGTATTTTTTTTTTTTTGTCTATGTAAAGTTGGGTAGAACACGGGTCAAAATAAATTTCATTATAGTAATGATGCTTCATTGTTATTTGTATATGACAATAAACTTGAAACTACAAATACAGGAAAATGGGATATATCTGGGCTTTGGTTTGACTACAGTTATTATGGATCTAATAGGGATCTATCAGTATCACTTTGATCTGTTTTTTGTCTGTGTGTCTGTCACTTTATAGCGGGGCCATAGTTGCTGCTAATGTGTATTTTCTCATACACCTGCACTAAGTCAACCAATGCCCTTTCTGGACCCCACACAATAGAGATGGTTAGACCGGCCTCAGTATAAGAGCAATTCCCAGTGGGCTTCAGCCAAGAACAATTCCCATCAGCCCTTTCTTATTTTCTGCATAACTCATAACATATAGCAGTATTTATAGCTAATATTTGAGTGTGAGCTGTTGATATCAGGTTCCCCCACTGGGCCCTAGGAGGCCTATTCCAATACTGGCTAAACACACACTAGTATGTGATAGGTCAAGCATTTAGGAGAATTTAAAGAGACATTATGGTCATGCCCTGTCCGTATTCTGCAGCTTTTATTTTGCCTCCATATTAGCTGTGAAAGATACCAATCTCTCTTCTCTATTACAGGAGATACAGTGATGGGTTGCAAGAAAAGCAAAGTTGAGGTAAGGTTGCTCACGTTTCCTTTTGTCCTTTTACCTGGGATAAAGAATATGGCGGCACTGGCATGGGAGGGTGTGAGAGTTCAGGGCAAAATGGATGGAAGGCCAGGATCAAACACCTTGGCCCATGGAGCTCTACTTACATATATGAGACAGATAATTACACACACACGTTATACTGATACAACAAATCCTACGCAATTGGCACTTTCATCCTTAATTAATGGCCACAAAATACATTTTTTCATACCCAGGATTTTGCAGTATAATGGCAGAATATTTTTGACCCCAATGAATATATGAGAAACAATCATCTGAACTGGTGGGGGAGTGTGCTTATAAAAAATATTACAACTTAATTTTTTCTTTCTACAGAACTCAGTTCTTTCTATTAAGCATGAAAATGCTTTTGTGGAGATTCTAGAGATCACCGATGTGCGTGACTCTTTGGTGGAGTTTACTGCCACCTTAGAGCTGCCCGACCACCTGGCACAGCCATCATTCCTAGGTAAGTGTGATCAATATTAAAAAGCACATTTTAATTTCCAAAATTAAAGTTTCACATCTGGGAAACCAATTTTAGTTCTGATAAGGACCCCACTGCCAGGTAATAATGACATCTGTGTGTTTTTATTCTTGTAGAATCTCCACTTCCTGCTGGGTATGAAGAGGACCCTGGCTCTTCCCACAACATCGGAGGGGCCAGTCCTCTTCATGAGCCTGAGGCTGAGCCAGCAGAGACTATCCCCAGGGATACAGCCAGCCCCACCAATTTCAACTGGCTTTCATTCGTAAGTACATTGTATGGGTGTGAAATATATACAAACACACACATGTAATTGTTGGATTCTTACTATGCTTTACCTCTGTAGGATGCCAAGGTGGAGGTCCCTGGGGTAGTTATTACTTCAGAGGCCCTGGTGAAAATTTGCGTGAAAGCAAATAAATATGTACCACCATACGAGCCACCAGCGATGCCATTTTTATTGGGTAAGTTGGATCGTACACTGACACCTTGAAATTTATGATATGGTTACTCATATTATTCATAGTGCATTTATGTGAATTGTATGGACATTTATGTTTCATTACAATAGGATACTTATATATTTATAGAGGAGAGTATTTATACTTTTTTATAAAGTGTAGGTCTAATATTGTTATATTGTAATAAACTGTATCATCATGTTGAGACTATATTGTTCCATTTCTGCTTTCATTTCAGAAGCTCCTGATTGTGATGCTGGCACGTCCAATAACAGCGGACACATTGTTCCCAATCAGGAGCAAGAGTCTGAGCCAAAGGAAGATAATTCCACCTCTTCCAGTCTTCCATCAGAAGTAAGTAGATTCTACAGATATTATTCTTTATTCTTTGCTTCGGGGTTCTCATTCATTCTCAGTGGTGCACATATGAAATTCATGCAATGTTTATTCTGCGCATAATACTCATTTGTCCTTTGTTTGCAGCTCAACATCTCTGAATTTGGCTCAGATGTTGCCAATAAAATACAGGGCGCAGAAGGACCATCTACCAGGTATCTGATTTGGGGCATATTCTCTTGTTTTGGTTTAGAATTGTAAGTTGCTTATATATTAAAATATTAATATTGCCTAATTTGCACTGTTTGTAAAGCTTGATTCTATTATAGTTCCCTTCTCATTGAGGGGTTATCAATAACTGGCCAATACCCTCTGGTGATTGGATGCTACAAAAAGTCACCAAATAAACTGCATATTAGATTATTGTTGTCTGTAAACATGAACAAAACATATATTACATTTTCTTTATTTTATTTTTCAGCCCTGTTGAGCCTGGATCTCCCTCACTTGATCAATTCAACCTGGGTCAAGTGTTGGGAGAAGGAGGATTTGGGAAGGTGAGCGACTCATTGCACAATTAGGTTTTAGTTACTACTGATTTACCCAGAGTGATTAAACTTTCTGTCTTCTGACTCCAGGTATTCCTAGCCGAGCACAAGAACACCGAAGTGCTATATGCCATCAAGGCCCTGAAAAAAGAACACGTTTTGGAAAAGGGCAATTTGGACAGGTCAGTGATAGGGGAGAGATTAATATTGGTCATATCTGTGTCATCTTTTCTTGTTATATTCAGCTTTATATGTAGGACAGTTTTCTCTTTTTATATTTAGTATCTGTTTTTACCTCACATTCCTTTAAATCATTTGCATTTGGTTATTATCTTCTGTATTGCCCTGTGTCTGTTCATAAGGGTAAAGGGTCAGTGTAATGTTCCCTTGTGTGGGCCTCACATGGTGATAATGGAATGATTTTCCCCACAGTGTCTTCCATGAGAAGGAAATCCTCCAGACGGTAAGTTCTTCTAACCACCCGTTCCTAGTGTCATTACATGGAACCTTCCAGACGGAGTCTCACCTGTTCTACGTCATGGAATATCTACCTGGAGGTGACATGTTTGACTTCATAAGATCAGTGGAACTAGAAGAACCGGACGTCATGTAAGTAGAATGGGAATCACCTTAATTCTCACACATATTATCTTATATATAAAAAAAAAAAATATTAAACTAACTGAATATTATTTTTTTCTCTATTCAGGTTTTACACCGCATGCGTTGTCCTTGGCCTGGAGGCATTACATCAGCTTGGCATTGTCCATAGGTAAGCATTAATAACACTAAGATCATCTTTATTTCCAGATGAAACTGGTAACACTACTAAGAACACTGCTAATTTAGCCTATAGCACTGTAATAATTTGCTTGATGTTATTATAAGGATTATATATGTATAACTACTAAACTATTGACTTGGTTTTAATTCAGAGATCTAAAGCTGGAGAATTTGCTGTTGGACCGGGATGGCTACCTTAAGATCGTAGACTTCGGCCTCAGCAAAGACAGTAAGTGTTGCTTATAATTCTGGAGCATACAGGGGATAAGATCAGATTATTAGGTATTATTACATTTAGATATAGTGTTATATGTAAGTGGCATAAACAGATCTGAGTGGGTGTGTAGTTTGGAAGCAAGCAGTTAAGAAAAGTTTCTCATTACTTAACATTAGGGTCCCAGGTCTGCAGTTTCCTCACAGTGTTTTTTGTGTTTAAGGATTTGGATACAGCGACCGCACGAACACCGTGTGCGGAACAAGAACATACATGGCCCCTGAGATCTATCTGAAACTTGGATACGGCATGTCCGCTGACTGGTGGGCCCTAGGAATTACTGTTTACATCATGCTCCTGTATGAGGTAAGCACAATTCCTATATTTTCAACTTACATTGGGGAATCATTGCCATTGGCGTTTTATAATGTGACTAAACATAGTGTAATAATATGATTAAGTATAATACATATTATAATCTCCATATTTACAAGCATAACTTCCTATACTCTCAGAAATAACATAGCATGAATATTTCTATGTTTGGCTGATCTTTACCAGCTGCACATGAGAGATGTAGTTCAGTACAGAGCCTGCACTAAGCTGATATTGCAACAAATCTATTAGTTGTTTCGCTATAGGAATAATTATTCACTTTCTCAGTTACCATTCAACAACAAGGATCCGGTTGAGCAAATGAGTAGCATCCTTTATGATGACATCGAGCTGCCCGAAGACCTATCAGAGGATGCCTCCACTCTAATACAAAAAGTAAGTTGGCCCCAGCAAAGCAGTATCATGTGCCTTTAGTCACTTGTTATACTAAGGGCCATACATGTTGTATAGTTATTATTATTAGCATGATATAACATATGGCCTTTAGTGTCTTTTAGTGGCAGTTTCAGGCTTTCACTGAACTTTACAATATGTATTACCCGAGTGAGCCCCTTCTATCCCAAAGGGACAGGCTGTCAATGTCAGAAGCAGTGGGTACTGATGTGTTACTGATAATGGCTTGTCCCCTAAATACACAACTTAATCTCTGGTTCATAGAAGCAGTTAATAGTTGTAAATATATGAGCTTAATTGTAAGGCCATCCAAGCAGATCCGTTACATATGCATATGGTTACTTTCTCTATGGGACTGGGAAATTGCTTGTATTCCTGGGTGGATACATTCCCATTAGAATAATAAAATCGACATAAGAATTAAAACATTAATGATTTCACAACAATGTTTGATTTGTTTTTTGTAGCTGTTAGAGAAAGATCCTGAATTTCGCCTCGGTTCGGGTGACGCCGGGGCTGAAATGATTAAAGAGCACCCCTTCTTTAAAGTAAGTTTCTATTCCATTCCTTTTGATTTACAGACAGAAAAGCACTAATGAATATTGATAAATTCTTCATGTTTAATGTAATTGTAGCTTTACTTTTCCGTACTTTTTGGACCAGATACTCATTGTGAAATATCACCTATCTTTTAGGATATGGACTGGGACCATCTGTTGCAGAGAAGGATTACGGCTCCATATGTACTGGGCAACGAAGACCTGGAGAGCCAAGAGAACCCTGGATGCCAAGCTCCAGCACTGCCACCAACTGCTGCAAGGATTCCATCAGAGCTGCAAGAGGCATTCAGAGGATTCTGAAAGAACAACAATAACACCTGAATGAACATCTGATAAGTAGACGGAATAGATGGGGAGGGTGGAGGGCCAGTCCATATCCATATACGAAGTCCATTCATATAAAGTGATGCTCAGGTGTCCCACCTCAGTAATCTCTGACTGATTAGGCTAATATAGGAATAGTCTTCTCACACTTTGTAGAATATTCTAAAACCTCACCTGTATAACAGACAAGTAAGTTTTAGTGTAAGGTGAGAAACAAACAGTGTATTTTCACACAAACAGCTGACACTGTAACATCCTGCCTGGATTTGAACCAGCACCCTGCAGGTTACCTCTGTTCTATGTAAGCAGATAACTAGGTGCTTGGTTCAGTTTGCCCCACAATACATTCTGTCCGTAGCGGCTCCTTCTCTACAGTTGACGTTTGGCACCCTTGCCAGAGAGTCTCTGGATTCTCGTGCAGTAAGACCTGGCAGCCCCCGAGTAGCTGTGATTCAGGCCCAAAGCCAAAGGTAGCTGTTATAGAAGAGCAGGCCAAGACCCCCTGCTTGTGGTTTGTGACAAACAGGCAAGTAAAATCAGGTAAAATCAGGTAAAATCTTACCTCGGTAAGAAACAAACCAACAGTTGTCACTACCTCACCTTGTTTTTATTTCCTTCCTGAGTAGGTTGCTGTTGCCCACCTTGGGAGATCTAAAGAAGATATTGCTTTTATTTGCTTCCTGGTTAGGTTGTAGTTGGCCACCGTGGGAGATCTAAAGAAGAAGATATTGATGAAGGTTTCCATGTTTATCCACCCCCAAGGTATGAAAAAGTAGGTTTATTCCTAACAGTTGGAATGAGGGGTGTAATGTGGGGGTATTTGATACAGCAAGAGGCATTCTTCCCTATGCTACATGGAAATGCCATTGCCTCAAATGGGTATTAGGAAATTGTATGAAAAAGGTTTAATACTTTCTCTGCCAGTTAGAGTTCCCTGAGAGTACGGGGCACTGTAAGACTCAAACACATACTAAATATTGGGCTCTTCACTGTGGGTGGTAATGAGCATTCTTATCTCGTTAGATTTTAGTTTTTGCACAACCATTTGCACCCCCATGTGGGCAACTGGTTTAATTGCAGTATTAAATATGAAGTATATAATAAAATATCATTGAATAATTCATCAGGCTGCTTATGTATTTATAATGAATGCAATAAGCTTAATTGCTGTAGATGTTAAATCTTTTTGTGATTTTGAATTTTCAGATGTGAGACGGAGTGGCAACAGCCAAAGGAAATCTTATTCCACGATGAAGATCATGGATTGTGTACTGAACATTGTACTAAACACTGATTGTAGTCCTTGAGAAGAAAGAAGACTGTACCCCACCTGCCAAGCGCTGCCCACTTTGCCTACCCTAATAGGCACCATGTAAGGAGGTCCGGGCGCCATCTTTGCGGGCCGGTTCTTGCTGCCTGCCACTGACCTTTGCCTGAGTTGGACTTTGATTCCATCTGATCCCTCCTGAACCGCATTTTGGAAAGTGAGTAGGATCCCTGTGTATCCCCGCCGCAGAAAGCCCGGGGCCCCAAAAGGGCGTCGGTGAACACCGGGGTCGGCAGGGCTCTCCTGCCCTCACTTAAAGAGGTTATTCCCTGGCAGTTTTGGCTCCTATATATATTACAGTCCGTTACACAACCATTTCATACATAACTGCTTTGTTATGCTCACTTTATGTATATGATAATACAAATAAAAAATATTGCTTATCAATAATATAATTTGTTTATTTATAAGGATCTGGTGTGGAAACATTGGCATCAGTAATTGGCCAATGTGAGGTCAGAGAGAAGCAATTAAGGGAATGATGTTGCCATATTTGTCTGTTGCTATTGGATTCCTGGCTTAGAGTTTGCATGTGGGTTGATCATAAATATATTTGTTTATGAATCAAGTGCAGCTCCCAATAACAGGGAAACACAGAAGAGCCATTATATATTTGCACAGACTGACACAGAGGGAATTTAAGTTTCCACTGGGGCTGGGACTGATGGAAATGATGTATAATCTCTGTAAATGTGCTGTGTGAATGTGTTATTATGAGCTATATAACTAACATAATAATAAAGTAAACTCCACAGCGCTGCCCTTTTCAGCAAGTTGCCTCTTCTAAAAGAATTGCCATCAGCGCTAAAATCAGAACCATGTACCTGGTTTATGTGTATATGGAAGGGAAGTCAGGGAGTGCATGGACCTCCAGCTCCCAGTACAATTACAACGTTTCTACATTTCTGCAATACAGAGAGACTCCTTCCCATATATAGATATGCACGTTCAGGGCTGCCATCAGAAATCATGGGGCCCCTCACAACAAAATTTTCTGGGCCCCTCTCCCACCAGTAAAAAGGACTCACAGACATGAGACATTGGTAGCCAGCAGGGCCCCCCAATACATGGTAGCCAGCAGGGCCCCCCTAGTACATTGGTAGCCAGCAGGGTCCCCTAGTACATTGGTAGCCAGCAGGGTCCCCCTAGTACATTGGTAGCCAGCAGGTCCCCCTAGTACATTGGTAGCCAGCAGTGCCCCCCCTAGTACATTGGTAGCAGCAGTGCCCCCTAGTACATTGGTAGCCAGCAGTGCCCCCTAGTACATTGGTAGCCAGCAGTGTCCCCCTAGTACATTGGTAGCCAGTAGGGCCCCCTAGTACTTTGGTAGCCAGCAGGGTCCCCTAGTACATTGGTAGCCAGCAGGGTCCCCCTAGTACATTGGTAGCCAGCAGTGCCCCCCTAGTACATTGGTAGCCAGCAGAGCCCCACCCCCCAGTACACTGGTAGCCAGCAGGGCCTCCCGCATCTTGTTTGGCTCCTCCGGTGTCTTCAGCGTCTTTAGCGGCGGCTTTCGGACTCCTCCGGCGACGTCCTTCCTGCACAACACGAGGCACTTTCTGAGTGCCCGAAAGAAGACAGGCTCTTTATAAGGTTGCGCCCCGTGCGTACTGACGTGCATGTACGCACGGGGCGCGCCCAATAGGATCACCGCTGACCACTAATGACAGGGCCCGGAATTGATTAAAGGGGGCCTGAGCTACCTTTTAAAGTTAACATCGTCCGGGCCCGGGACGACTCTACCCCTGTGCACCCTGATGGCGGCCCTGTGCACGTTACACAACATAAAGGTGCAGGGAGCTTGACGCAAAAATTCTGTCAAGGCAACTCAATGGGTATCAGGGGTGGAAGAGTGAGAGCAGTGTAAGGGTAAGGGAATCCCAGTGGCTGAGAGTTCTGTATGAGGGCTGGAGGGGGCTAGCAGGGGTAACTACTTGGTTGTCCGGGGTGTTAGGTGGTGGGTCAGGCAATACAAGCATTTCAGATTTTAGAGAAACAAGAGCAGTGCTGGAGTAAAGCTGCTGCCATGTCCTCAGTGCCAGATGGAGAAGCAGCAGAACAGTGAGACCTTTGGAGAGACACGGGAGGGAGTTGTGTTTGGGATTTGTACATGAGAGTAAAAGCTCTGAAAGTTGCTGTAAAAAGTTAAAAACTAACAGTTGTAGAATATAAAGGACAATGTGCCCCTAGGGTTGCCACCTGGCTGGTATTTTATTGCCCTGGCCAGTAAATATGTGCTTGAGGCCAATGTATTAATAAAGAAAGAAATAATAAAAGAAAAAACATAAAAAATTATAGGCAGATCAGTATTTCCCCCAGAATCAACAGCAACCCTATGCGCCCCTAAACATTTTAAAGGGCTGTTTCACCTTCAGGTTGATTTGTCGTATGTTATAGACTGGCCTTTCTTAGCAACTCTTCAGTTGGTCTTCATTTTTTACGATGTTATAGATGTTCATAATTCCTTGTCTCTCTTTTAAATCATTCCCCTAGTTACTAGGTTAAATTGGACCCTAGCACAAGATCCTGAAATTCCACACTGGAGAGCAGTTAAACAAAAAGTAAAATAATTAAAAATTTGCAAATTGCCTCAAAATAGCATTCTCTAGATCATACTAAAAAGTTCATTTTAAACTTCCCAAAGTTCCAGGGTTGAATTCCAGGCGCGCATGTGCAGTAAGCATTTCGGTGACATTATTTGATCCATTTGGTGTGACATTATTTAGCTTCATGCACGTGACATCACTTCCGGAAGCGTGTGTGACAGACGTGACGTCATTCGGGTCCCATACTAGCTGTCTAACTTATGCCTGTGGCCTGTGTGGCGATTAGATGGCCATGGAACAACTTGGCGCCTTCCAATAATCTTATAATATACAATAGGGGCACAATAATCCTCTGAATAAAACTAATGGGTTCCTAAAAGGGAGATTTAAGCCCGGAGCCTCCACTCTCTAATAATCACTGGCCGAACCGTAATCGCCTGTTGCAATGTATGTACTGCTGGTATCTCTATCTGTAGGAAGTCAGGAGTTTTTAGGGTAATGGCATAAACAGTGAGGAATATTAGTAAAAGAAAATCTGTTTCATAGCCCAGAGAATATACTGCTAACTTACACTTGTAATAACATAGTCATTAACTTGATTAAACAATAATAATAATAATAATGTGTAAGTCAGACATTAGGCCAATGGGCACAGCCAATCACCGCACAGGGAACCCAGCTCCTCTCTCATGTCATTTTGTCAGCTTTGCGCCTCTTTGTGTTTCAACAAAGTATTGGTGGGAAAAAAAGTTTCCCTTTGCTTTGCTGTGGAACGGGCGCCCTCTAGTGGCAGCTGCTGAGCATTACAAGATTCTGCTGTAAACGTTGCGCCTGTGGCTGACAAACTTGACAGAACGGGGGAGGAAGAGCCGTGACGGGTCCCGGTGCGCAGGTAACGGGGAGTCAGTGTGGAGTTGGGGAAAGGGCCGGGGCGCTGCCAGTCCGGGTTGTGCTGCATTCGCTGCCTTATAACAAAGTTGGCACAGGGGGATGAAGGGCGGGGCAGTGTGTGTTCATGCACCTGGGAAAGCCCTGCGGTACCGGGCACTAATGGGTCACATGACTCGAACATGGGTGCTAGCGGGGTTACGGTAGGTTATGGGGCAGGTACCTATGGTATGTGGGGGCTCTGTGTATGGGAATTGGCAGGGATGTAGGGGTGCATGTGTCCTGATCCCTACAGCCCCTTCATTATATCCGGGCCTGCAGCCCCAGCAGCTGGTTGTACTTTCAACTCCCAGCATCCCCTGAGAGCCTTCAGTAGTCCCATCTCTAGCAATTGAGCAGGAGTTGTTTGCTAGTTAGTAAGTGCCTTTCCTGCAGTGAGCGGGTAATGTGTGTGTATAGGGGGTGGGAATGGCACAAGTACTGACAGTAACAGTTGTTGGTTGGATTGTACTGTGTGTATTGTAAGGTGGGGGGCTTTATGCCTGTGTCTCCCCCAGGCCCATGTTTGTTGCCATTTATTGGAATCCCCCTGGGGGCAGAGGGGAGACGCAGGGACTGAGGGACTGGGAGGAGGGAAAGGGAAAAAGTTTATTTCTGAACCCTGATATCCATGGCAATAAGGCAGCCCCCCCCCCCCATTAATCAGTTTGCTGTTTTGCCCTGCAGTTTGCTTGTACAGACCTGTTTGCTCTGGAATCTTTCCTGTTATTTACTTACTGCCCATATAATTACCCATGTATTGCCCATAAGATTGCAGATTTATGGATATGATGAATATATTTTGGGCTGTACACATTACGTATGTTACGGAGCCATATAAAGGCTATGGGAGCTCAGTACAGTAATTCCCCCTTTTATACCAGCTATTACCAGTGACTTAACTAGGGTTCCATGGGCCCCGGTGGCAGTTACTGGACTCGGGCCCCTGTTTGCTATTATTCTTAATTGCAGAATATAACATGAACAGTGCATCTCAGAATCCATGGACTCACATTGTGCACTAATGAGACTTAGGTGGGTCACACCAGTTCTGTGGGCACATGGGGTTACATGATTCTGCCCTGTTAGACCAGTGGTACTGGGTGCATAGTTGGCTAAAGGCAAGAACTGATTTACTGGTCCCTGTTCACTGCTCTGAAAACAGATTATTACTTTCTCAGTTCTGGATTTGTGTTGCAATGGTATGTGGATAGCAGCCAGCTCAAACAACTAATGGTGTTTTCCCCCATTCAGGTCCTACTCCCATCAGCTTGCTAATATTCAGAGAGTATGGAGTTTACCCCCCAGTGAGAATACTGGAAAAGAAGTTAAATATTTGGCATGGAGATCAGATGGCAAAAAGTAATGTGAACGTGAATATGCTCTACTTTATTCGTAGAAGTGGTCTTGTAGCTGTGTAGGCCTACAGTGTGTGGGTATAGACTGTACTGACTGCTCACATGGTTTATAAAATATAGGGCTTGCACTAAACTGGGCAAAAACGCAAAGGGGGATTGAAAGTGTAAAGTTTAGGTGGGCCCCTAAAATGATTTTACTGTGTAACCCAGTACTCCACTGTATGCAGCTATGCTTAGTCATGTTCCTTTGCTGTTACATCACCTGTATCCACATAGTTTATATCCACATGGCCACCATAATGACCACATCTTGTCAGTGACAAATGTCATTGTTTCCTTTGGCTAATAACTCTAAAATACTATATTGGGAGACAGAAATAGTCACCTTGTGCCATAGGCAGTTGGTAAGTATAGGGCTCCCAATTTTGTTTGGCGTGTTTCTTTCTGTGTTTTGTGTAGCAACACACCTGACTGTCATTTCATATAGAACCACTTGACTGACATGGCAGTTTGATGGGAAGCAATTGCTTTATTATGGCTTTATTCTGATTGGCTAGGTTGGAAGGATCATGGTGGTGCATAGACTGTCATGTTTGATTCATCTTGCATAAGTGGGTATGGCAGGCATTGTTAGTGTGGTGCCTCTGGTGGATGCAGTTAGCGAATGCTGCGTGTTGATTGGCCTGCTATGGGTTCCCTAGAATTGGTACATACTCCATGCTTTTTATTACATTACATTTCCTCAAGTGCAAATAGCAAGTTAACTGTCTTTGTGTGAGGAACTGCTTGTACGGGGAACAGCAGTCTATATTCCTTATAGCATTTCAATGAGAAAATCATCTGATTACATTTCTGATTTCCCCAATAGAATTCAGCAGAATGAATGTTTTTGTCCCAAACTGAGTGTTGAACTACGATGGCAGTAACATGTATCTTACATTGCAGCAAATCATACGAATGTCTTTGCAACAAAAGAGGTGCCTTCCTTGTACCAAGTGCCTGCAAGGTTGCTTCATTGGCTTTTGTATGCTTACAGCTGGAACTTGATATTGGAATTTTGGGAATTTGATGTGCAAGACTGATTACCTTTACTGTTTCCAGGTCCAGAAATGATGCACTTTTAGCTGTGAGTATTGGAAACTCTTTTAAAACAGCAGTGCTGCCGAAGACACAGAAACCAGGTGAGCAGTTTTTTAATAAACATGCAAGAATGCTCTAATGGGGAGGCTTAAAAGGTGAAGGAAAGGCAAATTTACTTGTGGGGTTCGATTAAAATGTTTAGTTCAGTACAAGAGTTTAGTACCATTGCCTTTACTGCTGAATAATGCACATAGGGGTAATCTTTCTACTCTCTCCAACCTTTAGCTCCTACAGCTGTTTAGATGCACGGTTCTATGATGACGATATCCTGACTGTGGGTGTTAAGGGGACAACTCTGAAGTGGAAAGGAAGGATAGGGTATTGGCTCCAGCTGCCACTCTCTTCCCTGTATAGTGATGAAGAAACAGAAGATGGCTTCCCCTGGGACACGAGCAAAAAGGTGGGTGCAGTCCACTGGAAAAGCGCTACGCTGCACAACACACACCTGAACACAGTACTAGTAGCTTTCATATTCATGTGCCATGCAGTTGTTATTTTTTCTGTTGGGTTTATTTGTGTGCCATGCAATCCTTTACAGGGCGTTTGTGTGAGATTTCTTGAAGTACCTGCTGCTTCACTGGGATCTGCCTGACCAAATGTTAAACCAAAGAAAGTTAAAAAGAACTCTGAAGGATGATACAAATTGCTGGGGTGATTAATCTGTTTTTGCTTGCCCTTTGTGCAGGTTGGAGGAGGCAGTACCAAGACATCCCAACACGCACTGTATTTGTGGAGAGTCAGGGGCGGCTGCTGAGAGAACATGAAGGCGCACTATGTCTCCTGTGACTGGCATACGCAAAGTTGCATGTGTGGTGAGTATATTTCTAGTGGTTAAAGGAATACTGTAATGGGATAACAACGTTTTATTTTTTTCAAAACACTTGAAGTAAATAGAGCTTCTCCAGCAGAATCCTGCATTGGAAATCTGTTTTTCGAAAACACAGATTTTATTTATATTTAATTTTGAAATTTCACATGGGGCTAGCCATATTCTTCATTTCCCAGGGTGCCACAGCCACGTGACCTGTGCTTCTGATAAACTTCAGTCTCACTTTACTGCTGCGCTGCAAGTTGGAGTGATATCCCCCCCCCCCAGCAGCCGATTCAGCAGAAGAATGGGAAGGGAGCAAGGATAGCAGCTCCCAGTGGGTATCAGAATAGCACTCAATAGTAAGAAATCCAAGTCCGGCTTGGGACTCCTCCAGTTACATGGGAGTAGGAGAAACAATACGGTTACCTGAAAGCAGTTCTAATGTGTAACGCTGGCTCCTTCTGAAAGCTCAGACTCGGGCACAATGCAAACCAATGTTACAGCTAAAAAAATACATTTGTTGGTTCAAGAATAACATTTTAAATGGTAGAGTGAATTATTTGCAATGTAAACAGTGTAATTTAGAAATAAAAAAGCACCCCATAAAAAATCATGACAGTATCCCTTTAATATTGTTTTACTGCTTCTTCCTGTTCTACAGAAACCAGTGAGGGTGATTCAGCTGACGATTGGAAAGTGTATAAAGTTACAGGACAAGAAATGTCCCCCAATGAACTCAATCACTAATTTCATTTTTATAGCCGGGGTCCCTGTGTTTTGTAATGCCTCATTAGCAGTTTAAGGGCAAAAGCTACATAGGAGGTTTAGATCAGATTTTGTTGGGTCGGCACATACGTGAAAGAAATCTGCAGGGTTGCAATAGACTAAATTTCCTACCTTTAAGACAATATTTGTGTTGGCATGTCACTGTATAGGAAAAATAAATATGCATTCATCCTTCCAATATTAGGCACTTATTATAGTAAAATAAACAACGGTGGGTTTTTTACCCTATTCACAAATCTAACTTTGGTGGGAAAAATTAGATTTTGTATAAAAGTTATTAATTTCTGTATCTATCTTCAGCTCAGTTCAAACCTGCGCCATGTGCGAGTCTTTGAGATGGACGCAGAAGATGATGGGGAAGAGGAAGAAGAGGAGATTCTGCATTCTCAGGATGTGACAGAGGAAGAGGAGGAATTAAACCAGTCTGCGGATGATGGACAGACAAATTCAGCGGAAGCAGTTGATGTGACAGAGGAAAGCTTGGACTCCTGGTACCGGGCCAGTCTCTCCGGTGGGACCAGTTCCTTTGTGTGACCGCAAGAGGACACAGGCAAGCTGGATTCTGATATGATTTTTTTTATACTCACTCCTTGAGCCAATCAGTATTTTAAGTCTGTGAGCAAAACTTTACTGTTTGGGTTAGTCCCACAAAATAAAGGTTTGGGATTTAGATTACCCCTAAGTGCATGGCACACAGGAAAAGGGAAAGCACAAAACTAAAAATGGCTGGAAAGAGAGAGATGAGGTGTGCAAAAGGCAGGCCAGAGTGGTCAGATTAGTGGTGCATTAGGGGAGAGATGGGTAATTATACTGGGTTGGAAATAGAGAAGGGGGTATTGACTGAGAAACTGGGTGGGCCAAGACAGGAGAGGGAAGCGGAGTGGAGACAGCATAACCCCCACCTGTTCCAGCAGTCCTGCGGCAGTTAAGTCTGATATGTTTTTACCACCATAGGGAGACATGCTTACAAAACTTGGTCTGTCCCTAGTACTAATTTGCCGTATGTGACACCTCAACCTTTTTATTGAAACAAGTCACCATGCAGTTCAGTGTGCATTTCTTTACTTACATAGCACCAAAAATGCACCCAGTGCTTTACAAGGCATAAACACAAACTGTGGTATAAACAATTATAAATGAGCAAAAAATGATTGAAAAGTGTTTTTAAAGGAGCTAAGTAAGCTTTATTAGAAAGGTCTATGTAAACACAGCCATAAGTACTTACAGTAATTCTGCACTGAGTCCTCTATCAAAAGAATTTGTCGAATACAATAGTGTTTAACTGCTATGTGCCTGTGCCTTTTCTCCTTTGAATTGCTGCCCCTGTGGCTACACAGCAGCTTTGTTAATATAAATTTATGCGGCGCAAACACACTTACTTTTATACACTTTCATTTTTTGGTGTTACTGTTGCTTTAAGTGTTAGGAGTTTCAATACGAATTTGGGATGAGGCCCCTGCCTGAAAGAGCCATTAGATTTTCATGACCTTAGAGGTGCAGCGATTGCAGATATTGCAGTGCTTGTTCCTGAACACACAAATCTCTCGCACACTGAGCAGAACCTGAAGTGATACAAGCAGAGAATAATACAGACACAATAAATAACAAGCTACACAAAGAAACTGAAATTCTATCCTTACATGAAAGCACCAGAATGGCGCTATCACTTAAATGTGAACATATCTGGGTCCAATCTCCTGGGGGATCTAGGGACACTAGCTGACTAACATATCCAGAACTGCCCAAAATAAACTCCAATATTAGATTGTGTATCGAGTGTCACCAGGGGCACAGGAGAGGCATTCATTCCAGCAGTACCGGGCTCACAAACCCCCCGGCATGACCTGACACACTTCTCTATAAACTACAATACAGCCATAGTGTTCCTCTCTGTGAGCTGTATTTGATGGCATTACCTGTTCATGTTCTGCATTGTTACCCACAGTCAATTCGTCGAACTGTTGTCTAAAATACCCCTTTCTCCACATTGGCTCTGAGCTCTGATAACTCTGCCTTTGTCTAACCCTTCAATCCTAAACAGTATATTACAGAACTGTGCTATTCAACTTTTTACACATAGTAGGAGGAATATAAAGATACTGCATGTTTAAAGGACAGACTTTAAAAGCTTTACCCAGTCTGTGGGCAGTATAAAAATCCCAAATATCGACACATCTTGTCCATAAGCCTCCACTTGAACAGCCCAGACTTTGTTCTTTATGAATGATCAGTTAAGCAGCCATTGTCACCAGCTTCTGCTAAAACCGTCACCTTCTATAAAAGACACTGGGTAAACTGCATCAAATTCATGCTCTCATTGTCCTGCAGCTGTCTGAAAATACCTTACTATTTATTGATTGCTATGGGTTGCTACAGGTGCAGATTTGCTCAGCTGTGTAGAGACACCTGGTTTCAGTGTGCTTCCATTTACAGAAATGTTCCTTATATTTTGCAGCCACCTGTAGATTTCATTCTATGTATGTTAATTACATTCACCCTTTCTTGCTGTGCAGTGAAGCCCCTTAAATATGTGTATGTGTGAAACGTCAGAGTCCATCTGATCACATGAAATGTAAGCTGGCTGGATGCCATACCATAGACTTCAATTGCTGGGAGGACAATTTTGTCTGGGGGAATATCTGTGAAAATGCGAACGGGCGACTGTCTCCTTCCAGTTTTCCCATGCTTGTACAGGGCCATGGTTATTATAATCCACCTAAAAGTAGAAATGTGTTTTCAAATACAACAATAAAATATAAACACCAGGGTAAAGTCTACGTAAAGCTACAGATTTGTAACCAGGAGACCAACAAATGGTATCTGAATAAGTGAGTGCCTGATAACGCAGCAATAGGGAAGCCTGGGAAACACTGAAGGATACGGGATTCAAAAAAGTATGGAAACATCCACAATATGGGTAAATTGCTCTCATTTTCTGAATGTATATAAAGAATGTATCAATGTAACTGTGCCGAGTTTGTTTATACAAGGACTGAGGTGTTTCAAAAAGCCAAAATAAAGCCTATTAACCACTGCCATTGTTGTTGCTGTACACAACTAGCTAATTGGCTCCACTTACCCACTACAGGAGCCATCCAAAATATTGCAATGTCACCGTCCTGGCTGAAGGTAGGACAGTAATCAAACACAAGACAAATTTAAACAGTATTAATGAATGTAGGTGTTACAGGACTCTGCTATGCATAAAACTTCATTGTTCTTTCCTGCTATTACTTTAAGTAGTGAGCTAATCCGCTTACAGCAGAGGGTTTGGGCTGGCAGCATCAGGGAGGTGTCTGATAAAATTGTGGTATAATTAAATAAAAACCATCTATCATGAAAATAAGAGGGCCAAAGTCAGTAGGAATAAGCCCTTATATTTGCCCCAAACCTGCAGAGAAGAGAGAGAGATGACTTGTGTCCTGCAAAGTAATACCTGTATTATGCAATTTTCAAAACAAATGTACAAAAAAATAGTTTCCATTCCCTTTAAACTGAAGGTACAATGTACAATGGCAATATTACTTTGATATGAGTTTCTTACAAGTGGCCACACCTCCAGATCATACATGGCTCCTCCCACTACTGGCTACAGCAAAGGAGAAAAGAAGCAAACTGCACAGTCTGTCTCTGCCTGTATACAACATGGCACAGGCAAAGTAACATTGTGGGGGCTTATGGACTCAGAGCAGCCCATGACGTGAAGGGCGGAGCTTCACCGACCAGACTCTTAGAGGTGGCTATTCCCCTGGCCCCAGTTACATTACAGAGGAATTGCACATGTAATATAAATTACCTGGATTAGTCGTTTTCCCCATCTTCTCTTAATCTTTTGAAGCTAAAAGCCAAAGGTTCCACTAGTCCACCGAATGGAGGGTCAGTCACTAAGAGAGCAGCCTTTACCATCTTCTTCCTGAAGGAACTTCTGAAAACCATCTTCGCTGCCTGGAACATTAGGGTAGGAGTGCAGAGCGTTACTAGCAGTCACTCTGAACTCTGCTCCTGCTAGTAATGGCAGAACTAAAGTTATTTCGTCCCCCAACAGGGACAGTAAGCTTTACATTTATTTGCCACTGGAACCGGCAAGTTGGGAATAAGTATCTTTTTCACTTGAATGTTTAATAAAATAAATATTCTTACCTCCCACCAAAGAAATGATGGTTGAACATGTTATAATGGCAGAACTGCCTCCTCCCAGTAAAACTGAGAATACCTACAAAATATGAGCACATTCAGAAAGTATGACACTGTGGCACTGAAGGTAAAGCTGCACAGACACAATAAAGGACCAGCAACGGGCACAACTGTACATCATCACCCAGAAAATAACTTGAGCCGGTGTGAGCAGGGTGCACACTAACAGAATGCAGAGAAATAAAGGAGAACAATTGTAATTTATTTGCAGCGATTCCCCCAGAATTACAGCATCATTGTGGGAACTACAGCTGCGTGTTGGTACAACCCACTGTGGGAAGCTCTAGCGGTAGCAGTAACTCAAGGCCCGGCGTTAAATCCCAAACAAGCTGAACTGCTGCACTGGCATCTGCCACAAGGTGCAAGGAACATTTTGGGTGCAAGCGCCTTTATCAACATCATCAAATTGTACTGTACTTTGCTTCTATTTTAATGCTGATGCTAAACGTCAGGTTAAATTGACTGTCCCAGAACTCCAAGCATTCCTATAGATATGAATTTATCCTATTTATGCTATAACCAGTTCTGTACTATGGTTTTCAGCATTCTAAGCCATAAAACAAGAGACCAAATTGTACTAGGCCCCGTTTTATTGACCTGCCAAGTCCCCTGATGTTCCAAGATAAAAGTTTTACATCAGTCATTTGGTGTTGTTAATGTTCCCATCCAGGGTAGAGAAGTCTTCAGACTGCTGCATGTGACATCCATCTCCATCTAATATCCGTGCTGTTGAGATGTGGTGTAGGTGAAGTGTACACAAGGGCTGAGGGAGGGGAAAATGGCAGTAAAGCTGAAAAGATTAGAGAGAGTACAAAAGAGCTTGTTTTTTCCCCTGAAATAGGTAACATTGTTGTAGGAGGGGGAACCCTGTATTGGAGAATGCTGTGTCCTGAGTGGCAGTCTTTGGCTGTCGGGCAAAAGACGGTACAGCGTAGGTTCTCGCCCTCTGGGCCTGTGAGCTGCACGTATCCCCCTCTGCTTGCTTCCCAGTCCGCAGTGGGTGCCAAGGTTGCCATCTTGGAAAAGACATGTGGGTCTGCTGCTGGGGTCTTTGTGTCACGGCTTGTTTTCCCCATCGCCGGTTGCTTTGTGTGCAGCAAGGTAGGGCAGAGATGCGGGCACCAGTAGGGAGTCCAGGGGCCGAGGTTGCGCTGCTGTTTCAGGGTAAATGCAGGGCGATGGTCCGGAGCTCAGGAGCCTGCATCTTACTCTGATCCCATCTGGGCAGAGTTAACGGGTTTATTTTTCCAAAACCAGCCAGAGTCAGTTCTAAAATAGCCCAAAACCAGCCAAAAGCCACTTTGAAAGTAGCCAAAAAATAGCCCAATATGCACAATGGAAAAAAATTCTAAAAAACATGCCTTTTTAAAGCATATTATCACTATCCATGCCCTGCGCCCCCCTCTCCAGTTACTGGGATGACTGTTTCCCTGCCCTCTGTGCCCAGTCTATGCAGATTATAGTAGTTTTGCTGCTTCAGGTTCAGTACAGAGCAATAGAAAAGAGAGCTTCTGTCAATAATTGCATGCTGGGTATTGTAGTTTTATATAACAGGCTCCAAAAACTAGCCCAAATTTGTACCTTGGCGGGGCTTTAAATTAGTAGCCAACCTGGCAACCCTGCATCTGGGCACCCCCCCCCCCCCACATCCCGTCTGAAATATTTATCTGCAGGAAAATGATTTTTGGTTCAGTCATTGACTTGGGGCATTTTATTAAAGAAGCAGAACCAGAGCCAGAAATCTCTTTGGACAAACACATGTACTGCCGTGCACTCAGGAAACATAGGGCATTGTTACCTCTGTGTAATGCCAGGGAGCCCTAACATTTACTGTTCTGCAGAGGGTTCTTGTCTGTGATTCCCCCTAACCTTTATTGAGTAACCGTACTGTTCTGCTGCACCATTCTTCCATGAGACGAGAAAAACATTCACGTAGCTGCTGCTTTACATTCAATGCCTAAGGGTTTTAGGGTCCAGATTGACTCAGCATTGTTTTTGAACCAATCATTGGGTAACAAAGACCCTCGGCCTGTGATACAAACATGTTGTGTTCTGAATAAACTGCACTTTGATAGAGAATTTCTGCTTCTGTTACTGCATTCATTGTACTCATGCTGCTATGTCAAACAGTAGGGTCTTGCATATTTACTAACCAGAACTTGCATTTCAATAAAATGTCTTCCTTAGATTAGGCTACTTTTTTTATTTATAAAGGACAGAAGTTTCACCAACTGGGCTTGGGGTTCCTGGAACAAGATCAAGAGGAAAGAAAGCCTCCCCTCAGATCCCTCCCACAGGTCTGCTATCCCTTGCATTATTATCTTCCCAGACTTTGCACAAGTGCACATTGCATTTGTTATTATAAAGGGTTTTGTTGTCCCTTTAGTGGTGGCTGAACTCAAGCCCTCATTAGCTCACTTATATAGCGGAGCTGCAGTACAGTAACTAATGGTGCGCCACGGGATGGATGTTTATAGGTTCATGCATAGGTCTGGTGTAGTCCTTACAGTTACAGAGTTCTCTGTATTTATTATAAATGTGCAGAAGCCCAAAACCATTTGTGTTGCTTCCCTGACACTGAGTGCTATCCCAACTGGCTCACTTAAAGGAGAAGGAAAGTCAAAATCTATTAACCACACTATTAAATAGTACTACTACTGCTGTGTAAAAACGCTATATTTCTAGCTTGCCTAATGAAAGATTTACAGAGATAAACTGCTACATTCTACATACTTGTTTCAGTGAACGGCGCCGCCATCTTTAACATGGCCACCGCCGGCTTCTTAGTTCACTGTGCCTCTCTCTCCTCAGCAACTGTCTGGAGCTGCATCCCCCTTGCCTCTCCCCCCTACCAGCACCGCCAGTCGTGACCCCTTGCCTTTCCCCCCTACCAGCACCGCCGCTTGTCCCCCTTGCCTCTCCCCCCTACCAGCACCGCCGCTTGTCCCCTTGCCTCTCCCCTACCGGCACCGCCGCTTGTCCCCCCCTTGCCTCTACCCCCTACCAGGACCGCCGCTTGTCCCCCTTGCCTCTCCCCCCTACCAGCACCGCCGCTTGTCCCCTTGCCTCTCCCCCCTACCGGCACCGCCGCTTGTCCCCCTTGCCTCTCCCCACTACCAGCACCGCCGTTGTCCCCCTTGCCTCTCCCCCCTACCAGCACCGCCGCTTGTCCCCCCTTGCCTCTCCCCCTACCAGCACCGCCGCTTGTCCCCCCCTTGCCTCTCCCCCCTACCAGCACCGCCGCTGTCCCCTTGCCTCTCCCCCCTACCAGCACCGCCGCTTGTCCCCTTGCCTCTCCCCCTACCAGCACCGCCGCTTGTCCCCCTTGCCTCTCCCCCTACCGGCACCGCCGCTTGTCCCCCCCTTGCCTCTCCCCCCTACCGGCACCGCCGCTTGTCCCCCCTTGCCTCTCCCCCCTACCGGCACCGCCGCTTGTCCCCCCCTTGCCTCTCCCCCCTACCGGCACCGCCGCTTGTCCCCCCTTGCCTCTCCCCCCTACCGGCACCGCCGCTTGTCCCCCCCTTGCCTTTCCCCACTACCGGCACCGCCGCTCGTGTCTCCCTTGCCTCTCCCCCCTACCAGCATTTGGTTTGCAGTGTCAGCTAATTGCTGATTCCCTATAAACTTATTCATGTCTGGATGTTTCAGCAGCAGGTTTCATAAAAGCTGCCCCTTCCCTAATCTTCTATACAAGGTATAGGCATCTATCATCACCATTGCAGGCCTGGTGGTTGACCATGAAGGGCACCTTCCATCCAACAATTGTTTCCCCCACCGGAGGGTGCCATAGGTGATCAATACAAACCAAGGATCAGAACTGGTGTAAAGCATAGGCAGCAGAAGATGGTTTCGGTGGGGGGGGGGGGGGCTTGAAAAGAACTCTATGGGGAGTGTGCAGCAAAGCCACAAAGGCCTAGGCCTAGGGCGGCAGGACTTAAGGGACGACATGCCACCCATCTGCAACTAAATTCAGCATTGCTTTCCATTCCCAGTCAGGTAACCCATAAGCTGCTGTACATTTCAACTCATAGAACCACACTGCAAGTTTTTCAATGAGCTAATAGCTAATGAAGAACAAAATTTATATATTGACAGTATAATAATATATATTATATATTTTATTATATGAGCGATACTCATTCAGGAGTTGCTGCTTTGTAACTGAGCAGCATTTCCACCATTCTTCCTAATAATAAGGCTACATTAGGGTATCACTGATGAGGATCTGTGGATTTGTTTGCCTTGTTGAAGAACTTATTTGTGTTATTTAAATACAGATATGAGGATAAATAGATAAGACAGAATAACCTATGGTAATATGTTTTATTAACGGGGAATTCTGGCTTCCAAGCCAAAATTTGTTAAAGAACCTGACCCGACACAGAAATGCCCAACTTACCTATCACTGTAATCTGTTCCTTCAAAAGGTATGAATAAACATCATTGTTATATGCTGAAGTTCAGCTGCATCATTTGAAATGGAAGGAGGGACTAAACATTGATGTTGTAACAACTTCCAAATCTTACAGACAGCATGCAGGAACTAATCCTGTGTAATGTACAAATAAATATAAAAAGCCTTATATTCATCAATACTTTGTTGAGCAGTTCATCTCTTGGGCAAGCTCCCTTTGTGCTCTTGCACTTCTGCCATAGCAAATGACCCATAATATCTTCATCATGGGTTGGCTTATGTATTTGAGTATGGTTAGATAAATAAGTGAGCTGTCCTAGCCTGAGGGGGTTGCCAAGTTCCCACCAAGGCTGCTGTTTTAGACCAAAATATATATATATGCAGTCTTTATATTATGGGTGTATTTATAAATAATGCACCAATTAGTAGCCTGTGGCTCTGTCAGAATGACTCATGAACAATCTTGATTCACCTTTTCTCCAGTGAGAAGATATTGAAAACCTGAACTATAAACCACACTGCAACAGGCATTTAGGAAACAAGCAATTAGTATAAAAGTGCCATTTGTACCAATGTTTGCACCAAGTTTAGTAAACAAAAGCAACCAATCAGCAGGGTGCATTTCCTGATCACGTGTTTAACAGCAAACATCTACTTGGCTGATATGGGATGCTAGACTGGTTGCATATTTGCCCCTTTTATTGCATTGCCCCAAGAGATTCATTTCTACAAATACTTGGGCAAATTTTCTGTCTCCTGGATGTCCCAAATGCTCCTTACTTCCATAAAGCCATTGTGTAAGGGCCGTGGCAGACGGGGAGATTAGTCGCTGTGCAACAAATCTCTCTTGTCGCGGGTGACTAATCTCCCCAATATGCCATCCCACTGGCTAGAATGTAAATCGCCAGTGGGATGGCATACGCGGAGCCAAAATGGCCAAAGTTTCATCTCTAGGCAACATTGGCGATTTTGGCAAATTGCCGCGCTGCGTATGCCATATCCCCGTCTGTCACAGCCCTAATCCTGTTCCCTTCTAATGCCAAATGTCTCTGTCCATTATATAAATATACTGCACTTTTCCATGTAATGCCTAAGAAAGCACTAAATAAGTTATACAGTATCTCCCTCTGCTAGCTCTGCTGAATTCTGCAGTTATGCCACTGCCCTATGTTCTAGATTCATAGAAGCATTCTAGAAGGTGAGTGTTATCTACAAAAGAACCTCTAACAATCTCACCTGAGTCCTGGGGATTTGAGCTGAAAACCTACTGAGGCTGCAATGGGAAGCTAACAAGATGCGCTACGTAAGTCCTGCTCCCCCCAGGTAGGATAAGTGCAGATCTGTCTGTACCTGGCAGGAAGGATGCACCTCTCCTTTTTAACTTTAAGTCACCTGTTGTCAGTCCATCACACCCTCAGGCTTTCTGACACAGACCAATTCGCATGTGTTCTCTACTGACATTATCTCTAGCACAGCGTATCCTCAAAACCTTAAAATATACTAATAAAAACTGCCATAAAAACTACATCAGAATGCACCAACATTCTCAAATTGGAACAATCACCTTTACTGTTCTCAGACCTACAGTCCACTCAGATGTCAGATCCCACCCTGATTTGTCCCCAACAGCCCTGTTCTGGTAGCTACAAACGCTGGACAACAGTAACTTTGCACACTTTAAAGGTGAACAAAAGTCATATAAAGAATATAGCTAGAAATGCTGTGTATAAATGTTTAGTTTTATACACTGAGCTGTAGCAGCTCTTGATCTTGGATCTTCTTGACCATTATTTGAGTGTCAGTGACACTGTACATGCTCGGAAGAGGACCTGAAGAGGCAAAAGATGGCACTCGACACTGCTGTAGGAATATTATCCACCAACCCTGCAGCTCTACTTTGCTTTTTTGAACCCTTCAATGTATTTAGATTCAGACAAATCTCAAGTGTTTAATACTCAAGAACAAATGACAAGGCAGAGAGAACATAGCGACATCAATGCAATGCCAGTTTCCTACATATTAACCCCAGAACTCCTTATAGCATGCACGCATTACTAATTCTATATACAACACTTCCATGAACACAACATAGGACACATGCATTATCAGTATATATAATACCTCCCAGGAACACAACAGGATAAATACAGTGCCAACTTCATGTATAATATTTATTGGTGTTGGCTTGGTTTGTAGAGGTTTAGCTTTCCTAGTCCTTCACTCAAATCCACCTACATTATGGTCTATAGGACACTTTACCAATAACGGATTCAGTAATAGGTAGTAGAAGAAGTGGCCCCACAAAGAGTTAAGGGATTAAGTCTATTCATAATTTGTCATGTCAGACAAGATCCGCTATCGCTCTTCATCCATATTTTCTGGTGTAAGTGGAATTACATAGCAATTCTAAAGCTATTTACATGGCTGTTTGTGAAATGACTTCCAACGTAGCAGGGAAAATCTGCATTTGGCCTCATCAGTTTGAATGTTTCAATGTGCAACATGGTTGGAAACGGGCTGAATTGCATTTTTTGCAGTAGCTGATTAGCATTTAGAATGGGGGCCCAGGAGGACTGATTGGAGCGGCGCAACATGCAAACTCTTGCTGACTGACCAAGTGGAAACAGAGACAATTTATCTCAGGCTAAAGCCGACACACGGGAAGGAGATAAATGTAACATAGCAGCTGGGTCACACATGGCTTTGCCTCGGCTCTTGTCTGTCTGGAGGGTTTCCCAGGAGCTTGTCTTTTTAGCAGCAGTATGGTACAGGGATAGACCCATCTTTTCTACACTGCAGCATTACAGCACTGCCTATGGGAGTAACCTTTAGCCTTTGGCTTTGTGTGTTTTAGTCAACTGTAGTCGTAGGTAAAATCAATTTTCCCTTGCAGACAAGAGGGCACAATAGTAGGAGCCCTTGCTCCCAACACTTCCGGCATCTGCACTGGATTAAAGGGGAACTCCATCCAAACACAACTTTAGCTTGGGAGTGCCATACTGTCGCCCACTCACACCAGCCCTTTTGTATCTAGCGCCGTCTAATGGCGGTGGAGCCACTTACAGGGAAAGGCAGGAATCCTTACACTCCATTCTGGGAGCACACAAAGTTGCACGTCTGGGAGCTAAGAGCAAATTGCATTGGAGCAAGGTCTGAAATGCACAAAACATGGCCCTTAATTTATCTTTGCCCCTTTTTGTAAATGAGTCATTTCATTTTTTAAACATTAACAAATCTTTAGTTCTGTTTCCGCTCTACACAGCGGTGGTGAAAAGTGAGCTGCTACACCACACGATAAAGAGGGAAGGGGCTGCCTACGTGTATTGGGAAATATACTGCCCACAGCCAGGGAGGAGAGTAAGAAACAGAAACCACTTGGCAGCTTTTGAGTTACCAGCACTTTAACTTGCGTTCCAAGTGGGGTGGAATTTTATGCATTTTGCCCTCGCCGCAACTTAAGTGTTAATTAATGTCACTTTAGGTACCTGCTTTACAAATAGAAAAGAAACAATAAAATTCCTTTCTTAAATATCCGCAGCAATTTGTTGTCTGTTGTAACATCGTTAAAGTTTGCTCCTTTCTCATTGGCAAAGAATAAATCAGGCTTCCAAATGGAATCCAACATGGAAGGGTCCAGATCCAAAGAATCGTCTGGGTATTCGCTATATGAAAGCCGCGGATCATTCAATGTTTGCTTTAAAAAAATGTTAACTCTGTAGTCCTATAAAAATGGTAGCAACACACTCGTTAGTGCCAAGTATAATAGCGATTCACTCTGTATGTTCATAGCAGATTATATAGAGTCAGTCCCTCTGTAGTTATGTGGATGCAACTGATTTTGTGCATGAAATGTGTCTGCATTTACTGAATGTGAGTGGGAGGTGTCATTTTGTTTGCTCGTTTGAGGCATTATACTTACACAAAGGGAAAAACAATATCTATTAAACCCAATTATTGTGTAGGAATGTGTAATTCATGGCAAACAACATGGCAGATGCCTCTTACATGCATAAAGGCAAATGTGCATGGTCCACACAGGAACCTGAATGCTATTCAAATTCTATTTTTTAAAAGGAAAACAGAATGAGATTCCCTGCTTATCAAAATACTTTCCCCTTATGTCACTTTTATAATCCAGAACAACTCAGTTGGCAGGAGGATGCTGGGAAATGTAGTTACACAAATAACTTTGGAGATGTCTCATCCCGCAATAACCCATTACTTACTGTCCCCCAAACCAGTATTTTGTTTGGTGTCACAGTAGCTAGCATAGCTGCCTTTCAGCCCTACGGTTCTGGGTTTGAGTTTGATCAGGACAATATCTGCATTGAGTTTCTATCTTTTCCCTTTTTTGTGTGTGTGTGTGTGTGTATATATTTCTAGTTATAGTGGTGTGGCTAATAGCACAGCAATTAGTTAATTAATATTAGCAGTCTACTAGCTGGGTACAATCAGTAGATTATAATGAACGCTGTGTGCCACCCAGTGCCAAACACACCCAACCCAAGTCACAGCATTCATCCACCCAACCCTGAACTCATATTTCTGAAGGTGCTCAAAGTATAGAAAATCTCATTAGTACATTGCTAATCCTGCTGTTTGTTCCCATCTGCACCATTATAGTAACTGTTGATCATTAGTTTAATAAAATGAATTGTAGCTGATGTAGCAATTTACATTAATGACTCCCTCGTCCCTGAGCACAGGTTTCATTATCTAACGATTCATCATATCATTACATCTCTACATGGCTGAAGGAAGCACTGATATGGGGCTCAGGTTAAGGGTGTCCTAATATTTATACACCGAGTGGAGCTTATAGTAAAATGTGTAACAAATGATCCTTTTTTTTAGCATTCCAGCTGGACTTTCTAGACATGTCCCTGAATTTTCTAGTAATCTGGTCACCCTAATCTGCTAGTGTGTATAATTAAGTGTCATCCGCAAACACTTTGGTTACAATGCCAACCCCCAAGTTATTACTGAATAAACTGAAAAAATTTACCTAATGCCGAACCCTCTGGCCCCCCTCTAAGAACTCTACTCCAGGTGGGGAACTTACCATTAACCACCGCCCTCTGCACATGATCCCATAGCCAGTTCCCATATCCATGTTAAACAACATTACCAAGACCAACAGATCTTATTAAGAGCAGTAAGACCATGTGTTATAGGGTAGCTATGTGTGCTATGTATCTAAAGGGCATGCAGCTTGCCCAAAATGTTGCTATGGCGATGTATTAATTTTAAATACACTAATTTTGCATGATTTGAGTGCTGCTTCATTGGTTTAAACGATTTTGGTGCATTAAGTGGGGGAGACTGGCAATTGTTGTAAGATCCGGAGGTCGGTCTGACCAATTCGTATTCAGTACTATACATGGCGAGATAGGCACGGACGCCTTGTTTTGGGCTGCCGGCTGCATAGTGCTGGGCAGCGTGCTGAATGGTGCGGCGACTCCTAGCAACTGAATTGGAGTATACTAGAGGGCCGCTACAGTGAGATAAAATTGCTACTCCTGATTTCGCGGATACACTAGTAACATAACGTATGCCACATACCCAAATGTCGTATGTGTCAGATGAAGGCATAACCAGCTCCCCGTGATATATAACTCTAACCTTACGCACTTTATCGATGTATAGGATAGGCTGAATGTCTGCCTAACTTCCCAATTATAACCCGGATAGTATAGATAGCTACTCGGCTTAGATCACAGCTATGAAGGGTGTGCAACTATGTGAACTATAACTCCCATAAATTTCTACTTGAATTAGATAAGACGGTTTATGTAGATGTCCTAAGGTGGAGGCACCACGGCAGTATACCTGTCACTGCCGTAGGAAATTGAGATCCTTCACTAATATTTGTAAAAACTCCGGACCTATGAACCAGTACGATTATCTTATGTCCAATTTGGAGAATACCAACAGCTGCTGTCTCTGAATAGCAATTAGAGCTAGGAATTCTAAGTTGCTACATTGCTATTATGTTGCTATATAGAAAGTGAAACTGTTTCAATTCCAACAAACATAGGGTTTTCCTCTTTTAACCTTTCCTGTTTTCCCCATTTGCTATTTTAAACCAATTAATTTTTAGAAGTAATAGAAATAAATAATTATTTTAATTTCCCATATGGTGTGCCTTGATTAAGTGTGTGTCTGTCTTTTGTACTTAAATCATTGGTTTATTGATTTATATATATTGGAAACGAGACAGCGTAACCTACAGGAGCGTGCACCGAGATCCCTATTTTCACTGAGAAAAAGAGAAGAGTGCTGGGGCAACTCCTATGTAATATATATATATATTAGGGATGCACCGAATCCAGGATTTGGAATGTTTGGAATTAAGGAATCTAAACATTCATATTCATTCACGTTCACGTATAGAAATATACATATATATATATATATAAATAATTGTTTGTATTAATTTATAGTGGGAGGTTGCAAATCTTAGGGTTTAGTTAATGAACACTACACACAAGGCATTTTCTTGCACATATTTAGGTATTTACACTGGGGAGTGAATATTTTGCTTTGGATCTCTGTGTCTGTGACTGTGCAGAGGCAGAAATGTTCAGCTTGCAGCACAAGTCTATTTGGGGATTCTGGGAGCCCAAATGGAAACCAATATATCTTACAATAATTTCAAAATCTAAAGTTATGTCATTGGTACTTTTACACCATATCAACAGTTTCCCTTTGGTTTCTCTTACAAATACAGGAGCATGGGATATATCTGGGCTTGGTGAGACTACAGTTATTATAGATATTATAGGGATGTTTCTGTATCACAATAAAAGCTTTTCTGGCACAAACCCAACTGTTTATTACTAAACCTATGCCTGGCTGCTGCAGCTGTGACATGTGGTTTTGGGGTAACACTGATGTAAACAGTGTCTTCAACCAATCAGGTGCATTGTCCCGCCCCTAAGCCTGCTTTAGCCTCAAGTGATTGGCTGCCTCCTGTCAGATGCTTAGCATTATTGCTAGTGATTGCAGCTTGTTACCTGCTCTCTCTGTAAGTACATTTTTCAGCTAAATATTACAGCTTTATGGTTATCATTTATAAATAGGGAGGAATTGCACATCTTGTAGCATTATTTATTTAGCAGCAGGCAGAGATTTCTGCACATTCCCTGTGCCACTGACAGTGCTAAAGAGCCAGGATGGCAGTTAATGGCAGTTGGGCAGCAGCTTCATGGATGGAAATATTAAAATATAGCAACACAAATGTGTAGGGATCTGTCAGTATCACTTTGATTAGTTGTGTCTGTTCTTTTGAAGTGGCAGTTGCCATATTCTATACTCATTTAGGAGGGTGTCTAGCCAACTGCCAAACTCTGTTGGATGATGATGGGAGTTGTAGTTTAGTAACAGCTACAGGGCAACAGGTGCTGCTGATAATGTGTATTTTCTCACACACCTACACTCAGGGGCATATTTATTATAGTGTGTAAGCCAATATCACCATCTGGGAGCTGGAAATCTGCTGCAGGGCCACAGGTTGGAGCCCAAATGGAAACCAATAAACCTTGCAATCATCTTAAAATCTAAAGTTATGTCATTGGTACTTTTACACCATATCAACAGTTTCCCTTTGGCTTCTCCTACCTTTTTATTATATTTAATATTTGTATTTTTTTTTTTTTTGTCTATGTAAAGTTGGGTAGAACACGGGTCAAAATAAATTTCATTATAGTAATGATGCTTCATTGTTATTTGTATATGACAATAAACTTGAAACTACAAATACAGGAAAATGGGATATATCTGGGCTTTGGTTTGACTACAGTTATTATGGATCTAATAGGGATCTATCAGTATCACTTTGATCTGTTTTTTGTCTGTGTGTCTGTCACTTTATAGCGGGGCCATAGTTGCTGCTAATGTGTATTTTCTCATACACCTGCACTAAGTCAACCAATGCCCTTTCTGGACCCCACACAATAGAGATGGTTAGACCAGCCTCAGTATAAGAGCAATTCCCAGTGGGCTTCAGCCAAGAACAATTCCCATCAGCCCTTTCTTATTTTCTGCATAACTCATAACATATAGCAGTATTTATAGCTAATATTTGAGTGTGAGCTGTTGATATCAGGTTCCCCCACTGGGCCCTAGGAGGCTATTCCAATACTGGCTAAACACACACTAGTATGTGATAGGTCAAGCATTTAGGAGAATTTAAAGAGACATTATGGTCATGCCCTGTCCGTATTCTGCAGCTTTTATTTTGCCTCCATATTAGCTGTGAAAGATACCAATCTCTCTTCTCTATTACAGGAGATACAGTGATGGGTTGCAAGAAAAGCAAAGTTGAGGTAAGGTTGCTCACGTTTCCTTTTGTCCTTTTACCTGGGATAAAGAATATGGCGGCACTGGCATGGGAGGGTGTGAGAGTTCAGGGCAAAATGGATGGAAGGCCAGGATCAAACACCTTGGCCCATGGAGCTCTACTTACATATATGAGACAGATAATTACACACACA
Organism: Xenopus tropicalis; assembly: GCF_000004195.4. Lineage (NCBI taxonomy): Eukaryota > Metazoa > Chordata > Amphibia > Anura > Pipidae > Xenopus > Xenopus tropicalis. The sequence continues at coordinate 29,086,082 of NC_030678.2, forward strand.
CGTTATACTGATACAACAAATCCTACGCAATTGACACTTTCATCCTTAATTAATGGCCACAAAATACATTTTTTCATACCCAGGATTTTGCAGTATAATGGCAGAATATTTTTGACCCCAATGAATATATGAGAAACAATCATCTGAACTGGTGGGGGAGTGTGCTTATAAAAAATATTACAACTTAATTTTTTCTTTCTACAGAACTCAGTTCTTTCTATTAAGCATGAAAATGCTTTTGTGGAGATTCTAGAGATCACCGATGTGCGTGACTCTTTGGTGGAGTTTACTGCCACCTTAGAGCTGCCCGACCACCTGGCACAGCCATCGTTCCTAGGTAAGTGTGATCAATACTAAAAAGCACATTTTAATTTCCAAAATTAGAGTTGCACATCTGGGAAACCAATTTTAGTTCTGATAAGGACCCCACTGCCAGATAATAATGACATCTGTGGTGTTTTTATTCTTGTAGAATCTCCACTTCCTGCTGGGTATGAAGAGGACCCTGGCTCTTCCCACAACATCGGAGGGGCCATTCCTCTTCATGAGCCTGAGGGCTCAGAGCCAGCAGAGACTATCCCCAGGGATACAGCCAGCCCCACCAATTTCAACTGGCTTTCATTCGTAAGTACATTGTATGGGTGTGAAATATATACAAACACACAAACGCTTGTAATTGTTGGATTCTTACTATGCTTTACCTCTGTAGGATGCCACGGTGGAGGTCCCTGGGGTAGTTAATACTTCAGAGGCCCTGGTGAAGATTTGCGTGAAAGCAAATAAATATGTACCACCATACGAGCCACCAGCGATGCCATTTTTATTGGGTAAGTTGGATCGTACACTGACACCTTGAAATTTATGATATGGTTACTCATATTATTCTTAGTGCATTTATGTGAATTGTATGGACATTTATGTTTCATTACAATAGGATACTTATATATTTATATAGGAGAGTATTTATACTTTTTATAAAGTGTAGGTCTAATATTGTTATATTGTAATAAACTGTGTCATCATGTTGAGACTATATTGTTCCATTTCTGCTTTCATTTCAGAAGCTCCTGATTGTGATGCTGGCACGTCCAATAACAGCGGACACATTGTTCCCAATCAGGAGCAAGAGTCTGAGCCAAAGGAAGATAATTCCACCTCTTCCAGTCTTCTATCAGAAGTAAGTAGATTCTACAGATATTATTCTTTATTCTTTGCTTCAGGGTTCTCATTCATTCTCAGTGCTGCACATATGAAATTCATGCAATGTTTATTCTGCGCATAATACTCATTTGTCCTTTGTTTGCAGCTCAACATCTCTGAATTTGGCTCAGATGTTGCCAATAAAATACAGGGCGCAGAAGGACCATCTACCAGGTATCTGATTTGGGGCATATTCTCTTGTTTTGGTTTAGAATTGTAAGTTGCTTATATATAAAAATATTAATATTGCCTAATTTGCACTGTTTGTAAAGCTTAATTCTATTATAGTTCCCATCTCATTAAAGGGTTATCAATAACTGGCCAATACCCTCTGGTGATTGGATGCTACAAAAAGTCACCAAATAAACTGTATATTAGATTATTGTTGTCTGTAAACATGAACAAAACATATATTACATTTACTTTATTTTATTTTTCAGCCCTGTTGAGCCTGGATCTCCCTCACTTGATCAATTCAACCTGGGTCAAGTGTTGGGAGAAGGAGGATTTGGGAAGGTGAGCGACTCATTGCACAGTTAGGTTTTAGTTACTACTGATTTACCCAGAGTGATTAAACTTTCTGTCTTCTGACTCCAGGTATTCCTAGCCGAGCACAAGAACACCGAAGTGCTATATGCCATCAAGGCCCTGAAAAAAGAACACGTTTTGGAAAAGGGCAATTTGGACAGGTCAGTGATAGGGGAGAGATTAATATTGGTCATATCTGTGTCATCTTTTCTTGTTATATTCAGCTTTATATGTAGGACACTTTTCTCTTTTTAGTTTTAAATCATTTGCATTTGGTTATTATCTTCTGTATTGCCCTCTGTCTGTTCATAAGGATAAAGGGTCAGTGTAATGTTCCCTTGTGTGGGCCTCACATGGTGATAATGGGATGATTTTCCCCACAGTGTCTTCCATGAGAAGGAAATCCTCCAGACGGTAAGTTCTTCTAACCACCCGTTCCTGGTGTCATTACATGGAACCTTCCAGACGGCGTCTCACCTGTTCTACGTCATGGAATATCTACCTGGAGGTGACATGTTTGACTTCATAAGATCAGTGGAACTAGAAGAACCGGACGTCATGTAAGTAGAATGGGAATCACCTTAATTCTCACACATATTATCTTATATAAAAAAAAAAAATATTAAACTAACTGAATATTATTTTTTTTCTCTATTCAGGTTTTACACCGCATGCGTTGTCCTTGGCCTGGAGGCATTACATCAGCTTGGCATTGTCCATAGGTAAGCATTAATAACACTAAAATCATCTTTATTTCCAGATGAAACTGGTAACACTACTAAGAACACTGCTAATCTAGTTTATAGCACTGTAATAATTTGCTTGCTGTTATTATAAGGATTATATATGTATAACTACTAAACTATTGATGTTTTAATTCAGAGATCTAAAGCTGGAGAATTTGCTGTTGGACCGGGATGGCTACCTTAAGATCGTAGACTTCGGCCTCAGCAAAGACAGTAAGTGTTGCTTATAATTCTGGAGCATACAGGGGATAAGATCAGATTATTAGGTATTATTACATTTAGATATAGTGTTATATGTAAATGGCATAAACAGATCTGAGTGGGTGTGTAGTTTGGAAGCAAGCAGTTGAGGAAAGTCCCTCATTACTTAACATTAGGGTCCCAGGTCTGCAGTTTCCTCACAGTGTTTCTTGTGTTTAAGGATTTGGATACAGCGACCGCACGAACACCGTGTGCGGAACAAGAACATACATGGCCCCTGAGATCTATCTGAAACTTGGATACGGCATGGCCGCTGACTGGTGGGCCCTAGGAATTACTGTTTACATCATGCTCCTGTATGAGGTAAGCACAATTCCTATATTATCAACTTACATTGGGGAATCATTGCCATTGGTGTTTTATAATGTGACTAAACATAGTGTAATAATATTATTTATATATACGTATAACACTCATTATAATCTCAATATTTACAAGCATAACTACCTATACTCTCAGAAATAATATAGCATGAATATTACTCTGTTTGGCTTCCCCTTATCATTTATATAAGAAATACCCCCATGGCGCTGTACTAAGAAATGGTATCTGTATGACCAGCTGCACATGAGAGATGTAGTTCAGTAAAAAATCTTTTAGTTGTTTCACTAAAGGAATAATTATTCACTTTCTCAGTTACCATTCAACAACAAGGATCCGGTTGAGCAAATGAGTAGCATCCTTTATGATAACATCGAGCTGCCGGAAGACCTATCAGAGGATGCCTGTACTCTAATACAAAACGTAAGTTGGAAAATTGCTTGTATTTCCTGGGTGGACACTTTCCCAATAGAATAATAAAATAGACATAAGAATTAAAACATTAATGATTTAACAACAATGTTTGATTTATTTTTTGTAGCTGTTAGAGAAAGATCCTGAATTTCGCCTCGGTTCGGGTGACGCCGGGGCAGAAATGATTAAAGAGCACCCCTTCTTTAAAGTAAGTTTCTATTCCATTCCTTTTGATTTACAGACAGAAAAGCACTAATGAATATTGATAAATTCTTCATGTTTAATGTAATTGTAGCTTTACTTTTCCGTACTTTTTGGACCAGATACTCATTGTGAAATATCACCTATCTTTTAGGATATGGACTGGGACCATCTGTTGCAGAGAAGGATTACGGCTCCATATGTACTGGGCAACGAAGACCTGGAGAGCCAAGAGAACCCTGGATGCCAAGCTCCAGCACTGCCACCAACTGCTGCAAGGATTCCATCAGAGCTGCAAGAGGCATTCAGAGGATTCTGAAAGAACAACAATAACACCTGAATGAACATCTGATAAGTAGACGGAATAGATGGGGAGGGTGGAGGGCCAGTCCATATCCATATAAGAAGTCCATTCATATAAAGTGATGCTCGGGTGTCCCACCTCAATAAGTTCTGAGTAGGCTAATATAGGAATAGTCTTCTCACACTTTGTAGAATATTCTAAAACCTCACCTGTATAACAGACAAGTAAGTTTTAGTGTAAGGTGAGAAACAAACAGTGTATTTTCACACCAACAGCTGACACTGTAACATCCTGCCTGGTAGAATTTAAATTTTCTGCAGCACTGAATGGGCAGGAGGGAAAACAGGACCAGATGATCCATACCACTTTTTCTTCTAAAATGTCTTTTCTCTCCATTTAGACTCCTGTTCATAACCCTGGCTCTGGGTTAGATACATCAGTAACTCTTAAACTTTCCAGGGGATTTATTTCTTCTTTATCTGGTGCACATCCACTCCTGTGGTCTTAGGCCTACCCTGGTTAAGATTATATAACCCACATATTAATTGGGATTAAGGGTTTAACTACAGAGCAAGCAGACCATAAGGTTGCAGAGGGCCAAGTAAAGTCCTAATTAATGAACAATCTTTATATATCTTGGTAGAAAAAGTTATATTATAAATTATGGATAGCACTGGGTTGCAGCCGATTGAGGTGTCAGGTAAATTACAGGGCCTCTACAAATTTGTGGCACGTGATGATCATGATAATTCATCTTGCCTACTGATGAGTTCATCTCTCCTTCTGATGCCACAAAGTTATTTTTTCTACTGACACCTCATTAGCTGCCCTTGCTATCTGTTTTTTTGGACAATATTTCAGATTTTGCTAGTTTATTAGGTCTCCCTGAAATCTTTTCTTAGTATGGGCTCCAGATTTTTTGTAAAGTGATTTTTGCATGTTTAGGGTGTTTACTTGCAGTTGAAAATAGTTATGGTTTGCTGATAGATGGGACAGTTTGCATTTCAATACAAATCAACTATTATCTAACTATTATCTACTTATCAACTCAATTCAATGCTAATTGTAGTCTTTCTATCTATTATGGATATTAATTAGTACTGAGCTGAAGGCATAACAGTGAAAGGAACAGGGAACTCGAGATAAACAGGGAACTTGATTGAACTGACAATGTACTGAGGCTATCTTTATTTTTGGGGCGTCAGATCATAGTGGGGAACAGGTAAATTACCTTGGGGGCTGTATCAAGCCTGCGGACCGTAGTTTGGGGATGCCTGGCTTCCATTAACAGCGAGCGTGACCATACTTGGCGTCACCTCTTTGGCTAATGCAAACTTTATTGTTAGCATCTCAAATGCTCACAACTCCATGCAGATGAAATGAAAGGGCCGAAAGATGCTCAACTAAATAAATAAAAGTAAGTAGAATATATTTGGGGCTAAATTGGGCAGGGTGTTTTAGTCATTATTGTAATTTTGGGGAGAAATTTAACTTTTTTTTTCTTCATTTCAGGCCAAACTGCAAACTTCTATGAAGAACCGCGTCCACAGTTTTCCATGTAGGGGAACAAGGATTGTACTGCTGAATAGCTGCAGTTGTGTACTTTCAAGGAATATAGGGTTTGTGGGGACTATTCAACAGGTAGGGGGTGTTTTGACTAAAAAATTGCAAGGTGCGCACTTAGAGCGCAGCCCCAAACTTTCCAGATGAAATTGCTCTTTTATAAATAACTTGGCTTATTTCATATAGGCTTTCCTGTAAAAAAAAACCTAAGCAAATGTAATGAGTGCAAAATGTCTAAAAATTGCTTGGCAGTAGATGTTAGCTTTTAGGGCAAATTGGCTGGCAGTGAAAGGGTTAAATCCATCTTTGATCCATCTTTGATTCTGTTTCTCAGATGTGAGACAAATCTTATTCCGCGATGAAGATCATGGATCGTATACTGAACATTGTACTAAACACTCATTGGAGTCTGTGTGAAGAAAGAAGCCTGTACCCCACCTGCAAACCGCCACCCACTTTGCCTCCCCTAATAGGCATCATTTCATACATAACTTGTTTGTTCTGCTCACTTTATGTATATTATAATACAAATAAAAAATCTTGCTTTTCAAGAATATCATCTGTGTATTGATTAAAGATCTTGGATGGAGATATTAGCATCGGTCATTGGCCAATGGGAGGTCAGAGAGAAGCAATAAGGGAATGATGTGCCATGTTTGCCTGTTTTGCAGTCACAGTGGCCCCAAAAATGTTATCTTAAATTGAATTTTAATGTTAATCATTGTTAGTCTGTAGGGCTACTGGGCAGACTGTTCAGTTATGATACCTGTGACGAATAACAGCTTCTGTGCTTGGTTTTTGGTGAGTGCTGAAATCTGGTTGGGCTTTGCAGGGGGCATGTCATTTGGAACAATCATGCGTTGTAGTCTGAAGCGTGGGAGGGGAAAGAAAATAGTACATGACACAAAATAGTTGTAAGTGACATAAAAATTCTGTCAAGGGGGCTCTATGGATATCAGGGAAGGAAGACTGAAGGCTAACAGGGTACCTGTCGGTCTGGATTTGCTGCATGGCCACAAAGACCAGGGCCTAGGGCAGCAGGACTTTGACAGAATATACAAATCCCCATTAATCTTTATTTTGCCATTATTTAGCAGTCTAAACTGATCAAATAAAGAGGTTGATTTATACAAAAACAAGATCACATTTGCGCTCCCTGCCCCTTACGTTTGCCCCAGTCCAAACACCAGAGAAAAAGCATGGCAGGTGTGGTGTATGGGGGTGTATGCATGGGAGTGTATTATGGGGGGCAGCAGACCCAAAAGTGCCACTATGTAAATAGTAGACAGAAAGAAATGTATAACTGACAATTCATTCACACTTATCAGACCAGTTTTACCTGCTCTTATTGCTAAATGATTGTAGGTATCTGGGAGATTAAACGGAGTCAGAAATGCTGCTATCCTGAAAAATGCACAGCAGGGGGCAGTAGTGTCATTTGCAAACCTTTGTCTAACCCAGAACCGCACTAAAGATTGCTAAAGTACCAACATTAACATCTTAAGAGATTTAATTTCTCTATAATTCTCTAAGAACTGTCATGAGTTTGATTGGAAAGGCAAAAAAGTAATTTGTTTGGAAGCTTGGAGTGTGCAGAAGCAAAGTGAAGTAGAACTAATAAAATCAGTCAAGTACATTCTGAGATGTAATAAATATCCATACACACCTGTGCCTGCTGCACATTAAGGGCTCTGGTACACGGGGAGATTAGTCGCCCGCGGCAAAACTCCCTGCTCGCGGGCGACTAATCTCCCCGAGTTGCCTTCCCCCTGCCATCCCACCGGCGAACATGTAAGTCGCCGGCGGGATGGCAGACGCGGCGGCGCGATTTCGCGCAAATCGCCGAAAAAGACTTGCAAGGCTGTAGGCAATAGGATCCCCCAGTATAAGCCCTCAGGGCTAACCGGGGTCAGACTGGGCCGGTGGGACACTGGGAAAAACCTGATGGGCTCCGCAGATCAAGGCCCAATCTCTGCCTGCCCTCACTCCATCACTCCCCCACTGCCCTCGCTCACTGATCACTGCAAATGTAAGTATAAGGTTGAGTGGGTCCCAGAGTGGGTGTGGGGGCCCCTGGGGTAGCATCCCCTTCATACACCCATAGAAATGTACCTATGGCAGGCAGTAAGAACAAGACTACCTATGTACCCAGTATCTCTGTTCACCCAGCCCCACACGCAGAACGCACCGAGCCCCACACGCAGAACGCACCGAGCCCCACACGCAGAACGCACCCGGCCCCACACGCAGCCCCTTTGCCTTTTTGATCTGGTGATGTGGAGTAACTTTTTGTCTGTATACAGTCTCTGCTTTACTTCTTTTTCAGAATGTTAGTACCATCACTTCTTCATTTCAAAGGTTAATTAAATCAATCTCAACATTCTCCTTAATAGTCCTGCTCCATCTTTTGGTTTCCAAGGTAACCTGCTCAATATCCTGTCTGTTTCCAAGGTAACTCGCTCAATATCCTGTCTGTTGATAAAACACCTACAGAATGTTTGGCTGTAACAGGGACCTGCAACCTTCTGCTCTCCAGTTTTGCAACACAAATCCGAAACTAGCAGCGGGTGACAACACATTTAGAAGCACCCACAGACACCCTTGTGAGTGGGGAAATGAAAAACAACTGATATCAAACACAATGGAGAACGCTGTGTGCAAATAGCCATTATTACCCAAAATGCAGCTTTTCTCCTGCAAATTTCCCACACTCCTGGGTCTGTGCTTTATTAATGTTCCCCACAACTGTACCCCATGAGTCAAAATTCCCTCAATTACTTGCTTTACATTTTAAAGGCAAATCGGGTGCAAATTGCATTTTCAGAGTGGGGGTTGTCAGCTCTGTGGCACACATTTAAAATGGCATTTGCTACCGATTTACTGACACAAGTCTGATGCGCCTATTGATGCAACCCGCTATGGGGACCCTGGTGCTACTGACAGGTCCAAAGTAATGGTTCTCCTGCATCAATAGGCGCAGTTGTGCAAATTTCAGCAGACAAGGCAGGATGGAAGCCCTGGGGTATGTTGAACTTCAGATAAGGTCCTTCAACAGCAAAGTCTTGGGCACTTTTGTTCAACGGCACAGTAAGAGTAGAGATTTTGTTCTTACCTTTTTAACAAAACTATGGGATCCCAAATATTATCCCAATAATTTGGAACTCCATTGATTATGTAACTAAGAATGGTCTTCCAGAATGCTAACGAGTTTGATGTAGAGACTAATGCGCTACATATACAGTAGCTGAAGCTCTTCAGGGAAATAGAGCCATCCTATATATCTAGAATTGTCTCATCAATAATCTTAATTATCTGTCAATGAGTAGCTAGAATGCCATTTCTGCTTGTCCATCTCTTAATACTGTGACATCTGCTATCAGTGGCATAACTAATAATATTATTAAGAGGTAACATTTTAGGGTAATGGTAACTACATAGGGTAATGCTACCTAAGTACTTTGGTGACATTGACTCTTGCAATAAGTGTACTGAAGAATCTGTAGTTTTTCTGAGATACCTCAGCTTGCTAGCCATTGGCTTTCTGGTGCCAAGTCAGAGTTTTGGCATGTCTGGTACCTGTAACAGCAGGTCTTACCCTAAATCCTGATCCAGGATCTGATTCTTTACAAAATGTGTAGCAAATCCTCCATAGGACTATGCTGACCAAGTCATTTAAGTGAATGATTGTTTAGCCATGCATTACCTACATGTTGCTAGGAGCCACAGTCCAGACAAGACTGCTGAATAAACCTCTTCAAATGTCCATTCTTAATCATAACTGATTTGTGTATAGTATGCACAGTATGTATATGGGGCACTATAGGTATTTGTGGGTACTTTTCTAGCAGAGCACTGTTACATGCAATTCCACAGCTCAGCTGGGCCCTCACAGAAGTATCGGAAGAAGGGTGTTGATTAGTGATGGGCGAAATGTTTCGCCAGGCATGGATTTGTGGCGAATTTCCGTGTGTCGCCATTGGCGGATTGTTTGTGAGACAAAATAAAGACACAGGCGACAAAAAAGTCATGCAACAAATCCCGGATTTTTCACTGTTTCACTAATTTTCTTGACGTTTTGCAAATTTTCTGGCGAAGCAAAACAGGACAGATTGCTCATCACTAGTTTCATTTATTGCAGAAGTTGAAAAAAAAGGTTGGAAGGTACTTGCTTTGTACACCAAGGGGCATATATTATGCTATCTATTATGCTGCATCTATCATCTAACAATCTTTTATCTATCTATCTATCTATCTATCTATCTAACTATCTATCTATCTATCTATCTATCTAACTATCATCTATCTGTCTATCAATCATTCAATCATCTATCTCATCAATCAACTAACTATCTATCTATTTATCTATTTATCTATTTATCTATTTATCTATCTATCTATCTATCTATCTATCTTTCTATCTATCTATCTATCATCTATCTATCTATCTATCTATCTATCTATCTATCAAGCATCTATCTATATATCATCTATCTATCTATTATCTATCTATCTATCTATCTATCTATCTATCTATCTATCTATCTATCTATCTATCTATCTATCATCTATTATCTATCTATCTATCTATCTATCATCTATCTATCTATCTATCTATCTATCTATCATCTATCTATCTATCTATCTATCTATCTATCTATCTATCTATTAAGCATCTATCTATCATCTATCTATCTATCTATCTATCTATCTATCTATCAAGTATCTATCTATCTATCTATCTATCTATCTATCTATCTATCATCTATCTATCTATCTATCTATCTATCTATCTATCTATCATCTATCTATCATCTATCTATCTATCAAGCATCTATCTATGTATCATCTATCTATCTATCTATCTATCTATCTATCATCTATCATCATCTATCTCTATTACGTATACCATATACCTATACCAAGTAGCTTTTCAGTTGGTCTTCATTATTTATATTCTTTTTTAGGCCCTCTGTTATTCATATTCATTGGCAAATTCAAAGCCACTGCCTGTAATTACCCCCTAGCAACTTGATAGATTCCAAGCCGAAGAACTGCAGAACAAAAACCTAAATATTTAAAAAACTGGTGATGAGTGAATCTGTCCCATTTCGCTTCAGAGAAAAATGTGCGAAACAATGGAAAGTTCATGGAACGGTGAAAAATCTGCAAAACGCGCTTGTCGCGCAATTTTTTGTTGCGTCTTTTTTTTACACAACCGTGCCTATTTTTGATGCAACCATTGCCATTTTGAAGAGACCGCACCTATTTTGCCCCGACCACTGAAGTTCCGCTAATGGCGCAATGCAGAAATTCGCTGTGAATCAATGTGTGGCGAAAAAACTCGATCCTCACTATTAAAAACCACAAAAAGCTAAAATGATAATTCTTTATATAGTGCCAACCTATATTACAGTGCTTTACTCACATTATGCACCATTGAATCCAGTTCTGCCCCAGTGGGGCTTACAGTCTATGTTCTCTATCATATTCACACACACTATGGGGCTGATTCATCAAAGTACGAGTTCAAATCCTGAAATGGGTAAAATTCAGATTAGATACGATAATTTCTGATGATCGGAAATATACAAAAATGCTTACGAAAAAATCGTATTAGTCACGATAATATCGTATTGGCGATCCAAAAGTCACGAAATTTTCGTATTCGAACTATCGTAAACGGTAGGAAAACCTTTCTGACTTTGATCCTTCTGTGCATGATTTTGGAAGCCTCCCATAGGGCTCAATGGCACTCTGCAGCTCCAACCTGGCCCAAGGAAAGTCTCCCATAGGGCTCAATGGCACTCTGCAGCTCCAACCCGGCCCAAGGAAAGTCTCCCATAGGGCTCAATGGCACTCTGCAGCTCCAACCCGGCCCAAGGAAAGTCTCCCATAGGGCTCAATGGCACTCTGCAGCTCCAACCCGGCCCAAGGAAAGTCTCCCATAGGGCTCAATGGCACTCTGCAGCTCCAACCCGGCCAAGGAAAGCCTCCCATAGGGCTCAATGGCACTCTGCAGCTCCAACCTGGCCCAAGGAAAGTCTCCCATAGGGCTCAATGGCACTCTGCAGCTCCAACCCGGCCCAAGGAAAGTCTCCCATAGGGCTCAATGGCACTCTGCAGCTCCAACCCGGCCCAAGGGAAGTCTCCCATAGGGCTCAATGGCACTCTGCAGCTCCAACCCGGCCCAAGGAAAGTCTCCCATAGGGCTCAATGGCACTCTGGCCCAAGGAAAGTCTCCCATAGGGCTCAATGGCACTCTGCAGCTCCAACCTGGCCCAAGGAAAGTCTCCCATAGGGCTCAATGGCACTCTGCAGCTCCAACCCGGCCCAAGGAAAGTCTCCCATAGGGCTCAATGGCACTCTGCAGCTCCAACCCGGCCCAAGGAAAGTCTCCCATAGGGCTCAATGGCACTCTGCAGCTCCAACCCGGCCCAAGGAAAGTCTCCCATAGGGCTCAATGGCACTCTGCAGCTCCAACCTGGCCCAAGAAAAGTCTCCCATAGGGCTCAATGGCACCCTGCAGCTCCAACCCGGCCCAAGGAAAGTCTCCCATAGGGCTCAATGGCACTCTGCAGCTCCAACCCGGCCCAAGGAAAGTCTCCCATAGGGCTCAATGGCACTCTGCAGCTCCAACCCGGCCCAAGGAAAGTCTCCCATAGGGCTCAATGGCACTCTGCAGCTCCAACCCGGCCCAAGGAAAGTCTCCCATAGGGCTCAATGGCACTCTGCAGCTCCAACCTGGCCCAAGGAAAGTCTCCCATAGGGCTCAATGGCACTCTGCAGCTCCAACCTGGCCCAAGGAAAGTCTCCCATAGGGCTCAATGGCACTCTGCAGCTCCAACCTGGCCCAAGGAAAGTCTCCCATAGGGCTCAATGGCACTCTGCAGCTCCACCCTGGCCCAAGGAAAGTCTCCCATAGGGCTCAATGGCACTCTGCAGCTCCACCCTGGCCCAAGGAAAGTCTCCCATAGGGCTCAATGGCACTCTGCAGCTCCAACCCGGCCCAAGGAAAGTCTCCCATAGGGCTCAATGGCACTCTGCAGCTCCAACCTGGCCCAAGGAAAGTCTCCCATAGGGCTCAATGGCACTCTGCAGCTCCAACCTGGCCCAAGAAAAGTCTCCCATAGGGCTCAATGGCACCCTGCAGCTCCAACCCGGCCCAAGGAAAGTCTCCCATAGGGCTCAATGGCACTCTGCAGCTCCAACCTGGCCCAAGGAAAGTCTCCCATAGGGCTCAATGGCACTCTGCAGCTCCAACCCGGCCCAAGGAAAGTCTCCCATAGGGCTCAATGGCACTCTGCAGCTCCAACCTGGCCCAAGGAAAGTCTCCCATAGGGCTCAATGGCACTCTGCAGCTCCAACCTGGCCCAAGGAAAGTCTCCCATAGGGCTCAATGGCACTCTGCAGCTCCAACCTGGCCCAAGGAAAGTCTCCCATAGGGCTCAATGGCACTCTGCAGCTCCAACCTGGCCCAAGGAAAGTCTCCCATAGGGCTCAATGGCACTCTGCAGCTCCAACCCGGCCCAAGGAAAGTCTCCCATAGGGCTCAATGGCACTCTGCAGCTCCAACCCGGCCCAAGGAAAGTCTCCCATAGGGCTCAATGGCACTCTGCAGCTCCAACCCGGCCCAAGGAAAGTCTCCCATAGGGCTCAATGGCACTCTGCAGCTCCAACCCAGCCCAAGGAAAGTCTCCCATAGGGCTCAATGGCACTCTGCAGCTCCAACCCGGCCCAAGGAAAGTCTCCCATAGGACTCAATGGCACTCTGCAGCTCCAACCCGGCCCAAGGAAAGTCTCCCATAGGGCTCAATGGCACTCTGCAGCTCCAACCCGGCCCAAGGAAAGTCTCCCATAGGGCTCAATGGCACTCTGCAGCTCCAACCCAGCCCAAGGAAAGTCTCCCATAGGGCTCAATGGCACTCTGCAGCTCCAACCTGGCCCAAGGAAAGTCTCCCATAGGGCTCAATGGCACTCTGCAGCTCCAACCTGGCCCAAGGAAAGTCTCCCATAGGGCTCAATGGCACCCTGCAGCTCCAACCTGGCCCAAGGAAAGTCTCCCATAGGGCTCAATGGCACTCTGCAGCTCCAACCCGGCCCAAGGAAAGTCTCCCATAGGACTCAATGGCACTCTGCAGCCCCAACCCGGCCCAAGGAAAGTCTCCCATAGGGCTCAATGGCACTCTGCAGCTCCAACCTGGCCCAAGGAAAGTCTCCCATAGGGCTCAATGGCACTCTGCAGCTCCAACCCGGCCCAAGGAAAGTCTCCCATAGGGCTCAATGGCACTCTGCAGCTCCAACCTGGCCCAAGGAAAGTCTCCCATAGGGCTCAATGGCACTCTGCAGCTCCAACCTGGCCCAAGAAAAGTCTCCCATAGGGCTCAATGGCACCCTGCAGCTCCAACCCGGCCCAAGGAAAGTCTCCCATAGGGCTCAATGGCACTCTGCAGCTCCAACCCGGCCCAAGGAAAGTCTCCCATAGGGCTCAATGGCACTCTGCAGCTCCAACCCGGCCCAAGGAAAGTCTCCCATAGGGCTCAATGGCACTCTGCAGCTCCAACCCGGCCCAAGGAAAGTCTCCCATAGGGCTCAATGGCACTCTGCAGCTCCAACCTGGCCCAAGGAAAGTCTCCCATAGGGCTCAATGGCACTCTGCAGCTCCAACCTGGCCCAAGGAAAGTCTCCCATAGGGCTCAATGGCACTCTGCAGCTCCAACCTGGCCCAAGGAAAGTCTCCCATAGGGCTCAATGGCACTCTGCAGCTCCAACCCGGCCCAAGGAAAGTCTCCCATAGGGCTCAATGGCACTCTGCAGCTCCAACCTGGCCCAAGGAAAGTCTCCCATAGGGCTCAATGGCACTCTGCAGCTCCAACCCGGCCCAAGGAAAGTCTCCCATAGGGCTCAATGGCACTCTGCAGCTCCAACCTGGCCCAAGGAAAGTCTCCCATAGGGCTCAATGGCACTCTGCAGCTCCAACCCGGCCCAAGGAAAGTCTCCCATAGGACTCAATGGCACTCTGCAGCTCCAACCTGGCCCAAGGAAAGTCTCCCATAGGGCTCAATGGCACTCTGCAGCCCCAACCCGGCCCCAAGGGAAGTCTCCCATAGGGCTCAATGGCACTCTGCAGCTCCAACCCGGCCCAAGGAAAGTCTCCCATAGGGCTCAATGGCACTCTGCAGCTCCAACCTGGCCCAAGGAAAGTCTCCCATAGGGCTCAATGGCACTCTGCAGCTCCAACCCGGCCCAAGGAAAGTCTCCCATAGGCTCAATGGCACTCTGCAGCTCCAACCTGGCCCAAGGAAAGTCTCCCATAGGGCTCAATGGCACTCTGCAGCCCCAACCCGGCCCAAGGGAAGTCTCCCATGGGGCTCAATGGCACTCTGCAGCTCCAACCTGGCCCAAGGAAAGTCTCCCATAGGACTCAATGGCACTCTGCAGCTCCAACCTGGCCCAAGGAAAGTCTCCCATAGGGCTCAATGGCACTCTGCAGCTCCAACCCGGCCCAAGGAAAGTCTCCCATAGGGCTCAATGGCACTCTGCAGCTCCAACCTGGCCCAAGGAAAGTCTCCCATAGGGCTCAATGGCACTCTGCAGCTCCAACCTGGCCCAAGGAAAGTCTCCCATAGGGCTCAATGGCACCCTGCAGCTCCAACCCGGCCCAAGGAAAGTCTCCCATAGGGCTCAATGGCACTCTGCAGCTCCAACCTGGCCCAAGGAAAGTCTCCCATAGGGCTCAATGGCACTCTGCAGCTCCAACCCGGCCCAAGGAAAGTCTCCCATAGGGCTCAATGGCACTCTGCAGCTCCAACCTGGCCCAATGAAAGTCTCCCATAGGGCTCAATGGCACTCTGCAGCTCCAACCTGGCCCAAGGAAAGTCTCCCATAGGGCTCAATGGCACTCTGCAGCTCCAACCTGGCCCAAGGAAAGTCTCCCATAGGGCTCAATGGCACTCTGCAGCTCCAACCTGGCCCAAGGAAAGTCTCCCATAGGGCTCAATGGCACTCTGCAGCTCCAACCCGGCCCAAGGAAAGTCTCCCATAGGGCTCAATGGCACTCTGCAGCTCCAACCTGGCCCAAGGAAAGTCTCCCATAGGGCTCAATGGCACTCTGCAGCTCCAACCCAGCCCAAGGAAAGTCTCCCATAGGGCTCAATAGCACTCTGCAGCTCCAACCCGGCCCAAGGAAAGTCTCCCATAGGACTCAATGGCACTCTGCAGCTCCAACCCGGCCCAAGGAAAGTCTCCCATAGGGCTCAATGGCACTCTGCAGCTCCAACCCGGCCCAAGGAAAGTCTCCCATAGGGCTCAATGGCACTCTGCAGCTCCAACCCAGCCCAAGGAAAGTCTCCCATAGGGCTCAATGGCACTCTGCAGCTCCAACCTGGCCCAAGGAAAGTCTCCCATAGGGCTCAATGGCACTCTGCAGCTCCAACCTGGCCCAAGGAAAGTCTCCCATAGGGCTCAATGGCACCCTGCAGCTCCAACCTGGCCCAAGGAAAGTCTCCCATAGGGCTCAATGGCACTCTGCAGCTCCAACCCGGCCCAAGGAAAGTCTCCCATAGGACTCAATGGCACTCTGCAGCCCCAACCTGGCCCAAGGAAAGTCACGATACCGAAGCTTGGATGAATCCAAAACTTTTGTACTCAGAGTGAGAAATACCATTTTGTTGCACTAATTGTGTCGCAAAGTACGGAAAAATCTCGCAAATTAACAAAAAAGTCAAAAAAAATACCCACAGTATGAAAAATACGATTTTATTTTATTCAGAAGCTATCGTGCTTTTATAAATGAGCCCCTATGTTTATTTTAAGACGAATAACCCCTTTAATAGTAAGGTATAACTAAAATCCACGGGATGCTCAAAACATATGTAGCAAACAAAGGTGTAGTAGGGAAAAAGCCCAGATGTAGCGGAGATGATGCTAAAAATACATACGACACCTGTCTTTTCTAGTGGGGCTCATTTACCAAAATTAGGCAAATTTAGCTAGGAAGCAGGAGATGCTTTCCATTGGTGGGGCTCAACGATAGAAACTGTATGGCATGTACAACATGCACTGAGTGTTTAAAGCTGGAAAAGGGGAAAACGATTGGGGGTTTTCTATGTTTGCTATGGGTTCCTGACAGCCTGACAAGTAAACATTGTTTACTGGGCTTATTTATCAATTTTTAAATTTGCGAATCTTCAAGTTTTTTTTTCTACTTGAAATAAAATAAATCAGAATATGAAAAAATTGAATAAAAAAATTTGAATACCTTGAATTTGTAAGTTTAGGAGCTAAAAAAAACCCCAAAAACATGAACATTTTGAATAAAAAAAGGCTTGAATTTAGCCAACTCCCATTGACTTCTACATGAAGCTTTAAGATGCCAAAGTTTTACATTTTTTTTAAATTTTTTTGTACCTAAAGGGGTTGTTCACTATTCACAGTTCACAGTTGACTTTTAGTATAATGTAGAGAGTAGTATCGTGAGACAATTTGCATTTGGTCTTCATTTTTTTTGATTTGTAATGTTCTAGTTATTTTACTTTTTGTTCAGCAGCTCCTTAGTTTGGAATTTTTGCAGTTATCTGGTTGTTAGGGTTCAAATTACCTTAGCAACAAGAGAGTGGTTTGAATACGAGACTGGTATATGAATAGGAGAGGACCTGAACAGAAAAATAAGTTATAAAAAGTAACAATAACAATAAAATTGTAGCATCATAGAGCAATTGGTTTTTGGCTGCCGGGGTCAGTGACCCCCATTTGAAAGCTGCAAAGAGTCAGCAGAAGGCAAATAATGAAAAAAACATAGAAAAGAAATAATAAAAACCAAAAGAAAAGTTGCTAGGAATAGGCCATTCTATAACATACTAGAAGTTACCTTAAAGGAACAGTAACACCAAAAAATTTAAGTGTATAAAAGTAATAAGAATAAAATATACTGCTGCCCTGCACTGGTACAACTGGTGTGTTTGCCCCAGAAATTTATATAAACAAAGCTGCTGTTTAGCCATGGGGGCAGCCATTCAAAGGAGAAAAGGCACAGGCACATAGGAGATAACAGATAAACACTATTGTATTCTAGAGAGGTCATCTGTTATCTGCTGTGTAACCTGTGCCTTTTCTCCTTTTTTCCAACTTTAATGGCTGCCCCCATGGCTACACAGCTGCTTGTTTATATAAACTATAGTAGAGTTACTGAAGCAAACACACAACTTTTACCAGTGCATGGCAACAGTACATTATATTTTAATTACTTTAAAAAAAAATTATTTTTTGGTGTTACTGTTCCTTTAAAGCTGAACCACCTCTGTAGTAAATATCAAACATTCAAGCGTTTGAACCATAATCTAATTGGGAGTTTTAGTGCAAAAAAAATTGAATTGTGGAAAGAAAACTAATTCAAAGGTTGATAAATCGCCCCCTGTGTGTGGCTGTATAAAGATTTCTATGTTTAAAGTGTTCCTATTCCTGGTTAGGTGACCCCCAGGCGCTACACCCCTGACCCCAACATAGTTCTGATGCCCAATCCCACCTGATTGGGAGGGAGGTTTCCCCTTCCTGCAGTGATCATTAACTATAGCATAAATGTCATTATGCATACAAATTGAGGTTGATGATTAATATGTTGAAGTTCATGGACGTGTCTAAACGTTACTGTCCCTGCATAATATTCCCTCCTGTACTGACTGTGGAACATTTACTGCTCCTATTCGTGATTCCATCTCTAACAGAACAAAATATAATTCAATGCTTTTTGACTGATTTTGAGAGATAGGAATTTACTTGCCATGTAGTTACCGTGCCCGTTCCCCTCTGACTGCGGCGATTTCTTGGCATTAGGAGCTTTTTGGTTTTATGTTTTTTATAGAATAATTTGAGCCCTTCCCAGTTCTATTGCTACAATCAGTGCCACTTATTCCCAATCAGTGAGATGTTCCGATGTGCCTGGTACCCTCGCTTATTCTCTGTACTCGCTCTTCATCTTCTTAGATCCATTCTCATCTGCCTGCACAGACCTTCTACTCACTGGCAAGTCCCAAGTGCCGCTGGCTACATGCGTATGGAGACTTCTGTCAGTACCGAGAGATAATAATGTCAGTAATACAATAAGGGTCTCCATGCCTGAGCACCCTGCGGGGATATTGTGGGGGGCACATGAGAGTCTCTATGCCTGAGCACCCTGCGGGGATATTGTGGGCACATGAGGGTCTCTATGCCTGAGCACCCTGCGGGAATATCGTGGGTACATGAGGGTCTCTATGCCTGAGCAACCTGCGGGGATATTGTAGGCACATGAGGGTCTCTATGCCTGAGCACCCTGCGGGAATATCGTGGGTACATGAGGGTCTCTATGCCTGAGCAACCTGCGGGGATATTGTGGGCACAAGAGGGTCTCTATGCCTGAGCACCCTGCGGGTATATTGTGGGCACAAGAGGGTCTCTATGCCTGAGAACCCTGCGGGGATATTGTGGGCACATGAGGGTCTCTATGCCTGAGCACCCTGCGGGGATATTGTGGGCACATGAGGGTCTCTATGCCTGAGCACCCTGTGGGGATATTGTGGGCACATGAGGGTCTCTATGCCTGAGCACCCTGCGGGGATATTGTGGGCACAAGAGGGTCTCTATGCCTGAGCACCCTGATGGGATATTGTGGGCACAAGAGGGTCTCTATGCCTGAGCACCCTGATGGGATATTGTGGGCACAAGAGGGTCTCTATGCCTGAGCACCCTGCGGGGATATTGTGGGCACATGAGGGTCTCTATGCCTGAGCACCCTGATGGGATATTGTGGGCACAAGAGGGTCTCTATGCCTGAGCACCCTGCGGGGATATTGTGGGCACATGAGGGTCTCTATGCCTGAGCACCCTGCGGGGATATTGTGGGCACAAGAGGGTCTCTATGCCTGAGCACCCTGCGGGGATATTGTGGGCACATGAGGGTCTCTATGCCTGAGCACCCTGCAGGGATATTGTGGGCACAAGAGGGTCTCTATGCCTGAGCACCCTGATGGGATATTGTGGGCACAAGAGGGTCTCTATGCCTGAGCACCCTGCGGGGATATTGTGGGCACAAGAGGGTCTCTATGCCTGAGAACCCTGCGGGGATATTGTGGGCACATGAGGGTCTCTATGCCTGAGCACCCTGCGGGAATTTTGTGGGCAGATGGTATGTGTGAAACTGAATTTAGGAGATTCTTTTAAATAGGTAAAATTCTTAAATAGGTAATACACTGTTGTTATTATTATTAAGTGGCAATATATAATTATAATCAAAAATATGTTTCAGATTACTTCTAGTAAAGAAGTAGGGGCACATATAACTTGCAAAATCGGCCCCTTGTTTCAATCAATCAACAGCTCTACAACTGAAAAAGGCAATATTTCACCTTTAATTGTCCAAGGACTGAGGAATGGTAACCAACTTAGGGCCAACACATGCATGTGGGCACTAAAATGATGGTGGCTAAAATGCAGCAGTGCAGTTACCCATAGCAACCAATCAGAAACCTAATTGTTGTTTGTTTGCTACAGCACCTACATTTATACTGTGTTTATACATTGGTATTTTCAGTTTACATTTTATGAAACATGGGCAAAAATAATGTGGTTTGAATCCACAGATTGGTATGTCCTAGATGTATGGTGCTGCCTGCTCCCTGCCACGCTCTCTTCTGAAACCCAGGGACCTTCCTCGAAACAAGCAGCCGCACATCCTTGTCCCCCTCCTGCACACATTTCCTACAATAAAATAAAATAAGAACAATAATATTTTCAGTAGTACAGTGGACCTGGAAAAACTCCCAGTATCCACAGTGATAAACATTTCATCCCACCATCTCCGCAATGTGCCTTTCCTAAAGACCAATAATTAGGATGAAAATACAAATTTGTCAACATTTGTTAAACAACTTTAGAGCAACACATGAGGTTACACAGTGAGTTGCCATTGGTGTGAAAATATTTCATATATTTCAATGCTCACCTTTATAAATATGCCCCATAGAGTCCCATGTAAATGCCCATATGCCCCATATAACCCTGCGCTGTGTTTCTACCCAAATCAGCTTTTAGAAGAATAACCGCTGAAGCCGGATCCTCAACTTGTCCTGGCCCCGATCCATGCTTTGCTACTGTCTCCTGATTAGAAACAGTTGCTGTATAATTTATATAGAACTACAGTCATCCTGACATGTATCCGGAAGTTCTTGCACAGAACCAATTTTTGAAACCCAAACCCGCATTTTAACCTGCTTGGACCGTCTACCCTGTTGCTGCAGACTGGAAGTGACATCATCAGAAGTGGGTGGGGGTAGAAAAAATTTCAAAGAAAAGTTTAAAGTCCTGCAGTGACTTTAATATAATGGAAGAAATATAGATAAGACCTGCAATCCGGCCCGCAGACCTGCATCTATACTCTGCAGACCTGCATCTATACCCACATCCAAAAATCCTACCTGCAACGCACAGGGTACCCCCTTTTTTTGCAGGTAACCCTCTTCCCTCTATTTAAGCCTAATCTATGTAAGTGATTGGTCTAAATTCTGCATTCCACCGACTATGTTTCCTTCTCCCCATGCCGCTGCCATGCAGATTGCCTCCACAGCAGAACACATTTCGGCTGCTACAATGGTCAATTTGAATTATTCACTTACAGTACGTTGGCTTGATTCTTCCAGCAGGTGCAGTGACGAACATCCCATTTTAACCTATTGTGACATTGTCAGATCTGGTTGTTTTGAAGAATCAAAAGCCGCTCAGCTATAAATATACATGGAATTCTTGAGCATATATTTTTAGAATATGGTATCTGGAGATTAATGATGAATGATACTGTTGTGACTTCTATTTCGGCAGGAGAAGAGAGAAAGACAAAAGAGAAGGAATGTGCGGGTGAATATTATTGGCACGATGCTCACTGAGCTCAAAGAGGGTGTGGAGCTGTAATTTACCCCACGCAAAAAGCTCAGGGTTACCAATTATTTTTCTAGCCGTGAATGGATTGTGAGAGGCACAAAAATACAGTACAAAGAGAACTCAGTGGGCGTCTCTACGGATCTACTTAGGGAAAATATCAATGTAACTGTGTAAATTAAACAAATTAAAAATTAATATCTGGCATGTAGTTGTACAGAAAATGATATTCCTGCTGTTATTGTGATGCTAAATACAAACTTATTACAACATAAACTGTTGCCTTAATTGGTTACTTGAGAAGATTGTTTTTGCAGGTGTAGAATGTCGATGTATAAATTATTATAGCATCTGTCTTAGACATTTCTCTCACCTTCTGTCACATGTATCATACATGTAACATAGTAGGTTAGGCTGAAAAAATACTTATGGTGTTGCCAGTACAGGTTTAGGGTCCATTATCCAGAGAGTTCTGAATTATGGGAAGGCAATATCCCATATTCCATAGAGCCTGTTTTAAGCAAATAATTCTAAATGACTAAGCTGCATCAAGTGTGGTAAGCAAAATGTCATTTTGGATGTATATGCACCATGTTTTTTTACCCATAATGCAGCATTTTTTTTACCCATAAATCCAGCATCATTGCAGTCATGTTCTGAGCTGCTGCAATTGTGCCTGATGTATCAAAAGAGATGCAATTGCAGTTGCATTTTGACACAAATCAGGGGAGAGTCCTGCCTAGCACATTCAGAATAGGGGTTGCATTGTTTGTAGAGCATGTGTTCAAAACAGAGTCTGTATCTGATTCCCTGGGTGCAAGTCTGGGGCACCTTAGAGATATTGGCAGGTCCAGGGAGTTGGAAACTTCAGGGTTCCCCCAGCATCAATAGGTGAAGGCCCACCATTTTTCAGAAAAGCTGGAATGGATGCATTGGCAGGACTGTGTTTGGATGTAAGTACATTAGTATATTATGGTAATATGGGCTCTCCGTAAGGTTTTATGTGATCACATAATAGCATGGGAAGGAAATCAAATGGAAGGAAGACCAATCAGAATCAAACCTGAGCAATATTGTGATTTCTGCCCATATGATACAACATATATACTGTAACTGTGCACTCTTGATTCAAAACTGTCCATTCTGGTGCTCACAAGTAGAAGAAGGAATACATCTTTATCATTTAGATTTAGCCATTGGGTAGGTGGAAGGAGGTTTATCATACATGTGTGTCTCTGCAAAAAGTTGCAAAGTGCCAGTGGTTTTTCACTTTCAAAGACATTTATCAAAATTCATTGCCAGTTCCCGGCTTGCTTTAGTTTCTCACTTGTGATTCAGAAATGGAAACTCTTAACCCCATTTGTCAGACACTTCAAGGGAGTTTTTTACTCTACCCATATCATTATCCACTCTTGGTTCTGAAATTGGTGGGTACCCTTGAGATGCTGTTCCACCACTGCAGCTGTATTTGTAGTTAAGCAAGAAATACAGGTGGGAGCCATATGCCAAAAGATATCTCCTGAGGAGTGAAGAATTCACAAGACCACGTCTGGGCACAGGTTTTATACAGGTTCTAGAAAACCAGATGGGGCAGGTTCTGGGAACAAAGGACATATTGTGAACTTAAGCTAAATGCAAAATTAAAATGTATTTTGTGCAATTTACCAAGCAACAACAGTCAGATCTGGACTAGAAGTAAAAATAGGCTCTGGTATTCCAAATACACAGAGGCCAAACAGCCCCCCACAGCCCAATAAATAGTGACTGTCTATGGCACCTTACAGCAGCCCCTCTGGCATTTACCTGAATCCACAGAAAAAAAGTGTCTTGTTATAAATGTAACCCTTTCTTGGCACATTCACTTATATATGGGCTGTATTTTCAGGAGATGTGTGTTCTTCAAAGAATATTGATACTGGGAACTGGGAACAGCGCAGTGCCTCCACCTAGTGGACACTGAGGAACACACCTCTAGGGGATTTCCACTAGGAATAATCACACATGGTTTGCAGCAATATTAAACTTTATATAACTTTTGGACATAAACAGTAGAACAGCTTTTGGGTGACTGATAATCCTTTCCTGAGGAAACTTGGGAGGGCTATCCACACTGGCACAGTCTCTGTACTTGCCCAGCCCACTTTAGATCCGGATAGACCCCCAACCCTTAAATCAGTTCAGTCCCTTCCCCAAGAGCTCTTTAGTCCCCCCAGGTAGCGCTACCTGCCCCAGAGTACCTTCCCTGTTGAAAGGGGTGGCTGCTCCCACGTAGCAGGTAACCAAGCAATACCTGTTCCTCCAGGGAACACACACACACAGAGTACCACAGAGGACTTTATATTCCCAGGCAGCCCAGCAGACTTTTATCCTTTCCAGTCTGAACACACACTGTTTGTGCTAACTGCTCACTCTGTCTCTAACTCTGAACTGGCAAACAACAGCAGGGCCTCCCTTTTATAAGCTGCTGGGCCCGCCCCTAGATTTTTGGCTCCAAAGCTTAGGCACACCTCTCCCAGACGTGCACTGGGGCAGCCAGCCAACCGGATCCCTCCCCAGGCTGTAGCTAGGCTGGATGATGTCACAGACTGAGAAACAGGGGACAGGGTTCTCTGATCCCCTACATTCTCCCCTTGGAAAAACCGGTAACGGCCTCGCTTGCCGTACCTCCTTACACTCAGAAACAGTACAACACTCCACAGGGTTCTCCACAGCAGTCTCCCCTTGACTCAACCCCTCATCTCCTTCAGGGGAGTCACTTTCGGATATTGATGGCTCATAGTAGGACTTCTGTACTGTTGGGCCTTTGTAAGTCTTACAGTTCCGGGCCTGATGACCCATCACATGGCACTTGTAACATTTCCCTGGAAGTCTCTTACGCCGCCGGCGTACTTTACACAGTGCAGACTGGACCTGAACCTCATCAGGAACAGGGCAGTTTGGCTGTATGTGGCCTATCCTGCCACACCGGTAGCACATTGGAGGTTTCCTCGTCTCAGTTGGGGTTTTGGCTCTCTCAGACAGTTGAGCTTTAAACGCTTCCAACTCTTTGCGAAGTCTCTTATTTTCCTCCAGCAGCTTTGCATCAGCAGGGGACTTCTCTGCATGCCCTAGGGTGGAACTCCTCCTCACCCTCACATAGGCATCAGCCTCCTCCCGCCGAACTCTCTCCATCAGAGCAACATAGCCAGGGGTTAGTGTATCCTGGTAGTAAGCTCTAATTGTCACGGCAACAGGGTCACTATTTAAAGTCCCTCTCCTCATTTGGCGAATCCTCAGGGAATCCATTTCAGAGCTTTGGATTACCCCACGACTCACCAGCAATCTCAGGCCTTGCTCCACCCGCACCAGATAGGCAGACAGGGCTTCCTTCTCTTTCTGGAAGGTAGAGTGGAAGTTGTGGAGCATCTCTGTAGTACTTGCTACAGGGCCAAACGTCACCTCTAGGACTTCTATCAGGTCGCCTGAAGTAGCATCAGGGTGACTAACTAGGTAGGATTTTACCACATCCACAGCAGGGCAGCGAAGGCTCTCAAGGATCTTCCTTCTCATGGTTGCCTCAGGGCCGGTCCAATCTCTCACGGACACCACAGTGGAGTCTCTCCAACTCTCAAATGAGTCCTCACCCGAGGGTACCGGATCTGCACCTGAAAACACTTTAAGTCTTTTAAAATTACCATTCCAGGCCAGCTGAGTCAGTTGGTCAGTCAGTAGTCCCAGCGCACTCACAATATCAGGGGTATCCAGCTGGCCTCCCGAGCTAGGCCGACTCCCCTTGGAGACCACGCTCTCACTGGATGGACATTGCTTTACTTGACTCTGTTCAGCTGGCGAATCAAACAGTCTCTTACTGGGCAGCACACCTCCCGGTGCTGTAACTGCAAACTGGGAAACAAGGGTGTCAACATGGGTAGTTAAATCATCTGCGTCATCAGACAGATCTGGCAGAACAACCTTCCATGGCCCTTCATCTCCCGCATCAATATCAGGGGGAACCCTCTCACGGTCTATCTCTCTGGGGCTGTCTATAAGGACATTCAGCAGAACCCCGGCAGAATCTCGCCGTGACGCAGCCACCCTTGGGCGGAAAAATATGGGCTCCCCATCAAGGATTTCATAAATAGAATCTTCCTTTACTCTTGGCATCATGGGCCCCACAACAGCAACCTTCCGGGGGTTAAGTCCCAAAGCATTGCACCACTGACGAACAGTTTGTGGGGTTTCATGTGCAGCCATGCTTTCATCCAACATTCCCAGCTTCCCAATAGAATCTCAGCAGTGCCTCCAAAATGTAACCCTTTCTTGGCACATTCACTTATATATGGGCTGTATTTTCAGGAGATGTGTGTTCTTCAAAGAATATTGATACTGGGAACTGGGAACAGCGCAGTGCCTCCACCTAGTGGACACTGAGGAACACACCTCTAGGGAATTTCCACTAGGAATAATCACACATGGTTTGCAGCAATATTAAACTTTATATAACTTTTGGACATAAACAGTAGAACAGCTTTTGGGTGACTGATAATCCTTTCCTGAGGAAACTTGGGAGGGCTATCCACACTGGCACAGTCTCTGTACTTGCCCAGCCCACTTTAGATCCGGATAGACCCCCAACCCTTAAATCAGTTCAGTCCCTTCCCCAAGAGCTCTTTAGTCCCCCCAGGTAGCGCTACCTGCCCCAGAGTACCTTCCCTGTTGAAAGGGGTGGCTGCTCCCACGTAGCAGGTAACCAAGCAATACCTGTTCCTCCAGGGAACACACACACACAGAGTACCACAGAGGACTTTATATTCCCAGGCAGTCCAGCAGACTTTTATCCTTTCCAGTCTGAACACACACTGTTTGTGCTAACTGCTCACTCTGTCTCTAACTCTGAACTGGCAAACAACAGCAGGGCCTCCCTTTTATAAGCTGCTGGGCCCGCCCCTAGATTTTTGGCTCCAAAGCTTAGGCACACCTCTCCCAGACGTGCACTGGGGCAGCCAGCCAACCGGATCCCTCCCCAGGCTGTAGCTAGGCTGGATGATGTCACAGACTGAGAAACAGGGGACAGGGTTCTCTGATCCCCTACATAAATATTGGTGGAAAGGATAACCATTCATTTGAGAAATCTATCAAAATTTTGTCCAACTAATCTTCCAAAGTGTTACAAAGAGGAGCAGAGGTGCAATTCAATAGCCTTTTCCTTCCTTAGCTAAGATACATTGCTTTCTGCTTGTAACCGTTCCCTACCTTCAGCACATTGCTCATAGGTGCCTTGTAATCCTTCATGCGACACGTTGGTAGTGTTGATTTTACACTTCCACTGAGCATAAATGAAGTCAGCATCCGAAAAGCCTTCCTATCCCCAGTTCACTATTTAGTCATTGAATCTCTGCTAACACATTCATAATACAATCTAATAACTTTGCTGCCAAGTATTTCTGCACAATACTTTGCTCTAATTTGACATGTTTATATTAGCTTAACATTATTAGAGAAATTACCAGGGAATGTGGATAATAATGAACACTTCCTTGGCTGATCTTTCTATAAGCACTCGCGCATCACCGAGGACCCTGGCTGAAATCATTGTTAAGACAAAACTAATTAAATCTGTTTCTCCAGAGCAGAGGTTACATTTGGTGAAGGATGAATTTCTCTCGGAAGGCTGTCATCTTCTAAAAGGGTATTACAATCTGACGAGCAGAATCCATTCCTTTTTTAACTGTTTGCAGAACTGGAGGTTGAATGGCGATTCCCATAATAACATCACATTCAGTTTTCCACTGCAGACTGGTCTGATAATGCATTGTGCATTATGTCTCATGATATGGCGTAACTGGGAGACGAGACAGCCTGTCCCCCATGACCCTTACAGGCAGAGAATGAAAACAGATCTGTCAGTTAAGGAGAATGCATTTTGCTCAACAAGTGGGATCCTGACAGTGGCAATTGGAGGACATAATGGTATCTAACGTGTAGAGCCGTAGGAACAATGCTGACGGGGTTTCTCCTATACTAAGGCAATTACTGATAAAAAGGCAGAACTCCCAACAGTATTAAGTTAATACCCCAGTTTCGGTCATGCTCCTGGGAAGTATTCAGATTGTAGCAAATGATGGTGCCTCTCTTATATTGCAGTTATGAGATCCCTTATCCAGAAACACATTATCCAACTTATGGAAAGACCATTTCCCGTAGAGTCCATTTAAGCAAAAATTCTGCATGGCACCCACTAATAATACATGAAGTTGTGTTGCCCCTAAGTTTTTAAGTAACACTATTTTAAGTTAGTCAGTTTTAGTCTTTAGGAATTATCTCATACGAAGCTCACTGCTAGAGGGAAAGTTATCTGTGGGATGGCAATGTTGGCCCCAACAGAAGGAAGGCCCCTGCAAAAGCACTTCAGGCCTGGATATTTTGCCTGGTTGGCCCACTCAGAATTGTAGCTGCGGAGGTTTTTGAGCTTAATAACTGAGACGGATACAGTGTTCTTAGACTTTAATAGGAAACTGAAAGTATTCCCAGTGCATTAAGTTATAACAGAACTGAATCAGAATGGAGCCAACCAAGAATATATTATCTATACTAGGACTAGGCCCTTTTGATTAAATGTATAAAAAGAAAGAGCAAAAGCAGATGCAGCAGATTCCGTTGGGCTAGAAAACATCATTTTAGCAGTGGAATAATCTTTAAAGACTCATTGTTTGAAGGAGGATAGAAACGCTTTGAGAACAAAATTCTCCTTAGCAGAGACTACCTGTAAACCTTTTTCTATAATATTGGAGAAAAGGCCCGAAAGCTATGAATACAGAATACTCAAGATATGTTGGATAAAGGAGATTTATGATTTTAAAGACAGTGCCTAGATCAAGCAGCTTTATTTCTTGGTTTTACTAAGAATTTCCTTGAGATACTTGGCCCTGAATACCATTATCATAAATAACTAAGCAGCCAACTGCTGTATTTCATGTGCAAGATAGAACTGGAAACTCATAGAATCAGATCTCCTGCAGAGAAAGGAATTCTAGGATTTGGTAGCCCAACAGCCGAAGGGCAGAAGGATGAACATCCCTGATTTATATATATATGATATATGATTATACATATATATACTGTATAATGAATAATGTTCCCCTAAAGTCACAGAGGAGTTCAATAACCATCTAAAGGCACAAAGAGAAGGCCAAGTACTTTCATACACATCTCCAAACTCCAAACAAAGTGACTACTTAAATCCCCATATCCATCTCTAAAAAAAGTAGGAACATATAAAAACGTTCTATCCAGTCATACAGAATAAGGAACCTTAAAAATATGACCCTAATGAAAATACATGACTGCATGATATTACTAACATTAAAGCATAAAGTGTTCAATGCGGTTAAAAACAGTGTTTTTTTAATTAGTGCTGCCTTATTGTTCCCTCTTATGACCCGTGTCTCTGGAGTAAGTGAAATGACTGTGCCAAATGGAGCAGCAGAGTCAGTTTCCCACATCCCTGCCTAATCCCAAACCAGATCTGACACCGGTTTATACCTCATTATTGGTGCTTAGTCATGTTCTTTGGGACTGAATAGGATGTTCATCACATCATCACATTCAGTCCCTCATTTCAGGGTCGCTTATAGGTACCAGTATGCCCAGGGCAAAGATCTCACTGGTCAACTGCTCCAATAAATATAATATAGGAATATCCTCCAGCAGGGATATTTGAGTACAATAAAGTCCAGGTGTGCTAGACTGTACCAACAGTGGTGGGTAAAGGTGGGCCCTGGGCTATTGCCCTTTTTATCCATTTATTAAAACGACCCTGCCTCATTTTAATGGAACAGTAATGCCATACTTATGAACTAATTATTGACACAAATGTCCTAGTTTAGAGAAAGGTTGCCATTCTGCAGCTTTGTGGAAATGTATAAATTACCCCCTTGTCATTCTGATTATGTGCTAGACAACTGTATTCTACACAGCTTATCTGTTATGTAAACCTGGGTCCTAAAGCAATGACGGACTGGGTGATTTCATTATTTTGCCACCCGGACATTTTGAAGCTTGGTAGGAGAGGGACAAATGCTCAAAATGGCTATGAATGATAATTGTTGGAAACAAACACCAAATACACTTTCTTGACTAGTGATTATCGCTCAAATGGGGCTTATTTATAAACACTAGGGGGCACATTTACTAATCCACGAATCCGAATCACGAATGGGAAAAAATCGGATTGGAAACGAAAATTTCTGAAGATCGCAAATATCACGAAAATGCTTATGAAAAAATCGTATTAGTCACGAAAATATCGTATTGGCGATCCAAAAGTCACTAAATTTTCGTACCGAACAATTGTAAACAGTGGTAAAACCTTTCCGATTTTTTTGTGCAAGCGTCCGAAAAAGTCGTCCGGACGCCCGAAAAAATCGGCGAAAATACGCTCGGAGCGTTCACATGAACGCTCGAGCATTCGTGCCTTTGTAAATGTGCCCCTAGGTAAACTGACACCTGGCAATAACCCATAGCAACTAACCTGGGAATAGATTTTTCCAGCCAGCTGCAGGTAGAACAATAAAGCAAACATCTGATTGGTTGCCATGGGTTACTGCCCAGGTGCAAATTTGCCCAGTGTTTGTAAATCTAAATTATACTCACCTGTTCAGAGACTGCACCAGAGCTTTCAGCCACTTTTCATTCAGACAATAGCTCACCCACTGAGCAATACCAGCCCAGTTAATTATAAACAACTACAATTCTCTTTCCTGCAGCTCTGCTGCTATTACAGAGCCTTCCAGTAGCCCTATCCTGTATAAACTCATGTGGGAGAAGACCTTGAAGAGCCCCTGTTCCCTGTCGCGTTGGAAGCGAAATGGTTGCTTTGTCTCTAGGCCCGTGAAACATGTTTTCATTGTACATTATTTTCATTAAAATCATTTATAATACAAATGTTTTAGAATTTCCTCTCTTGGAATCAATTCAGTATTAAGCAATCACTAGGTAAATTTGCAGTTTTTGATTTGAATTGATTTAATTAACAACAGAAACAAAGAATAGAACTTGTTTATAACCAGGGATTATACTTGGCTGCTACCCTGCCCAGTATATATGAGTGCTGCCGGCCCTCTACCAGAGAAATTGTTGGACTTTAAAATTGATATAGTATATAATATAAAGTATATTGCATTGTTTTGCTCATTAGTGGAAGAATAAGCAGATTTTGCTTGTGATTTTAGATCCTTTATAAGGGCTATTATACCCCCTTATTCAACATAACTACTATCAACAGGCCTTGTGCTGAAAAGGCTCTTTGCTTTTAATTAAGGCACTTCCTGTTGCTTCCTGGTTCTGTCAAGCAGAGGAAAATGACAAGCCCATAGATAAACTCTCTGTATAATGAGCTGCCCTTTATCTCAAAACTTTACAAAGGCTGTTTGTTTATACAGAACTCATTATCTCCTGTTGAACAAATGACCCTGTTTTTTTTTTTAGCAAAGGTGTATATAGGTATTTATTGCCCCTTAAAGGAGAACGAAAGGTATTTTGGCATTTTATTGCCAATAGATTAGTCATTATAGTGCAAGCTAGAACACTATATTTATTCTGCAGAAAGCTGTAGCATACCTGAGTAAACAACCCTAGAAGTTTCTCTGTTTGTCCAAGATAGCAGCTGCCATTTTAGCTTCGTCTCAGTAGCTTCCTCCTGCAGCTCTGGCTGCCAGTAGCTCAGATTCAAGTCTAGACAAAATAGACCCTGGCATTTCAAGTACGCAGAGGCCCAAACAGCACCAACCAGCCCAATAAATAGTGAGTGTCTATGGCATCTTACAGCAGCCCCTCTGGCATTTGCCAGAACCCAGAAATTGCCAGTTCAGACCTGACTGTACTTTAATGTCAACAAGTACATGAAATATTTACTGACATTTTCCTAATGGCAGACTTTTGTTGAATTTCTAAAATACTTTGCTGGAGGGGAGCCATTTATTTTGGTTTCACACAGAGATTTCTCGCTGTGATGGTTTAGTTAAGTACATAGCTAAGTTATTGTGGACATTTGTGTGAAGTTCTCTGGATATTGCATCTTGGCACTTGCTTCTACTGCAGAAAGTACACTGCATTATTGATTAGGCATATTTCCCTCAGGTATAGTGTATCCTAACACATAGAAGAGGATGGATAATTCTTCAGCTGTTTAACTGGGGTAGGGGTATTGGAAGAGCTGCTGGTAGCCCCATTTGATGCCAAGACCAGGCGACAACCTGATATCCCATGTAGTATAGAGGTCTGGAGTGGATCTAAGTTCAGTATGTCAGGTCCATTTTAAGGAAGAGATGGATTTAAAACCAGAGCCTAATATACATAGATCCAGTGTGGTAAAAACACTGAGCCAAGCGGCCCAGACAGGTCTTGACTTGGCACCCGGGGAATGAGGATCACATAATGGCTAGAGTCCCTAATATGTGACTTAGCAGCACAAAATCATTTGGATTGTGTAACGAGACATCTTGATCCTCACCAGGTTCAGAACTACAGTGATATACACATGATAAGGGTGTATATTAAAGCTTTCCCCCACATCTAGTAACCCACAGCAACCAATCAGATGTTTGCTTACAGATGGGTGACCAACTAGAAACAGTGCCACGTTTATTACTTTGCCCCTAGTAGAACTATGTTTATTTGATTGCTAAAATACTGTACCTTACTTATAGTAGAATTCTATTTACTGCATTTTCTATAATGTAGTATTATTGTTCTACACTTATTTATCTGTGTAGTTGCCCAGAATACTAACACAGAGATCACATCTGCTGAATCCCCACTGTCCAGCTTCTTACTTACCCCATCATAAAAAGCAATTAAATTGGTCTGACATGACCTGTCCTTCATAAAGCCATGCTGATTACTGCTCATAATGGCATTCTCCACTACATAATTTTGAATGTGATCCCTTAACAAGCCTTCAAATAACTTGCCCACCACGGATGTCAAACTTACAGGCCTATAATTGCCAGGCTGAGATCTTACTCCCTTTTTAAATATAGAAATGACATTCGCCTTCTTCCAATCCCTAGGTACCATACCTGATGAAAGAGAGTCTGAGAATATAAGAAACAAGGGCCACTGCAATTCTGCCCCTAGCTCTCTCAGTACCCGAGGGTGTATTCCATCTGGCCCAGGTGCCTTGTTTACATTAATTTTGAGTAACCCTTTATGCACCCTATCCAATGTCAACCACTGACTAGGTTGAGCTGAGCCAACGTTGCAGCTACTGGGTGGGACTTGGCACTCTGGCTCCTCTATTGTATAAACTGAAAAAAATAACTGGTTTAGCACATTTGCCTCTTCTGTATCTATTGAAACCATAGTGTTACCATAATTCAATGGTGCCACACCCTCACCCTGCATCTTATTATTATTAATATACTTAAAAAAAACTTTTTGGGGTTAGTCTTGGCCTCGGCCGCGATGCGCTCCTCATTTTCTATCTTTGCTTTCCTGATGCTGTTTTACAACTCTTGTTATAGTGTTTATAGTCACTAAACGCAGCTTCTGCCCCCTCTGACTTATATTTCTTAAAAGCTTCCTTTTTTCCCCTATTAATTTCTTTACCTCCAAATTAAGCCACATGGGATGATTCTTAACACTTCTACATTTACTTCTTATTAGAATAAATTGAGAACAGTAATCATTTTAAATGGTTTAAAACAATTTATGGTTCCTTTCCATTTCTTTATTTTCTTTCCATTATTCACAAACATTTAAATTAAATGCCCAATGTGTCAGCTAATCACTAAATTAGTCCTTAGAATTTTGCAGGAGCAACAAGGGGGCTCAGTAACTATAGTACATTGCTTCCTTGCAGTTACAGGTATGGGATCCCTTATCCGGAAATCCATTATCCAGAAAGCTCCGAATTACGGAAAGCCCATCTCCCATAGACTTCATTTTATTAAAAAAATACAGAATTTTAAAACTGATTTCCTTTTTCTCTGTAATAATAAAACAGTACCTTGTAATTGATCCCAACTAAGATATAAATAATCCTTATTGGATGCAAAACAATCCTATTGGGTTTGATTAATGTTTTATTGATTGTTTAGTAGACTTAAGGTATGGAGATCCAAATTACGGAAAGACCCCTTATCCGGAATACCCTTGGTCCCGAGCACTCTGGATAACGGGTCCTATACCTGTACTGGAACTGATTTCGACCAGGAGAGTCCCTACATGTGTTATGTTCTCTCCATGTTAGTGTTTGGGTACTGAACTTTATTCCCATTCCCCCAAACACACAGGCAGGTTACTTGCCTCCGGATGGACCCATGTTGGAACATTATCGGACTATGAAACTAAGTTAAAAAGCTGATATATTCCCTACACTATTCTGGGTAACTCGCTAGAAGCTCAGTAACTTTATCTTGATGTGACTTCAGTTCCCCAGCAAATTTGCATCTCTTTAATAATCTTTCAGAGAAATGTCTTCATTTTACAAAAAAAGAGAAGAAAAGGTCAAGATATTTAATATTACTGCTTGATTTTTTTTCTGAGAATACTTCTATTATAGAGAGATTCATAACCAATGGTAATGAGAAAAAGGCAATATTTTTATGATTAATGCTGATGCAGTGATACTTAGAAACTTAATTAAAGAGTTTTGGTAAATTCATTACGACAACAATATATTACCAATAATATATTATTTTAATCATCCTAATGTTAAAAAAGTAATGATTTTATGTGTTGATAACTGACTTTGGGGGGGCATCCTTCATCATTTCTATAGCAAAAGTCTCCTTAAAAATGTTTTGTTTTGACCTGTTTATTCCTGCAGCTCTTATAACTATGTACTATAAGGATTCTGGTGAAATAGAATATGTGTGAGATGGAATTACAGTATGTCATGAGGAATAGGCCGCTTTAAGCCTCTAGGGCCAAGAGCATTTCTATCCAGGGGGTGGGGTTGGCAGGTTTGTAGCCCACCAGCCCAATAAATAGTGACTGTCTATGGCACACAGATTGCCAGTCTGTCAAAACTGCCAAATCTATGCTCACCCTGCACATATATAGGCTTGCCACCTGTCCTGTTTTGAACCGGACAGACCAGTTTTCGAAAGGGCTGTCTGTGTCAAAACCTCCTGCCCAGTTTGACAAATTAGGAAAAACGATCAGGACTCACTGAGATTGATGCAACGATCGCCCAATTGGTAATCGCCATGTCATAGCCCCCCCAGTGACGTCATGGCCCTCCTCTTCCCCACCACATGACATCATGGCCCCACCTCTTCTCCACCCCCCATGAGTCATTGCCCACCCCCTACCCAGCGACAAACGCCTACAGAGGTGGCAACCCTACTCATATATGTAATAATAATATATTAAGGAACTTTTTTGATCCTCTTGCATCTAATCTAGTGAAACTTTTAGATGTATTTACATTTGTTCCTATCAGTATTGCATTAAGCAAACCTTACTCTATTACCATTACAGCACTGAAACCTCAGTATATATATATACCAAATATATTTTGTAAATACAGTAAATAAAAATGAGTGGCAGGATGAAGGACATTATTGTGGCTATAATTCAGCAAGATATCCATGGGAGATACATAATGCCTGATGCATTTCGGAAGAATTTGCTTTGTTTGTGACATTTTATGTGACTAATAAACAGTGTGACATTTGAATGATACCCTTTCATTCGGTTTATTTTTTACTTTTGTCTATTTGTAATATATTTTAATATTGTAGCCATATTTCAAATCTTCTGCTCATGTGTGGCCCATCTTTATTCCCTCATAGTTTGTTCTGCAGTTCCCCACAGTGTTAGTGCCATTATTTCCCTCCCCTGTATGCCAGTTGTGTCCATTCATGTTCTTATGTGCAGCTGAAATTTGTTCTAACTAAAGTCTGTCCTGATTGGTCACTGTTATCCCCCAGCTATGTCTTCACTAGTATATCAGCTTCTCTGTAAAGCTGCTAGCAATGTACCTGCTAGTAATGGCTTTGCCTCGGTCCTGACCTGACCTACTGGATCCAGGCACTGGCAGTCTGTGGATTCTGGCAAATGCCAGAGAGGCTGCTGTAAGATCCCATAGACAGTCATTAGACAGTCACCAGGTTAGTTTTATGGTTTCATCACAAAGTTTGGAGATTTTCGATTCATAAATCTTTAGTTTCAAATAAAAAAAGTTTTTATGTGGCAAGAAACCCACAGGAAAAACAGACTTGAATATTTTTTCCTTGTAGCGTTCAAATCAAGTCAAGGTAAACCCCAAGTGGTGGTCCTAACTTTTCACCTCATATTATTCTAAGGCTGGCACCGCCCTGCATAATAGCATTTATTGGGATAATATGATGATCAGGACATTGGTTTCAGTCACAGGGCTTAGTCCTCCCCTGCCATTAGCCTTTATATGAGTGAGATTGCCAAAACCACAGCATTAGTTTCACAGGCTTAATCTTTCCCCGTTAGTGGCTTTTAAAGGAGAGAGAATTCCCAGACCAACCCATTTTTAAAGTCATAAGCCTACCACTTAAAGGGATGGGTGCAGGGATCCTACAACCATGTGGAAGCTTGACCATTGTTCATGCAGAAATACTTTGTTAAAGTACAGAAATAGACCAAATGGGGGATGTGGGAGACTCCAAGGATAAGTAAAAGTACTGTAGAACCCCAATTTTACATACCCAGATTTTATATTTTCTCGGACCACACAATTTTTTTCACATTCCCGCACGTTTTTCATGGACTTTATGTTTTTCCAGAATATTTGCCGGTTTGACGCTGTCCCCTAGGTAACCTAATGTATGTAAGTACAATGAAAGTTCAACTGTTTGGGGCAAGTTAGCTACAAACAAACAAAGGGGAGGGGATTGATCAATGCACATTTCTGCCCCCCCCCCTGTATCACTAGTAATCTGTGTAAATGCATATACCATCAAGAACAGGGGCTTTGTATTTTCTTATTTTGCATGACGAATTGCCAAACTTCCATGCGGTTGTATTATCCCCACCCCTCAGCTCCTAATAGTGACCCCATTCCATTAAAAATGGGTGCTGGTCTAGGCAGTCTCTCTCTCTTTTAAGTTAAAGGCAGTGGGTAAAGATTTATTACAGAGAAAGTCACAGATTTATATGTTGAAAGCCATGAGTTCCCTGCTTTATTTCTCACCCTTGTCTGCTGCTACTGCTTCCCTATAGCTTCCAGCACAGGGGTGGGCAAACTTTTTGGCTCACGAGCCACATTTACTTACCCCTGGGCCGGACAAGGCCAGCGTTACGCCCCCTTCGTCTCTTTAATTCCGGCCCGCCAATGACACCAAGTATCGCATGATGAGACTTGGCGTCGTCAGCGGGCCCGATTAAAAAGGCCAAGGGGCCGGATGTGGCCCGCAGGCCGTAGTTTTCCCACCCCTGTTCCAGCACATAATAAGGCAGATAGGTTTAGGGATAACAAGCCATGTGATGCTTTAATGGCATAGATATGTCTGTCTGGGTTAAATGGGAATTCTGGTGATAATATATGAGATTTTTGCCATATTCATTGATTCATGTATAATGCATGTCTTGCATTGGCAATAAATATATTGTAACAACTAATGCAGATCTGTGTTACAACGTCAAATAAGATCCATTGACGATTACATGATCTCTTTTGAGAATAACTTTATAGAACTGGAAGAGAAACATGGGGGCAGACTCAGTTATTTTGCTTTTGTTTCCCATATATAAACAGCGAATGACAAAAACAGACAAGAAACACTTTTGATGAAAATGTTTTCAAATGCCAGGAGTAATCCGTTATATAATAAAATTGGTATATGTATAATTTTTATGTTTTTTTCTGCAACAACTAAACTCACTTTTTAAAAAAGCACAAATGTCCCCTCATTTATTAAAGAATATGATTATAAATTGAATATAAAATAAATTGTGGCACAAATATGAATACAGGCATGGGACCAGAATGCTTGGCACCTGGTGTTTCCCAAATAAGGGGTCTTTTCATAATTTGGGTCTCCATACTTTAAGCATACTAGAAAATAATTTGAACCCAATAGGATTGTTTTGCCTCCAATAAGGATTAATTATATCTTAGTTGGGATCAAGTACAGGTTCTGTTTTATTATTACAGAGAAAAGGGAATCATTTAACCATTAAATAAACCCAATAGGGCTGTTCTGTCCCCAATAAGGGGTAATTATATCTTAGTTGGGATCAAGTACAGGTACTGTTTTATTATTACAGAGAAAAGGGAATCATTTAACCATTAAATAAACCCAATAGGACTGTTCTGCCCCCAATAAGGGGTAATTATATCTTAGTTGGGATCAAGTACAGGTACTGTTTTATTATTACAGAGAAAAGGGAATCATTTAACCATTAAATAAACCCAATAGGGCTGTTCTGCCCCCAATAAGGGGTAATTATATCTTAGTTGGGATCAAGTACAGGTACTGTTTTATTATTACAGAGAAAAGGGAATCATTTAACCATGAAATAAACCCAATAGGACTGTTCTGCCCCCAATAAGGATTAATTATATCTTAGTTGGGATCAAGTACAGGTACTGTTTTATTATTACAGAGAAAAGGGAATCATTTAACCATGAAATAAACCCAATAGGGCTGTTCTGCCCCCAATAAGGGGTAATTATATCTTAGTTGGGATCAAGTACAGGTACTGTTTTATTATTACAGAGAAAAGGGAATCATTTAACCAAATTTGAATTATTTGATTAAAATGGAGTCTATGGGACATGGTCATCCCGTAATTCGGAGCTTCCTGGATAACAGGTTTCAGATCCTATCCCTGTTTCTTGAAATTCTGGTTCTGTAAAACCACAAATGGCAAATAATTTATTAAAACAGCCTTTAAAAAATAAATAAATGAAAAGAAAGAGTTAAACCACCCCCCAAAAACCTCTAAAACCACAAAGCGAAGAAAGATTAGTCAATTGAAAAAGGACCGCTGCCATTGACTTCTACATGACCTTGAAAGCTATTAGATTGCATTATTTTACTTATTGTCACTGGTTTGTTGCATGATAAATGGTGCACTAAAAAATATAAATTGTTTAAATAAACATGACTATTATTAAGATAAGGGCATCGTTACTGGATGGAGTAGGCAACCAGGGTCGGACTGGGGGGGTGCAGGGCCCCTGAGGTGCCCCCACTGGCCGCACCCCCTAACCCATCCTCTCTTGAACGCGTGTAAGTGAAACATGTCAGGGGAGGACACCGGCCGCCGGGGCCCATCAGGGCCGGGGTCCACTGGGTTTTTTCCTGGTATCCTGGCAGCCCAGTCCGACCCTGTAGGCAGCAATATCACTGTAGCACTCAGTGCCAGGTAGCAGCTTCAAGGGCTAACACTTTGTTATCTTGCACAGAGAGAGAACTGATTCAATGGGTGCAAGCATAATGCTGCTTATATATACAATATATATATATATATATAGATTACATTGTAACATAGTAAGTTGGGTTGAAAAAAGAAATACATCCATCACGTTCAACCATTAATGGTTGCGGTTCAACTTGAATATGAAGCGCAGTTTGAGGCATCCATCTACAAAAAATAACATTGAACCTGGACAAACTGAGAGAAGTGCAACAAGATTAAAGTAGGTAATGGACATTTTACAAAGGGAATTATAATCTGTACCATTGCTGCACTGAAACCTATTTAGAAAAATATGAAGTTTCTCATTCGGAGTGACAGCAACACTAAATCAATACTCTGAGCTTTCTAGAGATGCTGTAGGTCTTATAAACCATGTACTGTAGGGTATTTATTACTTGAAAAACTGCCATATTTGCACTTGGAAACAGTAGGAAAGACCAGATAACTGGCATTTTCAGTGTTTGGAACAGTGTACCCTGTTTTAACTGGTGTCTCTGAAAGGGGATTTGTAAAGTAACAAAAATATGAGTATTATATCTTTACATAAAAAGATAAGTAAACCTTCTCAATATTAGACCCAGTTCACCAAGCCTCTCCCCAAATGCATCATTGCTGCTTGCTTGCACTAACACAACTGTGCCCAGGCATAGCTGGCAGGGACACTGGTGGGCACTTCATTCCCAGCTTGAATAAATAACATTTGATTTTATAATAATTAAGGTATCATAATTAAGGTTATATGTGTAGCATTTTTTATACCCTTAATTTTTGCAATAACTTCTAAAGTACAAAGAAATGTCAGGTGGAATCAAAGCATTTTACAGTCATATTCAATTCCATAGCAGAGTGTTATGACTAAGTCTCTGACAAACATTGCTATAGTCCTTTCTCTATGGGAGAAGCATTCACCGGCATCAGTGACGCTGGTATAAAGGACAATAAAGCAAAAGCACTGGCTGTAAAATATTATAGTGGAACATAAAACAGCAATGACTCTCTAAAACTCCTTGTTCCTTAGACACCCTATGAATGCATGGAATGGTGCTGCTAATGAGTCAATCCGTTATCTGTCCCTCTTCAACAGCAATGGTTCCATCTTTCTAATCTTCATCATATTGCCTCAGTCACACTAGAATATACTAGAAAACCAGCCCTGTTAAAGCTGACTATTGCATCTGCCCAAAGCAGCATGTCTGTGTGTGGGGGGAGTTAAACTTGGCACTTGACCTGACTATTTGCTTGCTGTCTCTTCTTTGAAGGCCAATTTGAAAGTTATCCAATTAGGATGATATTAGGGCTGAACACTGATTTTCTGCCATGGATGGATTGCTTTTTGACAGATACTTTCCAGTTCTTTTTAATGTTATATGGCAGTAATTGATCACTGATCACACAGACTGGAGCTAAAGAAATTCTAAAAACCATGGTTCTCTACATATACAGTAGTGAAAAATGGGTCCTGTATATAGTTCTGTGTTGGTGCATAGAGACAACATAAATTTAATTAATGTTGTAATAAAGGGGGTGAACCTTTATTAATATTAATAATTTGTATTAATTGACATTAATGACAAATATTAATAAATATGCAGGATCAATGATTAAGCCTTCTGATAGACTGTTAGTGAGCAATAACTTACACACACACAAGTAATAATAGAATTAAATAGATTTACTTATCTTAGTATGATTAGTTACAAGTATAGCCAGTTCTGCACAATTCAGCACAATCGGGGAGCCCCACAACCTTTGGCGCAAGACCTTTAGGTTCCCGATAACCAAGCGATGATCCAATTGTCCCGGCACTCGTTCAGGAGTCCTAGACGAAGCTACTGACCCATGGTGGAGGCTCCCTTTTATACCAGAGGTCTTTGCAAACCCCCAACACCAAGTGCTGACTTATTGTGCAATATTGTGTACAAACTTTTGTCATGAACAAAACCTAACTAGACAATTTACTAACTTTGTAGAAAGCCTTATTTGTTTCTCAAATAAGTTGTACATAAAGTGTATTGTCTATATGCTGTCTGTTTGTTTATTCCAAGGATATTTGCTGGGTAACAATACCTGTGTTTACTGTTTACCCAGCAATATACATAGAACAAAGACATTGTACCTTGAACACTGGACAATAGCTGTCCCAAAATCTACTGCTTTTACTTGACTCAAACCTAAGATTTGATTCATATGTCAAAGCAGATGTATATTGTAAATCATTATAAAATCAAAATAAAATCCACCGTGCTACAAATGTCTACCAGATAATCTGCTCCAGCTTTATTGCATTCAGGAACCACAGTAGTGATGAGAAAATCTGTCCCGTTTCACTTTGCCGAAAAATTTGCGGATCTTTCAAAAGGTTTGCAAAACGGTGAAAAATTTGAGAGATGGCAAATATTTGACGCACGACTATTCTTTTGGTGCCCGCAACTATTGTTTTGACGCCCGCGACTATTCTTGCGTCAATTTTTGGACGTGCAACTATTCTTTTGATGCGCAACTATTCTTGCAACAATTTTTGGACACGTGGCAAATGTTTTCATCCATTTCGCAAAACAATCCACCAATGGCGAAGCCGCGAATCCATGCCTGGCGAAACATTTCACCCATCACTAGACCACAGCTAAAGTACCAAAATAATCTTTGCAGAATGTTATCATTTGTCAGTACACATTGGCAGGGTGTTTTTGGATAAACGTTTTAAAAACGTCAGTCTTTCCATAAAGTTGCGCTAACTTTACCCAAATAAGCAATAGTGGACTATCAGGGGCCACTACTGTTAAGACTCTTGGGGTTAATGTAAAAAAGTCACACAATTTGGACCTATATGTATAACCAATCATCGCATAGCATTTAATCTTCACCTCTTTCAAAGCAAATATCTGACTGATGCCTAGGGGTTACTGGATGTGGTGAAGCCTTTGTGACTTTTATTACATTACTCTATGATTGTAGGATCCCAGTCCCAAGGAATTCATAAAAAATTCTCTACTTTTCCATCATAAAGTTTATCAGTTTTGCAGAGGACCATGTATAGATATACATAAATAGTTTCAATGTGCTCACTTATAGAACACATTATAAAGCTTTACATTTGCTCTTGCATTAGTAAATGAGCCTTATTTTACATAAACCAATGGAGTTCTGTCCCCTTCAAGATCCCTTTGGAGCTGCTGATGATTGTATTACTGGGGTCCCTGTTTTTAGTTTTTTAGATTTAATAAGAAGGTTTGGATTTTTACATGTTTCTTTCAACATCTATATAAGGATTTACTCAATAAGTACATTCTGAAAGCTATATACGCTTTAGCCTAAAGATACAACCAGTAATTATATAGATCTAAAGCAATATAATATTGTATTCAATACTTTATCAATCTAGTCCACTGGGGATTTCAGTACAAGAATGGAGAATAAGGCACATTATTGGCAGACTTGATTTATTCCAGTGTGTATCACTCAGCGGCCAATTTATTTGGTAAAGGAACCATGTGTGTCTAAAAGGGGATCTGATCCCCACGTGGAGAACAGTTTTGTCTTTCAGCTATCGATACATGTTAGAGGTTATAATCTTGCTGAATGGAGTTAATTTATATGAAGTGCAGAATTCTTAGAATTGCTTCTAAGAAAAGTCCTTATGGAATTTGGCCAACATACATTAGATTTTCATTTTCCAGTATGTAAAAAAAATGTACTTTTTTATTTCTATAGAAGTTCTGAAAGGAAAATATATATCAGCTTTGACAATAGCTGTTTCCTGTGGCTCAATGATATATCCAGGGGCAGCACGTGGGTTTAATTTCATTTTACAGTTTTATCAGAAATTGACTTTGTGAGAAAGACGACTCTGAAAACAATAAAAGTCCATGAGGGCAGCAGCTGCAGGAGAAGATTCCATAAACTTCATAATGACAAATATTAAGCCATCTGTCAAATTTCTCTTGATGGGTCTGCAAGCCTGTGTCAGATAGCCTAAAACGCATCCAACTGATTTGTGTCAGTAAATGTTGGCCTAGCTCATATTACTAAAATCTGCCTTGGATTCCAGTGTATTTCTAATAAAATATACAGAAATGAAAAATAATTCAATTAAGATAATATTTGAAATTTCTAGTGGGTCTTATGACCCTAAAATCCTATGCCACCATACCAGCAGTAAGGTAAACATAATATGGGGGGTTATGACAATATATTTTGGGCCATGTTCATAGTTCTCCTTGGGAAACCTTTGTTTACTGCCTTCTAACCAGTGCATTGGTTCTTCAGGATAATCTTTACTTGGTTGTGGCTTTTTATATAGGGGAAGGGATATCCAATATCAACACATTTTTATTAAAAGGCATTTGGGACCATTAATGGATTTTAGGCCTGACTTCCCATATGATATATGATTTTCATTTTAAGCAGTAGGGCAAAAATATGGCCATATATTTCATTTTAATGAAAATGTTCTGTTGATGTTTTGCTATTGAAGATACATAAATGGCTTCAAAGTTATTTTACCTCCTTGAGCAATAATCTTATTAGCTCTTCCGAGATACAGGAACACAAGGAAATCTCTTGCTTGATTTGATCCTTTCTCCTATAGCGAGGAGCCATGGGGTTCTGCTGTAGAGCCGAAGGTGTTGGGCTGCAGTCCCTAGAGCACTACTGCTGGCTTCTACTTAATCCTCCTTGTCTAGTTTGAATTGACCAACTCCGTACACTGTGTGGTCAGTTTCACAAAGAAACAACTAGTGTGTGGCCTTGTGATGAAATGGAAGTGTAAATATGCTGTGAATGTGGTGAAGGACCTGCTGAAGTAACCAGTGTGACATGCTGACTGCCTGTACATGTAATTTTTGGGAAATTAGCAATGGTAGGCAGGCATGCAGAGGATCTGGAGCATAGAGACAGGGACACCACGTCTTCTGGCAAAACACAGGTTTATTTAGGGCACATTTTTTCCAACATAAAGCTTAAAGGAACACAGTTCATCAACATACAGTTCATGGATATGATTTGTCCCTTCTTCAGAGCTCTCTCCTTCCAAGGTAACTTCCACACTCTGGAACCTTTACGGGGTTTCTCACTGTCCTCTGTGACTTTCACACGTCCACAGTGACTCACACTCGTGAACACTCAGGCTTCACCTTAAGCCTTGCTGACTCCTCTCAGCACTCATCCAACTGGTCATGACTCCCTCTGCTCTTTGCAGTGGCAGGAGGCACCCCCAGCTGCTCTGGGAGTTCCTAACACAGACAGGCAGCCTTCCTGCCCTGTGCCCTGCTCTGAGAGTGACCTTCACGGAGTCAAGAACCAACTTCAACTCTACACCCTGTGTAACCCCACAGCCCTTTTATTTGCTGCTCACCTGCAGCCCAATCAGGCAGCTCCCTACAGCCGGCCAACTGAAAATGTTAAGTGGAGTACAGAATGGAAGTTCTTTCCTACTCTCCCTCCATTCACTCCAGGGACCCATTCATTTGACTTTTTCTAAGCCAGTAATATAAACCCAGCATCACCTGCTGCAAAACCAGGCATTTTACCTGGTGCTACTTGTATCCCACCTTCAACACTGGTGGAAAACACACCAAACAATGATCTTTTCCATTGTATCTCTCACACCAGACAGAGTAAACTAAACCCCCTCCTTTGCTGTCTACAGAGAAAGATACAAAAAACTTTTTTAATGCATTGTCCCCTTTAAAAACCTGTCTCTATTTGTGTATATACTATGATTAGCTGCAAATGGTAATATTTTAGCATTTTACATTTTCTGTCGCCAAAATACTCAAAACTACAGAAGCATGTAATTTAACACAACATTCCAAGCT
This sequence comes from Xenopus tropicalis, assembly GCF_000004195.4. Taxonomy (NCBI): domain Eukaryota; kingdom Metazoa; phylum Chordata; class Amphibia; order Anura; family Pipidae; genus Xenopus; species Xenopus tropicalis. Next base: position 29,130,724 of record NC_030678.2, read on the forward strand.
GTAAACATATTACAGTTGCACTTCAGAATAAATATGTTAAACCCTTATTCTGACCGATACGCTCATGATTCTTTGTCTCTGATAAGCACCGTAAGTGCAAATGTGCCGCAGTTAAAGCTGCCTACGCCGGAATCCTGGCGGCAACAATAAAGGCAAAATATGAAAGGCAATAGAAACAGATATTGCGGTTCTCTATCTTTAACTGCTGTGGATGAAATAAAAAAAATAAAAATCTAATAGCTTTTAGCATCTAGCCCACACTACATGGAGACATGCATAATACATTGCAGTTTTATTATGGGCTAGTTATGGGTTTATGAATATTCATTGCAATAAATTGCAGAAGCAATTAACAAAAGTAAAAAAAAGAAACAGAGTTTGGTTACATTCCAAAATATATTAAGAGGCAGCGATTACTGCTTCTAGTTTCATCGTTTTTAAATATACCAAATGGAAGCAACTTAAAGGGGCTGCAAGTTGAGTGCTACATCTAATAATAACCCCTAGCAACTCTACTGTTTCTTCCACTATGTCAGTGGGTTTTGTACTTTTTAGGGCTCTTGTATCCGTTGAGGTCCAATTTTTTGTTCTGGACCCCACTCATTGCCCAGATATGTTTAGAAATGTATTAAAACATTGCTTTAGAAGTCATTAAGCCATAGGTCAAAGAATATCTATATCAGCAGATAAGTAAGTGATCTTCAAGCTAAATATCCAGGAATATCTTGGCTAGTAAATGGGTATGCTTCCCTAATCTTACCCTATCTTGATTTCGGGCTGGTCTCCCAGTCACTACTTTAAAGCCTTTCTACAGTGCTTAGGCTAATTTGGCTCTACATTTGTAAATCACATGTAAAAGCACAAGGTACCTTAGCACGTGATTCATTAGATGCCAGGAGGGAGCCCTCCTCAATCCAATGTTAAATCTAGGACTCCATTGCACCCCTGTGTTCTGTTCTTTGTGACCTCTTGTTTGTTCTTCCCTATGTTAAAACAGATCCCCTGATATCCATCTATAATATCCTGTACTTGTAAAGAGTATGCATGTTCCCTCACAAGTGCCTTGCCAGTCCTTCCTCATAGTTTAAATCTTCCATCCCCTTTACCAGTTTAGTTGCAGTCTCTGCACTCTCTCCAGCTCATTAATATCCTTCTTAAGGACTGGAGCCCAAAACTGCACTGCATACTCAAGGTGAGGCCTTACCAGGGACCTATAAAGGGGCAAAATTATGTTCTCATCCCTTGAGTATTCACTCAGAGTTGTACGCAAATTATTTTTAATTAAGGATACCCCCAACATGCTACCATTTAGCGTATAACTCGCATTTATATTATTTCTGCCAAAATGCATAACCTTACACATTGAACCTCATTTTCCAGTTTGCTGCCCAGTTTTCCAATTTAATCAAAGTGCTCTGCAAAGCGGCAGCATCCTGCATGGAACTTATAGTTTTGCACAATTTAGTATTGTCAGTGAAAATAGAAACAATGGCTAGTGACAAGTGAATCTGTCCCGTTTCGCTTCGCCATAAAATTCAGTGAAACGTCAAGAAAATTTGTGAAGCGGCTAAAAATCTGTGCAACACATTTGTCGTGCAACTTTTTGTTGCCTGCGCCCATTTTTTTCGTGATCTGTAAGTTCTAGTTAGAACATTCTGAAACCACAATTAATTACACAATAAATTAACTAACTTGCAATTTATGAAATATTAACTTTTTTGTTTTTTGAGTTGGCTTGTCCCAACAAAAGTTCCCTCTATCCCTATATAAATTTATATGTTCTTCTATTCAAAGCCCCAACGCATGTTTACAGCACTTTACAGAGATTATCCATCATTCACATCAGTCCCAGCCCCAGTGGAGCTTATAATAAGATGTTGAATCAGTCTGAAGGACTGACCGACTGAATCGGCAGCCAAAATTTGCCTGTAAACAGAGCCAATTTTATTAGGACAAATCACCTATAATTAGTAATGAGCAAAATTTTTCGCCAGGCATGGATTTGCGCTGAATTTCCGTGTTTCGCCATTGGAGGATTTTTTCACGAAACGGCAAGATTTTCAGCAGAAAAATTTGCTGCACAACAAAAAAAAGTCGACGCACAATTTCGCGCAACAATTTTTTTGATGTGTGCAACAATTTGTTTTTTTTTAGTTTATAAATTTTCCGGCGAAGCAAAATGGGACAGATTCGCTCATCACTACCTATAATTAGCGGTGTCACATTCATCATGTAGCATACTGAAACCTGAATACTTTAAAGTGAAAGTGTGCAGTATAGGATCTATTATCTGTGATGCTTAGGGTCTGGGGTTTTCCAGATAGGGGATCTTTCTGTGATTTGGGTCACCATACCTTTTGGGGCACATTTATCAAAATGAGAGATAAGATCTCAGCACAGAATAATTCAACCACTTTCTATTCATTCCTAAGGGATATTTCATAGCATATTTATTAATAAAATTTGAATTCACCATTTGATAAATACACTGATATAGATATACTATGTATATCTTTACATTTAGATCTGTATTGTAAGCAGACCTATAACAGTGAAGTCACAACTGGGTTTCATTTGCTATTCATTTTGTATCTTAGCGTCTGTTTAGTTATTGTTACAAGGCTCTGCTTCTACTGCTTTAAATGTATTAAAGTTTTTAACAAAGAAAAAATGCTGGATTTAAATAGCAAGCTAGCGCATGAAACAGCTGTTCTGTATAGAGCAAGCAGCCCCTATCTGACAATACCAGTTAGTGAGCGATGCTTATGAAGCAGTAGAACAGCTGTAGAATTAATTTAACAGTGCAGAAATGATATTGGGAATCACTCAGTAGAACTGGCATGAAGATATTGTACAACAAAGCTTGTGATCCCAGCTTGGAGCTTAGGGATACGCACCTCCAGGTTGTTTGCTGTGTGCAGAGATTTTGTCCTTTCTGATCTGTGTTACAGTGAAGTGTTACCACTTCCAATCATTAAAGGTCAAGTTTGACCTCCAAGGACACATTGTGTAATATTTGGCCTCTAAAAGAACACAAAATAACAACATTATTCTTATTTTCCTACATACCTTAGGGGCTCCTCTCATAGAGGCAAACAGAAGCTCACAGACATGTGACCTATCAGGGGTTTTGCCTCAGGGAAAAAGATATTTACTATTCCTATAATTGTATTTGCTTGGGTTTCAGCAGTTCATAACTGAGCAAACAAAAAGGTGCATCTCTCAGATCCCTGTTTGCTTAGCTTTGCTGCACTGTGAGCTGTCTCATTTGGGCAATGTACAGACAGACCTCATGCAGTTACCTTATTCTGTGTCATATTGTGGGACAGGGCAGGGGGATTTGCTAAGTTTTAGCCAAAGAGAGGCTAAGAGTTGTTTTCTGCATGCAGATCACCTAAAATAATTTAGCTTTTTTTCTCTCTGTGTCCATGTGCCATCGCTATAAAGTATTCCTGTAAGTTCTAGGAATGACCAGGGTTGAACTGAAAATGAAAAGAAGGCCATATGTTCCACTGTGGAATGCACGGCCATCTTTATTTTTTCTGCTGGAGATGCAGCAAAGTAAGTATCAGAGCGGGAGTGAGTGGCAATGGCTGAATGCTGGTCCCTTGACTTTGTTCCCCCGTGGGCCCGGGTACATCCACTCCAACATTAGGAATGACATCAATACAATGATCGCTTTCATATAATCACAATGTTCTGCTCACTGCATGACACTAGTAATGAGTGAATATGTCCCGTTTCGCTTTGCCGAAAAATTCCAGAATCTTGCAAAAGATTAGCGAAATGGAGAAAATGTTGTGTGTCAAAAAATGTTGACACGTGCGAATAGATCCATGGCAATAATTACTAGGATGAGTTTTCTTAATACCAAAAGTGCTATGAAACCCAACAAGGTGGCTGTACAATGCAGTCCAAGCTTACACTTTGGCTGATTAGATATTTGGCCACAATGACAGACCATATACTGTACCCCAAACATAAGCTTCTTAAAACTTTTCTATTATAGTTACCAACTGGAGTGTATTAATTGCACCCAAATAGTTATTGGTGAGATCATTTCTAAATTACACTTATTGGACAAAAACAGATGAGACTATAGTTTTCATATACATGCATTATACTTTATAGCCTCTTTATTTTATGTATCTATTCTTATTCCTGCACTGCTCTATACAATATAATATGTTGAATGCAATTTCTTATCTTTTTGGCATCATTGATGACTCACTGAAAATGTATAAAGGCTGACAAGAAAAGTAAACAGTTCCACGGATGCAAGTCCCCTCTGGTGTGCCCTTCTGAACTGCGGGCAAAAACATGAAGAGTGACAAGATAGCATTCCGAAGGGACTTCTGAATCTGCCAAGAGCAAACATTAGGGCGCAGAAAGGTTAAAGATAATTGTCAAATAGCGGAAGAATGAAATAAAAAGGAAAAACCACAATGAGAATTTATCTTTTGGGACTTTGGGTAAGAGGGCTGGTAATAATTGTATAAGGTGGCATAAGGAATGAAGGTGCACAGGCACAATCCGCTCAGGTATCACAGGTATATTTTGTCTAAAAAGCTGAAAAATGTGGCAATGGCATTTATTACATTGTCCTATTTGAACAAACTAATTTTTATTTTTGACTGATTTGTTTTCCTCTGTAATAATGAGACAATATTTGCTCTGTGTTTAAAAGTGTCATGTAAGGCAAATTCAAAACCCAGGGGAGTGGTCTAGGAGTGTTCTTTTGCCTATAACAGCCACCTTTGGCTTTGGGTCTGGCCCTCAGCTACTCAGGTGTCAAAAGGTCTTACTGCTTGAGACTACAGACACTCCCACAGGGGTAAGCTAGGGAGCCAAACATATGGTTAGAGAAGGAGAGGGCAAGGACAAACCAAAATGTAGTCAGGCTGGCTAGGTCAGTACCAGAAAACAAACAGCAGATCACCGGTTCGTGTCCAGGCAGGATGTTACATTAAAGTATGCCTCACGTTATAAGAAGTCCTATATTCTGGGTCTCAGTTATTCCAGGGAATAAATTTGACACTGTACTATTTAAATTGTCTATGCAGTTAACTGGCCACTTAGGTATCTGATTTGTTTGAATTGTTGAAGAACAATAGGGGTAATTTACGATGTGCAAAGCAGGGTGCCCAGTGTGAAAATGGCACAATCTGCCATGTTTTTTCACTTTGCAACCTGCTCTGTTTTAGACTGTTTGTACTGCAGATACCTGTGCTCACCTGATTGATAGCTCTGCCTGCAATTGTGAGCCATACAGGCCTCCCCCCTACTGCCCCCTACTGGCTCCCTAACTTTCACATCATTTAGAAGCTTCAAGCAATCAGGGCTATGTGGTTAGGCAGGCAGTCAGGACAGCGCTACCTTCCTTTAATGCTCTAATGGGCTGTTGGTGGGAGAGGCCAAAGCCATCTTGTAGCCGGTTACAGAATGAAGGGATTTGTAGCACAAAGGCTAACAGTCACATCCATCTATTCCCATTTTTATTGGGATGCATTTGTGCAATGCCCACTTTTTTCTTACAGGGTTACTTTACCTTTGTGTGTGATTTGTACAATTGATCTGCTCATGCCTCCATAGAAATGCAATATTTATGAGACAAAAATATAGATTTTCTTTGTGGTCGGCTTTTATGTTTAACACTGAGTTACTTCCCAAGGATATGATACCATTAACACTAGAGACTAAGGTGATTATGCAGCTGATTTTAATGCAGATTGTTTTCCCCTTGAAAGAAAACAGCTTTCAGCCTACACACTCTGTATATAGCAAAATCAATTGTGAACATGTCCACGTACACTGATAGCATTTAAACTGCCTTTAAATCATTGGGCAAATGCTATGAGACAGTGACAGAGCCGTCCCTGCTTATGGATGTGTAACAGCTTTATTGACCCTCTTGTGACAATGGCAAACTGAGTACAAGCTGCACATAACACAAAAGAAACCCTAGCCAAATATACTTTTAATTTTATGATGTGTGTAAATCAACTGTTGCAAGACCTGAACTGAACAGAAGGTAAAGCAAAGCTTGAATATTAAAAATAGATCATCTAATAGATAATTTAAAAGCTTACCTCTCTCTTCCCTATACCCCTCTTAGAAATGGGTCTCTCTACATGCAGCTTTGCGTTGCAGTCAGTTATTTTAAAAGACAGTAAGCGCTGGTAGCTTGAGGCACTGTACAATGGAGATTCTGTTCCCTAAAGCTGGCCATACACGCACCGATACTATCGTACGAAACCTCTTTTCGTACGATATTCGGTGCGTGTATGGCATGTCGGCGAGTCGACCGATATCGCAGGAAGCTGCTGATATCGGACGACTCGCCAATCAGCCAGGTTAGAAAATTTTGATTGGGCGCCATCGAAGGCGCCTGACCAAAATCTGCCGTCAGGGCTGAATCGGCAGAAGGAGGTAGAAATCTTATTGTTTCTACCTTCTTATCTGCTGTTTCAGCCCTGTCTGTGTGTGGCGGATCTGACGATGTTTCGTGCGACCGATGGTCGCACGAAACATCGTTAGATCGCCACGTGTATGGCCAGCTTAAATCTAAAGGGTTCTTGTTCTTTGTTCTTTTCTATAATAACAGAAGTTGCTATCCACAAAAATCAACAAACAGTTCAACAACATTCTATATAGTATTGTACCAAATGCTTTAACATAGTCTAAGTAGATCACATCCAGTGCCACCCCAATGTCTAGGTTTCAGCTCACCTTATCTTAGAAGGTAAAGTTAAACATGTCTGCCAAGATTCCATTCATGAAAGTACTTGAATACCAACCAGTTTGTTTACATTTACATGTTCTTGTCTCTTTTAAATATCCCCCTGTGTCATCTATTAATCAGTAGGTATATTATTAGAACTAAGTCTATTTAAAAGGAAGCTGCTGGTTCCTCAGTTGTGTAAACAGATAAAAAAATAACAGTTCACTTGCACCAAAAGAATCATTTTGATGAAGTGTTGGAAATGATTACATCCTGACACTGCAGAATTGTGTCAATACACATGCATATCTGTGTGTGTTTTAATGCATTGGCAGCAATTGTGTCAGAAACATTGCCACCTTGGGGCCACAATTAAGCTATAATTATGATGCTTTTGTTATGTGTTTGTCATAGTTGCCCTGCAGAATTCATTTAACCCTCCCCCTGCCAATGACATAGATTCTGTGTTGTTGGAAAGGGAGTTTACAATCTGCTAGCAATGTAGGTTCCATGTTTCTAGGTCATCTTAGTCTAAAGGAAAGGTATATTCATAAGCAACTGGCAGAGAAAGGGTTAACTTATGGCTGCACTATGAAAAACATATATTTTTTTTAAAAAATGCCCCACCCCCCCAAAGTGCTGATCTAATCAACGTAATACTAAGGCAAGGCAGCTAATCCAAGGACCATGACACAACTCACAATGGGGCCGATTCACTAAAGGTCGATTACGCTTATCTCATGCTTTTTTGCGTTAAAAAGCATGCGATAAATAAGTCCCGATTCATCTAAGTCATTTCGCATGCGTTAAAACGAATATCGCATACTCAAAAAATGCACTATCGCATGTGTTATTTACCTCGCATTGATATAATACTAACACATGATTCACAAACACATATGAAGCGTTAAGCGCGCTAAATATCGCATTAACCTATGTGAATATTAACACCTACTTGGGGCAGGCGGTACTTAAAGAAAATTGTGGTTCGTGAGCTTTTGGCAACACAATATGGACTTTGCAGTGGGATTTATTCAAGTCTGTGTTGGCCCTAGAGTGATGCAGCCTCCAGTTTTCCGAAAGTAATGGTTATGTGCGTAAAATTGTGCGCTAATATAGCAAGCGGCGAAATATATCGCACACAGCGGGCGATAACGCACGTAGCGGGAATTAACGCAAGAAAAACGCTCAACGCGAGTTAAATAACGCAAAGAACATCGCGTCTTAATTATGACGCCTGTCCTTTTAGTGAATCGTGTGTTAAGTCACAAAAAATAAGAAGCGATGCTATAAATAGCGCTTGTTTTATCGCACTTTAGTGAACCAACCCACAATGTGTGAACTGACTGAATTCAAACTATGAATACAATATTGACACGCAAAGCAGTGAATGGGTGCCCTGACTTATAGTGATCCATGTTAAGATTTGGGATAAATGTTTATTTTAAAAGGTACATTTTCCAAGAAGCTCATCCTGAAGGCCAGTTAGGATGTGATTAGGACTGAATAGGTATTTGGTCTCCCAGATATTTCGGGAAGCTCACCTTTTAGGGCAGGATTGAATTTGAAGTGAATGCTTATTTGCACTATATCTGTAGACTCACGCACTATTCCTCCAACCTCCCAGGATCCTTTGTACCACCTTTAGCCAAACACTTAAGCTTGATCACCAGGGCATGGCCTAAAACCTTGAATTTATTTTATTACATTATTACTTTACAAATTTACTTTGTATATTCAAAGAACACATTATTTGAAATGACCTATTGTTAATTCATTCGCAGTTTTGCTGTCATGTGACCTGCCGGCGCTGGGCAATTTATGTGAAAATGTTTTCAAATGCTTTTTGATGATTACATTTTTTATTTCATTTGATCCAGTTTGATCAAATTTCCAGCAGCAATTACAATATACATTTTCCCTAAACTAAAACCAGAATGTATTTTGTTGGTGTAATTGAATTGCTTAAAAACATTATAATGTGTTACAAATATACATTGTATAAGAGCAGTGTTTGTTGCCTGAGTGATCAATATCTCTTAATTTATTTTGTTGTTATTTTTTCACATTTCATTAGATTCATTTTATGTAGATGCTTTCATCTGTAAAACCTTTGTCTAAATGTAATGTAACCACAAACTTACGTAGAGCCATGCTTTAGTTTTTATTCTTCCATATATACCCATGTTATGCTTGCATAAACATTTTATTCAAGTATCTCAATAATAAAACAGATCTCTGTGTACACACGGACCACTAATATATAGCGGATAAAGGAATCTGATTTATTGCATCTCCCAGGCCTACAGGTATGTTTTTATATTTTACTTCTTGGACCTTACTATACAACAGGGGTCAGGAACCTATGGCTCGGGAGCCAGATGTGGCTCTTTTGATGGCTGCATCTGGCTCGCTGCCAAATCTTTAATAAGAAATATATAACGGGGGCATGGCCTGTGCTCGGTGGATAGAAGACGTATTCTAAGCCTTAGAACACGTCTTCTATCCGCTGAGCGCAGGCCACGCCCTCATAGTAGCATAGTAAGTTGGGTTGAAAAAAGACAAACGTCCATCATGTTCAACCATATTGCCTATATATAACCTGCCTGCCTTAGAACACGTCTTCTATCCGCCGAGCGCAGGCCACGCCCTCCTCCGCATTGCATCCGGCATCCGGACCCGCCCTACCTTGCCCCGCAGCATTCGCGGCCAATCATATTATATGGCTCTCAAGGAATTACATTTTAAAATATGTGGTGTTTATGGCTCTCTCAGCCAAAAAGGTTCCCGACCCCTGGTATACAACATTATTCTATGCAATGATCTCCTATAATAAACATTAAAAGCTTTTGCAGAGTCTCTACTTATTGCATTGATCTCAGGTCAAGTTCCTATTTCTTTCCTAAGAGAAATCACAGGAACCTATTAGATTAGCTTGATATGCCCTTCATAAAACCACCCAGTCAAAATCCATTTAGGCTAATGTTGCTTGTGGGGATTTGCAGCCCTTAGCTGAATGTATTGGCTTCAGAATTTCTTCCAATACCAGTTTGTTATCTGCCCCACCCTGGAACAAGTAAAACTCCATCCTAGCCAGCTATAAATCACATTATTATTTGGGTTATTCAGGAATGTCTGCCTTTAGGAAGTGTTTCTTCTAGGGCTGCCTTGGAAGACACAGCTGACTTGTGTCTAGCGAAACTGTGGTGGCAACTGCCATGGGAATGTTTGCTATTCACATGATTTAGATAGTAAGCTTGCTATTGCCCTTAGTGGCACTGTTGCTGTTCTGTCTGCTGAATCTGACACCTTTCAATATGGGTGCTTCATTCCCAGCTGTGAGTATTTTGTGAGTGTCTGTTGCTTAACCCATAAAGCCTAGAATGGGGATAAGAACAAAGTGATCCGATGGGTGAGAAGAGGGACACTAGAAGGGGACTGTTAGCAGAGAGAGCAGAGGGACAATGGCTCTTGATCCACATTTTTGGAACTGGAAATCACCTTTAGGAAGAGGAACCATCTTTTACTAATGAGATGACCCAGAGATGAATATTCTTCCTAGAAATACCCTTTGGTCTCTTTTGGAACCAAGAGCCAAACTGGATCTGTGGACCTGGAGGAGTAACAACATCAAGTATTGCAGTATACCAGCCTATCTGTGACTTGGCTACACATGGACTGTGGGACTTTCTAGGTAAACCCTGCCCGTTGGTGGTGCAAATCCATTCTGGAGAGAATTTTCCTCATCACTTTCTATCACATAACTCATCACCATAAATGCATTTAAATAGTCCATTCAGATATCAGTGATCAAGCAGTAAATTCCACCCATTTCCACTAGAAAGAGCCTATTTCCAAGAAAAGGTTCACTTTTGATTGCATTACTATTTTACCCTTATTGAATATTTTTTATTTTTTCCATTTTCTTTCATTCTAGTCTGGTTCCAGAGATTATCGCTTGCCAGTAACATTTTTAAGGGATTGACTCTACAGATTACAGTATTTCCCATAGAACGCTAAATCATTTGATTTTGGTAAAATGATTCAATAACATCTCAAAATGTACCAATATGTTGAAAATATGTAAGTCATCAAAATAGAAAATTATGCAAGATTTCCATTCCTATCCATATCGTCTATGCTTACTGTACCATAAATTCTCTGCTTTCCTTTGATCCCCATTATACTGTAAGTTCTTGGGAGCAGGGACTTCTAATCCTACTATATTGCTATCATTATTATTATTTTTAGAGCACCATCAATTTACAGAATAACACTTTACAGAATAGAGGGGTACAAAAGACATAACAGTTAACATGTACAAATATAATTCACTAGGGGGAGGGCCCTGCTCACAAGAGCTTACATTCTAAAAGGGAGGGCTGAGACATAAGGTCAGGGTAACTAGCATGGCGTTAGAGTTCATGTAAGTGTGTAAAGTGACAGTAAGTGCGGAGCGAGAGGTGAAAACCAGTGGTTAGTGAATGTTTGGGGGGTTTAGGTTATAGGCTTGAGTGAAAAGATGAGTTTTAAGAGACCGTTTAAAGGCTTGGAGAGCCTGGCAGTGCCTAATGGGATGGGGAAGAGAATTCCAGAGGATGGGTGCAGCGCATGAGAAGTCCTGGATGTGAGAGTGAGAGGAGGTGATGAGTGAGGAGGAGAGAAGGAGGTCATGTGTAGAGCGAAGGTTACGTCTGGGGGTGTACTTGGGGCTTAGGGTGGTTAAATAGAGGGGTGCGGCACCAGTGAGTGCTTTGAAGGTGAGTACAAGAATCTTGAACTGAATCCTGTATGTGACAGGTAGCCAGTGCAAGGATTGGCAGAGAGGGGCGGCACTTGTGGAGCGGGAGGAAAGGTGTATGAGTCTGGCAGCACTGTTCATGATGGATTGGAGTGGGGTCAGTTTAGATAGGGGAAGCCCACAGATCAGTGAGTTGCAGTAGTCTAAGCAAGATATGACGAGGGCGTGGATGCTTGATTGTTCATTTATTGAAAGTAGGAATGCACCAAATCCATCATTTTTGGATTTTACAGAAAACAGATTCTGCGAATCTAAAACAAATGTTTGTAAATCTGAGAAACATGTAAATTTCACCTAAATTTGGTTAGTCCCTAATTGTAAGAAAGCAGCTTACTATGACAGTATTTTAACATGCAACACAAACATGGCCACAATATAAATATATGTTGATCACAAAATAGACAGAGAAGAGAGAAGAGGCTTTATTAACTGAATAGTTTTATCAACTCCAGATAAATGCATTGCCAAAGTAACCTTCTTATTGTACTGTTATAAATGGGACCCTCAGCCATGTGCCTTGCTCCATAGAAAACAACTGGTTACACCATGAGATATTTCCCTCTGTAGTAACTTTGTTCCAATCTATGAATGGAATTAAAGTAGAAAATCAGCCCTTAATACTTTTTAAAAATGTTTTGGGCTGCCAGATATAAACAGGTTGCTCTCGTGCTGGATGATAAATAGCATCCCTGCAATAGATACTGATAACAGATTTTAATAAATCCATTTGCAAAACAACAACAGACATTTCTTACACGACTTTATCTGGTTTGACTGATTACTTTTGCTCTTAAAGTTTTGGTAAGAAGACAAGCAATATTTTCTGCTGTTCTTTCATAACCTTATGTAATGTCATTTGTAATGTGCCATCATTTATCAGTTATACATAAACAATACATAGGGAAAGAAAGCGGAAGCTGGAGAAAGAGAAAAACGCCCCGAAGGATATAAAGTTAGCAGGGAGAAAGATATATTGAACTCAGCAGAGCAAATCAGTCCTTGTCCTAAGGAAATGGAGACAGTTCCATGTGAATTGAATGTAATGCTCAATCCAAGAAGCAAATCAGTCTCACAGCAGAGGTGTTGGCTCGACAACAGGGAAAGAATTGGAAGTTCATCATTATTAATGATGTCAGGGAAGCAAATCGATAGATGTAACTCCATATTCATTCCACCTACAGTGTTGCAGAGACTTATATCCCTATCAGCTAAGGAAGATATGACGTGTTAAATGTGCAATCAATTTTTAAGCCATGAAGCAGAAAGAGATGCAAAGCCTCATAAATGAGCCGAGTCAGTTTGATTGATTAGAAAGTTATGGTATCTGCTCACATCTCTGATTTCCGCACACACAAACCCTAATAAGTTTATCAAAGTGTTTACAGAAACCGAGACATAAATCTCGCAGATCATGTACAAGTGGAAGTAATGGACCATCCATTTAATGAGAGTAAATGCACAAGCTGTTGGCCTGTGGTTAGTAGGCTGACGCTCCCCCGGAAATCAAATGTTATCTTCATTTATCCGTGTTAATGCTACACTTCCCATAAATCAACACATTCATTCTTAAATGATGCTCCTATTTAAAAAGAAAGACTGTGTAATATTTTGCAAACTATCAGGAAGCCTTTACTTCTTTCTAGTATATAGATATAATAGAGTTTGCACATGGAAACGTGTTTTCTGGGACTCTTCGAGCTCTCCCAGTTTCTATTCAGAAAACGTATGGCCGCCCCGTATTGATTTATGACATGGATTTTAGATTAATGCTCAGCATTGCATGAAGGTATGGCAGGGGTATGGGGTACTTGGCACCTTATGACAGCCTTAATTTCAATAAAAAAGGAGAGTTACATGTTATTATAGACGCTCTTATTTTTTCCTCATGGCAGAAGCCATATTCAAGATGGAGAATGGCAGCTTCATTCTTTTGAATCAGCTGAATATGGAGTGCTGTGTGCCTCTTTGGAACAAGACAGCTCATTTTCTCCCGAAGGTAAATTCAAATTATTTTACTTTTGAGGTTTACTGAAACTTAACTTATTTAAAACCTACAACCCTGGTGCAAAACTTACTTAAGTCTTATTTTTTTCTCTTCTCTCCGTGTAGACATCTTCCAACATAGTGCAATGGACTTGCCAGGACCCCGACAGGTTCACAGTGCAGCACCAAGTCCTATTGGTTGCAGGCCCTGATACAGTTGTCTCCCTGTAGTTATACCACTGACCTAGTATTGGCTACGGATCCTGGGATTTGTAGTTCCCAATAGCTCAAGGGCAATGCAATATTTCCTCTCTGGGTATCAAGGTGGAGCCAATAGGGCACAAACATCCATAACATGCACCAGAAACTCTTCTTCTCCTTTCCATCATCTGCAATGCATGCATACATAATGTCTGAGCACCTTCATTATTTCAAGAATTCTGTCTCCCTAAATGTCATCAATATCTCAGTTTCTCTGCCATTCTCTCTACTCTAATATGCAATCATTACAAGTAATACAATTTAAAGCTTGTTGGCTAAAAATATTACTTGTCTGAATTGAGCAGAAAAAATACAAGCTGCCTTATACATATTTGCCAAAATGTTTGTAATTCATGTTTATCCTTCTAATTAATGATTTGGCTTTTCTGTGTGTAAAAAGGGAGATCTTCTCTACAGTAGCCAGTAATTTGTGGCTTTTAATTCACCCCCCTCCCCCATGAGACAAAGAAATGTTATAAAGAATCACTTAAATCACTTATTTTGCAGTATTTCTTTGTGGTGCACTTTGCCAGTCTAAGGCAATCTTCCTTTTTTCTTAAACTGCACTTAAGTCCTAAGATCTTCTTTATTGCATGTGATTTTTCTAGGCAGAGAATATTGCCAATTGCTGGATTATTTAAATTACGTGGAACACCTATTCGCCACTTGGTTTGTTAAGCAATTTATAACATCCTCAAGGCCTGCAGTTCTTACTGCCATTTCTGAATTTATGACAGTTGCCCTTTTCCCAAAAACTACATACATGCATGGTGTGCTTAAAGCATATCAAAGTAATGATTTTAAGTGATCTGTGAATTAAATTGAGGATAATGATCCAAATGTGCATTGCTAAATTGCTAGTGGTGCACAGAATAATGTAGTATAGATATAATTGACATTCCTTGTAATCATTATCATAATTCTTAGATTAGACTTGCTGCTGCAAATTCCTGCTTCCAAAGAAGCAGTGTATAATCATATAGTACAGGTATGGAATCCCTTATATAGAAACCCTTTATCCAGAGAGCCCTAAATTATGGAAAGACTCTCCAATAAAGTAGTATGAATCGGGGCCACCAGTAAAAGAGAATAAATGAAGAAAAAAGCTTGCTTTGTCTTTTGGCCAAAGGATTTAGATAGTGTAGCAGGCCCATTAAGGATCCCCTGCAAAGATCTAGTAGGTTCTGTTCCCACAAATTCATTGCAGCCCTGGGGGAAGCTTTGACTGAGCCCTGGGGAAAGGGACCCTCCTTTACTATGAGGCAAAGATGGGTTTGAAGACCCTTTCCCTTGCAAGCCTTCTATTTGCTCTTGGAATGGAAAACATGCACCTAGGCCTTTAAAAACAAAAACTGTACCATTTAGCCAACGATGGACAAAAGTTTTGCATAAGACCAGTTCAAGCAATTAAATACAGCACATGGGGGGATGATATGGCAAGCTCTGCAGAAGCACGGAACATTGGGAATAAACGTTGCAGTGCGCACTGCCCTGTGATGTTGACGGGAAGTGGTACATACTGCGCATAGTGCAGGCTCTCACATAATTCAGATGTCAATTAGAAAGCATTAAATAATTATGATAATGATTTTAATGAGAAACTGTTACGGTAATTGTCTCCTTCTTGCAAATGTGTTTGGAGAAGTTTTGATAAAAAAGGAAGCTGATTAGCGGTTATGGAAGTCCCTTGACATCTGGAGGCGCAGGAAGTCATGTTTATTATTTGATTTAAGGTCGGGAGAAAATATTTTTGGTTTCAGCAATTACTGTGTTGAACAGTGGCGCAGGAGATAACTGCAATGTTCTGTACGTTTATTCAGGTTAATGAGCACCCAAGTTAACTCAGCATCAATGCCTACTTGGTGGAGACTCCAGAAAAAAAATCAGCATCCTCTGGCACTGAAACCAAAATGGAGTCTGATGCAGTGCAGAGGAACCTGTGACATAAGGGGGAGCATACAAGTGGGAGATGAGAGCACCTTTACACAGTCTTCAGTTGCCTGCAATGTAACTGACACAACATTAAGTGCCTGTAGCAACCACTTACCCAATCAAGGCAGGAGTTAAGGAAAAAGGCTCCCTTGCTTTGCTCCTCATAAATATACACATAAATAGCAACAAGTGGCAAGTCCCCAATGCCATTATATATTTGTGTTACAGTTATCCAATATTTGGGAACAGTACTAAGCTTAATGATGACAAACTAGTGCCCTTCTGACTGGGAAGGGCTGTAGTAGATTTATAATTGTCCAAATCTGGGCTGATTTTCTGTTATCCAACCAATCACCCATAGGCTATTTGGTTGTATTTTTAGTTGGATTGTGCTATATAACTGTCTTTTTATGTGCACCATTTGCTTGCTGAGCCCCAAATTATTTGGAGTTGCTTTATACCCATATACACATGCTAATGATCCACATAGTTTATAACTCGCATTTATATTATTTCTACCAAAGTGCATTTGGGGATCATGACTATTTGCTCTTCTAGATACACCCGAAAGCCCGGAAAGATACTTAATTAGGGTGAGATATGGGGCAATCGTTTATTTTCTCCCCTGAGTATTCTAAAATCTAAGGCTGAATGGCTGAAACATCAGGCTTTACCTGAACCTGCAACCTTATCATGACCTGAACACTGATCTAAACCTGGTCCTCCAAGTGGGGCTTAAATCAAGAGAGTTTGAAAACCAGCCTGACAGTGTTTGAACATCTACGATGGGCAAGGAAAATGTTGGCAATAACCAGGAACAATGCAGTAGGCATTTCATTAATTACTATTCTTCTTACTTACTGATCCAACACCTTGTGGTAGGTACTTTTATAGGTGATAGGTACTTCATAGACCAGTGATCCTTAACCAGTAGCTGGTGATCAAAACCAGTGGCCTCAAAGCAGGTACTTATTTTTGCCTTCCTGGCATTAAGCCAAGCTTTAGTTGCATAAACACCATGTGGACTGCCAAACAGAGCCCCCTGTAGGCTGCCAGTCAACATAGGGACTGCCGAATCGCAAAACATAACGCAAGGAACTTTTTGCACACTTGCCCTTCAACTTTTCAACATTTGAATATGGCCCACAGGTAACCCCTGTCCTAGATCAATTGTGTTTTATATGTAATGTTTATGTCTGATATGTAAACCTCCCTATTGTACAGTGCTGCTGAATGTGTTGTCACTTTATGTCTAAATAATAACTATAACAACAACAACAAACATTGTTCATCTTTATTTACTTCATGTACTTACACCTATCACTCACTCATCTGACTGCAATGGTGGGGGGGCTCAGTCTATTGAGTTTGCACCATCTAGCCCTGACTCTTGCACATGGGTTGTTTATCTGTTGGTGCCTTAGTATAATCGGATGATTTGTCAAAACAAAATATGGTTGCCCTAATTATACAGGAACACTTGTTCAAGCACACGGTGGATATTTGGAGTTCTGTGACCTGTATAAAAGCACTTCAGCCTCATGCTTTTATATGGTCATGTAGTGATGAGCGAATTTTTTTCGCCAGGCATGGATTCGCAGTGAATTTCCGCATTTCGACCAATGGTGAATTCTTTTCTGAAACTTCAGTGAAAATTTGCTGTGGAAAAATTAGTCTCGAGTCAGAAAAAGTTGCAGTCGCATCAACATTTGGCGCGGTCACGTAAAAAATGGACGTGGGCAACAAAAAAAGGATGCAGGCGACAAAAAATTGCGTGACAAATGCGTTTCGTGAATTTTCTTTCACAAAGCTGAAGGCATGGAACTCTGAGGTGACTTCTAATATCCTCATATTTTACAACAGGGGGTACATTATATATTAAAATAAACAATTTTCAGGAAGTCATGTGACAGAAATTACATCACTGAGCACCAATTATAACTGATAATATCACTAAGCACCTTTTATAAGGGTATAATTTTCAGTATATTCTTGTGTAATATATATATATATATTTATACACACATTCCCTGCAGCACTGATTCTTTTCAGTCATGAAGATAAATGTGGTTCTTTTTACTGTTAAAGAAACATTTGCAAAACACAACCTAGTCCTACTGGTTGAAATGCTGAATGTTGAAAAGTGCAGCTTTTTGTTCTGCTTGCTGAGCTTTCACTTTCATATTTTCAAGCAATGTATCAAAGTGTTTAATTTTTTGCACCCTTGGCATTAACAGCTCAAACCTATGTCATTGCAGTCGCAGATGTAAAAACTACAAATACCCCTAGTAATTTGGGTCTTTCTTGGGTTTCCATGGAAACTGTGTGCATGACTTTGCTGTATCCTGGGGAGAATGGTTTATAAATAATAAAGAGGGTAATACGGTTTCCCTTTGGTCTTGCTGAAATGCTTTGGGCTCCAAGGGAGATGAATCGGGAGTTATGTGAGGCAGCAGTTTTTATGGCACAGCGTATACAAGGTTTTATGATTGCAAATCATTTCTAATAGCTCACATTTTAAAATGAGAAGCTACCAGGTGGCCCTACAATAAATATTTTAACCACAGAGATTTAACCTTTCTGGCAAAAACAATTGGCTTGGCTACTTCACTGTCACTGAGGTTGGATTGCCAACAGAAACGCACATCTATGAGAGGGCTGCACAGATTTGAAGGCATCATTTTGTAAAGGTGGTTGTATGTATGTATAACTTTATTTATATGTATGTATGTATGTATTTATAACTTTATTTATATGTATGTACTGTATATATATATCCTATGCTTTTACCACTTGAAGTAAGGTAGGTGGCAAGCGGCTTACTAACTTGTTGTGATGCATATGTAAGGGTGCAGGCAGGTAGCGGTCTCTACACTCCATGGAAAGTGCAAAAAATCTGTCACATTATGCATGGTATTTGCATTTTGCACCCTGCCCTGTAGGCAGTAAATGGCCCCTAATGTATATTATTGCTTGCATAGTAGGAAACATAATCATGGAAACAAAAGTTGTGATGAATTATCTTTAATGAAGCTGCATTTTTAGATTATATTAGTACACTATATTCAGGCACCTCTTGCATGCAGTGTTTGCCATAAACACAAAGTGGAGTTATCCTCCATATTCTTTGAAGTATACAGTACATTCCCTAAGGTTATTGTGCAGAATATTTCTGTTCTTCATAGTTTTATGCCTTCACATACAAGTTAAGAGAAGGGTGATTACAATATGTAGTCAAATCACCCATGGGACATTACAATAGTGCAATGTCTGCTTCTATGATAACTGATGAGCCATTATGGTAAGTGAACCAACGGGGACCATCAGTCTTACCCAATTGTGATCTTTGGGAAACCAATACAGACATGCAGAACTATTTTTTTATTCATTTTACGCATTTTGCAAATTTTTCGCCATTTCTCACATTTTTCCACAGTTCCGCTAATTCTTCTGCGAAATCGCCCAATTTCTCTCATCACTAGAAATATCCTTAACACCCCTACCCCCCTAACAAATAATATTTACCTCATATAGAGGGTCTCCTAAGTTCACGAATTTCTGCATTTCGCCATTGGCGAATCGTTTTGCAAAACTTCCGTGAAAATTCACCGTGGAAAAATTCGGCGCGGGTCAAAAAATTGTGTAAAAATGTAAGTGTAGTGATGGAGTGTACGTCCCCCGTCTGACCTGCACCCAACTTGAACCCACATTGGGTGGGATGTAATGTCACTGGCCAAGGATTTCTATGAGCACAGCTGGCAGCTATACAACTGGGTCAGTACCTTGTACACTATGGGGTGTTATAATGATTCCTTTATAGTAGAATGTTTAGTATTTATAATTAGTGATGAGCGAATCTGATCCATTTCGCTTCGCCGAAAAACAGCGAAAAATTAGCGAAACGACGAAAATGTCGTGCAACAAAAAAATTGTCGCCCGCGGCTATTATTTTGTCGCGCGGCTATTGTTTCATCGCCCGCGGCTATTATTTTGTCGCGCGGCTATTGTTTCGTCGCCCGTGGCTCTTATTTTGTCGCGCGGCTATTGTTTCGTCGCCCGCGGCTATTATTTTGTCGCGTGGCTATTGTTTTGTCGCCCGGGGCTCTTATTTTGTCGCGCGGCTATTGTTTCGTCGCCCGCGGCTCGAATTTTGTCGCGCGGCTCTTATTTTGTCGCGCGGCTATTGTTTCGTCGCCCGCTATTGTTTTGTCGCGCGCCTATTATTTTGTCGCCCGCGACTATTGTTTTTTGACGCCGGCGACAATGTTTGGATGTGCGGCGAATTTTTCCGCGGGAAAATTTTTCATCCATTTCGCGAAACAATCCGCCAATGGCGAAACAATCCGCCAATGGCGAAACGCGGAAATTCGCCGCGAATCCATGCCTGACGAAACTTTTCGCCCATCACTATTTATAATACAAAAGTCCTGTTCTGGGAAAATGCTTCAAATAAGTGAAACAATGTTCCCCCGCAATAGTGAGGGTGGGACGGGGCATTGCACACCATTGCATAAGAGTCCTTCTCTATTTTCTTCCACAGTTTTCAAGGAACTCAACACCCCTTTTAACCCCCCATAATGCAACATGAATCAGAGCCACACGGAAACTATTCAATGTGGGAAACCCCTGTGGTTTAATGTGTTCATCAGTCACCCCTTTGTTGAAACTTGGAGAGACTTCTTTTTGCCTTCCTCTGGATTCATGTTTTCATGTTGGTTTTTAGTCCCCAACATGTTAGAGAGAAAATTCTGGATATATTGGACCATAATGTAATCGCTATGGCAACCGTAAAGGGACTTTCCCCACTCAACCTTATCAGTGATGACATCACGATGAAATTACTATGGCAACCATAAAAGGATTTTCAGCAATCAGCCTTATCAGTATATTAATAAACAATGTAATGGCTTTTCCCATCTTAGAAATAATATGGACGCCATTAGCCAATACTGCCTGGCGTTTTGTGCAAGTGAACATTGTGAACTGTCTAGTGATGGGCAAAATTAATCCCCATGCACGGATTCGCAAAAGGGCGCAAAAATTTGCTGTGTATGTAAAAAAAAAAATAATGTGTGTCGAAAATTTCTATTATGCAGAATGCTCAGGACCCGGGGTTTTCTGGCTAAGGGGTCTTTCCATAATTTGGATCTCCATACCATAAGTCTACTGAAAAATCATTTCAGCATTACCGTATATACTCGAGTATAAGCCAATCCGAATATAAGCAGAGGTACCTAATTTTACCTAAGAAAACTGGAAAAACTTATTGACTCAAGTATAAGCCTAGGCATCCATTTCTGCGTGCAGTATCTATGTGGTCTGCCCAGATATTCCCATAGGATGCTCTCTTCAGCACCAGGCACTTTCATGTAGGCACTGTAAGGTGACATTGCTGATGGCTTAAAGCAATTACATTGTTAAATTGTAAAAATGGTTGTTTTCTAACCAAGCTGTCTGCAGTAAATTGAGAGAATTAAATTTGCGAACCGATTTGGAAGAATTTGAAGACAAAATCTTTCTTTGAGCAACTACAGTACAATGTTCACTCACAACATGATCTAGTAAACATACTACTATTCTTGAGATATTTCAGATAAGTTTAATTCTAGAACAATTTGCTATTAATTATTCTGCTCTGCACAGAACAAACTGATTATGATTTGGATCATAAAGAGATACTGCATGGCCAAGCTACTTTAGGCATTTGCCCACCAAGTTGCTTTAGATAAAGATCCACAAGGCTGCTTTAGATACTGCATCACCAAGCTATTTTAGTTATTGTCCCAAGTTGACATACAGGTATGGAATCCATTATCTGAAAAAACCATTATCCAGAAAGCTCCAAATTACGGAGCTTATTTATAATAATAAACCAGAACCTTAATTCCAAGATATAATTAATCCTTATTAGGGGCAAAACAATTCTAATTGGGTCTATTTAATGTTTAGATACTTAGCAAATTTAAGGTATGTGCAGAGGCACACCCAGTAAAATGTTCAACATATTGACCAACAAAGCTGACTTTGATAATAACCCACTAGTGAAGTGCAACATGAATCCCAGTCCAGATCAGTATGATTTATGCATCCCCATACAGTGGCACCTCACAAAAAAGGTCACTGCAAGGGAGTGTAGGAATGACTGCCCATAAATAAGAGACAAGTTGCAGGTAAGAACAGGGTTAGCTGCGCCTCCTGACAATGCACTTTTCCATCTGGCACAAGGGGCACAAAATGATCCTAGGATGATCACTGGGGGTGCACTCTTGCACCCCTCTGCTTGCTGCAAACTGCACTGAGGGCTGGATGGAAAACTTATAGAGTCAGAGAGTCAGAGAGGGGCCAGTCCCACAGTTTCAGAACCTCTGTATGATTTGTGATAGCATCTTGCTGTGTACCTGTCTGCTGCTGCAGGCGCACCCCCCATCTGCTGCAGCCGGCGCACACTCCCTTGTCTGCCGCTCCAGCCGGCCACTCGGCGCACGATGTGCATACACCTTGTCTGCCGCTCCAGCAACACACTCAGCGCTAATCATGTTCATGTCAGAAAGGGGGTACCAATTAAGCATTTTCAATCAAGGTGATATCTGTGTATAATAAGAAACTCATAGTCACAGGAAAAAAACAACTGTCATTGGTAAAAATTGCTCCGCCTTCACTTCCAGCCACATGTAATATTTGTAGAAAAATACAGCTATTGATATGTGAGTGCTGGCAGATACAGCTGCATCTCCTTTTTATAACATAAATTATACATATGTACTGTATATCTTATACAGTAAAATACATTTTCCTTGTGTAACACCTAGCTTCTAAACTTATTGAATATGTTAATAATATTACTTTAAGAGATTCTTAGCATCATTACATCCCCAAGTGCCATTAACACCACAAATGGCAGTGAAGTGTTACATATTATCCCAGGGATAATAACTCACAATCCATTCTGATAGACAAGTGATGATTGCCACTGCTCAAGCCCACAGGACTGAAATTGCTCATAAAAGCCAGCAGTGCATCTCTTAGAGCGCAGGGCAGTGCGGTGTACCTGTCTGCTGCTGCCGGCGCACACTCCCTTGTTTGCTGCTCCAGTCGGCCACTCAGCACCAATGTGGGCATGAGGCTACCGCACACGCAAGGAGCGGCGTCTGTGAGTGCTGGTGCCATGGCGTGGGGGGTCGGGGGGTGGTGGACTAGGGGAGATGGCCTTCCTATAACTTTCTGGATAACAGGTTTCTGGATAATGGATCCCATATCTCTAAAGCAATTACATAAAAAACCAAGTCCCAAATTGATGTTAAACTCAGTTATATAAACCCAGTTTACAAACAGTGGCTATACAGTATTTCCCTTTAAGGTACATATTGCTCAGTCTGTGAGCCT
The DNA here is from genome assembly GCF_000004195.4 of Xenopus tropicalis. Lineage (NCBI taxonomy): Eukaryota > Metazoa > Chordata > Amphibia > Anura > Pipidae > Xenopus > Xenopus tropicalis. Next base: position 29,153,805 of record NC_030678.2, read on the forward strand.
TATATCTACACATCAAATAACACCTTCTAGTGTCTGACTTTGCCTTATGGTTTCTGATGGCACCGTCAGTGGGTATAATACCCTGCTGAAATGTGATTCATAGTGGTAGGTCAGGGACATACGGGGAATATTGTAGGAGACTTAATGTTGCTTAAAGCCAAAGATACCGCTTTTGGCCACAGAAATCCCTGTTGCTGTCAAAAGAGGTTTTCTATTCCAAAGTATCAATCTAAAGCCTTTTACTTTCTATTAATATCAACTGACGCAGCGGAGGCGCAGTCTGAAATATGGACATTGCCCTTGGCAACATGGCAACATATTGTTTATTGTCTACAAGTTCAGTTTCCAGGGAAACATAAAAGCTCTTTGTCAAGCACCCATCTAACACCTTATAAAGTCATTTACAATTTAATGTATTTGACTTTATTTTTTTTAAAGCTTGAGTTCCGCTATAATTGACTAGTGTAATACTGACCCCCTCCCCTGACATCTATCAAGTAGACTTGTATCCACGCCTGCTGGAGCAATCACGTCCATTCACTGATGCTGCATTTCCCCAGGCTGCTTCTCTGTGATTGTAAATTGATCCCTTTATTGATTTATTCTTTTTTTGAAATGCGTGTAGCACATGGGCTAAAGTGCCGTTTTATTCATAGTTTCCTTCTAAAGTACAACTTTTCTTTTATTCTCTAAAAGTTCAAAAATAAAAATGAATCTGCTTCATGGCTACTGTCTTTATCATGAGACACATTTCTCATACAAAGCTGGCCACGCATGGAAAGATACGTTTTGCCCAGATCCCCCAACAAACACGCCTGCTTAATTTAAACACCTAAGTAAAGGCCAAATCCTGCATCTGATCATTATGGCTTTGGGCCAATGATCGGACTATATATGGAGCCCATGCAGACCTACTGGCTACAGACCTTATTCACCTATTATTATGATTGGCTGATGGAGTTTTTCCATCCCGCTCAACCATAATATGAACAAGTCTGATCAGATCTTTCTCTCTCTCTATCGCCTCTGTCGGGAAAGTTGTGCTCACTTCTAAATTTTAAACTATTAGGCAAGGGTGCAATGTGGCTGTGAGCACAACATTCATACAAGACAACAACAAGAGGTTCTCAGAACTCACCCATTATCAATATATATAGGACATTAAGACATTCTATGCATTAAGCTACCAAGATATACCATCCCCTTTAAGGAAAACAGGGTTTTCTGTCCATATATTGCAATATAGTACAAGCTGGCCAACTATGTCAAAGTCATCCCTGGTCTGGCCAGTCCTACACTCATTTTTATCTGATTCATTAAGAATTCTACTGCTTCCATATACATTTAACAAAGGGTCAAAGTTTTACCTGCAACTTTACAGTACTTACTATCCAAATGGTTGCCCAATTATTGCTCCACTGGGATCACTTGACTGTAGCTGGGAAGGGTGGGAGCTAAAACATGGAGCTGGCCCCTGCTTCTGTATAAACCACTAAATGTTAAACCATTGGGGGATGCAATGACACTGCAACCACAAAATTCATACAAACAACATCTATACTAGGCCCAACAAATTGTCGAGTCAGCAGTTGCTGATGTTGCACATCAACTTCTAACATCCTGCTGAAGGGAATGCTGGAAGGCAAAATTCAAAAACATAATTAAAAACCTTTTCCGATAAATTTCCAACGTTCCAACATTGCTAATGGACCTGCCTTTGCTACTGGAGTAGTTCCAAATCATCTCCTTCAAAGCCTCATATGAACCACAGAAAGATCTGATTCTGATGGATTAGAACTGGATGCAACTTTTATAGTGCAGTTTTAGTGCAACCCAGTAGTACTGCTAGGCTCTTTTCTATCAAGATGTATACCCATGGAAGGTTCAGTATAAAAATAATTTGCCAACTGCAACTAAGCATTATTAAAAATCCCTTAATTTTTTACCTGAGGGTGTTTGCATCAGGGAAACTTGATTAAATGTAATAATCTTACTGTATTTACAATCTGGCTAATGTATTGTGAAATAATACCCACAGATGGAGATAGAGATAGAGATGGAAATATCTGCAGATCAATAGCTTCTGTAATAACCTCTACTTCTCAATTGTCCATATTTAAATGGGTCAGGGCTTATTTGTAGACATAAAAGGTGGTGGTACTTTCTTTACAGTGGGCCGGGGTTGGGTAGATGTAGATGCAGCAGTTTCTAAACTACAACTCCTTTGCAAAATGTGTTGCTGATGGAGTCAGGGGTTTGTATTTCAACAGATGGAGCCAACAGGAACACACCCATTGAAACAATTAAGCAAATACCTTTGCTTTGTGCTTATTTGCACTATAGTAGAATCCAAGAAAAATAGTAAATGTAGATGGCATCTCCCTGCACAACATGAATTCATTAAATTAGGCAATTTAATAAATATGAGGAACCCTGTATTTCATCTATCCAGTTGCTTGGTTTCTTTTTAATATGTTTTTCTCAATTATTTATAATCACCATTGTGAACCCTCTTCTGTTACAATACACATGGTTGCTATAAGGTTACAAAGATCAATAGATGGCAAAAAGAAATTAGGTCTTACAGTATTTACTGCAAAAACAGGTTCAAACTGCATATTTTTTTGCAATTTGAGCTGTACAATGTAAAATGTGATTGTATGTGAAGTAAGAATGTTATAGATTTTAACATTGACATATCAGCTTTTTAAGTGTTATGTTCTGTGCGTGATACCAGTTTGTAAATGGAGGGACTCATAGGGTTAACAGTAAAATCCCCTACAAATGCCATTCACCTACGGGCTAGGCAGAAGTCTCTGTATCTAAATGATCTATCTATAGCATATCTCTATGTTATTGGCTCATAATTATAATTATAATGATTGGAAATGGGTGGTTCTTCATCGTTTGATATCAGAGTAATCCAATTGTTTGTTCCTCAGGCCAAACGATCGAATTGCAACTACAGGAATGACCCCTTGGGGCAAGGACCTATGTGGTCCCCGATCCGAAGGGAAAATCAAACCTGCCCGATTGACATCTGGCCAATGTTAGGCCAGATATTAGTTGGGTAGGTCTGTTGGGGGTCCCCATACATGGGCAGATAAACTGATGAATCAATCTAAAGGACCCAAATTAGCAGAATAATGGCCTTTACATCTAATGTGATAATCTAATTAATCTAATTGCACTAGGCATAACTGTTCAATTGAACAAAGAATTTTCAACCCCAACCCATGTGCAGAATGCAAATTTTCAAATAGGTTTTATTTGATTAAATCCTACATACAAGAACTAACACAACATCGACTTTATATGATATTTTATACCTACAGAAGAGAGAAGACTGGATGACAATATGTTCATACAATTCTCTGGAACTAAAATGCACTTAACCTTCCAAACAGTCAGCTGGTGACATGTGTAGTGCTTGTAGTAGTACACGGCACCCAGAAAGTTCTGAAAATTATTTTAATGTGGCCTTTCAATTCAGAACAAATCATGTTCCTTTTCTTTAGCTGCACTGCACAATTATCAGAAAGAATTCCTTCTTCAGCTTTTTTCTTGTTAGAAAAGCATTTGGAGCTTAGAAAAGGTTCATCAGCAAATTGAAAGTGCGGTTAGTCCTTCTACAGCGTTTCACTTGAAATGCCATCCTTGATTCTCTACTTTCATCCAAACCACTTACCAAAGAAACCAAAAGTCTAAAGGTCTACTTGATATGCTTCCGTCTACATATCTCAACAACCTTTGACATACTGTAGTTGACCACCCACTTCTCTTTTGTACTAAGTTGGCATTCGTAACACTGCTCTTTCATGGGTAAAATATTATGTCTCTGATTACTCTGTTAAAGTTGCTTTCTCCAGCTCTACTGTTACCCTGTCTCTGTTGGAGCCCCTTTAAAGATCTGTCTAAGGTTCTCTGCTGTCCACTGCCTACTCTAAACTACTGCGCTATTAAAACACATTCAGTTCCACTTTTATGCCCATTATACCCAAATCTACCTGTCTACTGCTGATCTCTCTCCTTCTGTCCGCTCCCAAGTTACAAATTGCCTTCCTGCTATCTCCTCCTGGATGTCTCAGCACCTCCTGAAACTGAATCTTTCAAACAGAATTCTAACAGAATTCATTATATTTCACAAACATTTGCCCCTGTACCCTAGGATTTACATAATAAACATCACCTTTCAATCAAACAAATAGTTTTGGAGGGCACACCACAATTGCTAAAGCAAAAATGGCTGGCTTTAAAACAAAGACAGCGTGCCTGTTTGGGTTCAATCAACCAAACAGGCACGCTGCCTAGCAATTATTTTGGACTCCCATCAGTCTTTGACACCACACATCCCAACACTTGCCAATATCTGTTGCTTTTGTTTTTGCAAAATTGCCAGTATATGCCTTTACTCAGCTAAGATACATCTAAAACACTCTTATTTTTTTGCAACCTCGACTATTTTTTGCAATCTCTCCCAAAATTTAAATTTATATTGCTCACATTTAAGGCCCATAACAATTTAGTCTTTCACTATATCTAAACTTTGATCTCAAAATACACTTCTTCATGAAACTTCTCTCTGCTTCGGACGTTCTCCTCTCTTCTCTTTTTATCACTTCATTCCAGTATCGACTGCAAGGCTTTTCTCAAGGTTCCACCTCTGGAACTCCCTGCAATCCCTAAAGACCCACCTGTTTAGTGAAGTATATTCAATGCATCTTGATCAGATATCAACGTATCATAAATGACCAATTGTTTTCACCTTGCTCATGTTTCAGGTGTTCCCCAACCCATGAGTAAGTTCTTGTGAGCAGGGCCCTCTGTCCCTATTTTAATTCTGTAACTATTGTATAAATTAACGTAAAATGCTGCATAACTTGTGGGTGCTATATAAATAAATGATAATAAGATACAGTAGATGGATACATAGATAGACATTGCCCCGAAGATCAAGTAGTTCCACTCTAAAGACTCCCAGTGTCAGAAGGTTACAAGCTTTTCTATTAATGGGAATTAAAGTCTTCCCAAGGCAACTTTATAATATGGTATAATTGTATGGTATAATGGTATAAGGAATGGCACTATTTATAGGGATGTTTACAGCACTAGGATGGGACACAAAGCTCCATCCCTTCAGTTGTGTGACCTGATAGCGATGGGGCGGGGAGCAACATGTTAAGTTTAGCGAAGTCTCCTGCATATGCAATGAACCAATTGCCCGTTGGCCCTTCATGGATTCTTGGATCACTGCAGGAGTTGGCAGAATAAAAGAAGCTTTAAAGCCTCTTTTTCTTCTCAAAAGATGGCTCAGGGGAGCACATTCTACATAGTGGCTTTAATCTTTTTGAAGTCTTTAAGAACATCTCTTGCTTCTCAGTTATAAAATGGCAGAGGGTCTCAGAAGATGCACATAAATTGTGTATGTCCATATTTATTATAAGCAAATTGTGCTTTCCATACATGCCTAAGTCTTGTGAAAATTTCCAAGTTGGCAAATCCCCCAGTTTTCAAGGGCCGCAGCATGGGGCTTGAGAAATGCTTTCTTTTAGTTGCTCTTGCTTGAAGGCACAAATCAAAAGGTAACTTGCTATCAAATTAAGCAAAATCTACTCTACGTTGTAGCTTCTCTTCTTTTGCTGTTCTAGTTTTGTGTTCTTTGAAGAAGTGGCTTATAAAAGACAGAGAACTTGTGCACAATACATAAATGATGCATGGTTCCCTTACACCCACAGCATTGATCTTTGCTAGGGAGAAGCACAGAATGTAACACATCTCCTTTTGTTAAGTTATAAAAACAAAACATGATACAAAGCAAGCTATAAAGCATGTCCTCTGGAAGAGCAAGAGTATTAAACATCCGAAATTTGACTATTTCTCGAAAGAAAGTCGTGACATTCATTTGTAAGGACTCTTACACTTTGGCATTAGTGTCAGCATTTTTTATACTTAATTCCCAAGGCCTGTTACCCCTTATGCTCCTATCCTTCTATTTCATTTTCCTTTCCTAACCCTTCCTATTCCTAGTTTCTGCTTTCATTCTTTGATCTTTGTGCTTCCATGTTTCTGTCTACTATCAGACCCTATTCATTTTTCTTACAGTACAGTAAGCTGCATAGTCATAATGCATATGCACAATGTAGTATAAGGGACGTAAGGCCCAGTTTGCATATTTAAACCTCAATACACTATAGGTGAATTTCCATCATGTATGAATGCTAGCGCCTGTGCAGTTGTATTTATCTCTCGTAATATCATATAAACATAATAATAATTTATAATAATCATAAAACCACTGTCACTCACCAGTTGACATGCCAGGCCTGGAAGCAACAACACCATGTCTATAGCTTGGGGAGGCAAGCAATTCTTGTTGTATCAAGTAAGCACCATGATTGCAGGCCAGTAATGAAATCTTTAGCAAACAATCTCAGTCCAGTAATGTATCATAGTATAATTGTTCACTCATGCACTGGTGGATTTGGTTTGCTGTAATAATCACATTTGCTACTAGAACTGCTTAGAGCTTAATAGCAAAAGGTGGATGTGACTACCATCTAAACTAGGCATGGGGGAGGGAACAGTGAGTAAATCTATGGAAGATAAGTTGGAGGAGGCAGTGGGCATAGCAAGGGAAAATGGGGGTGGAGACTTGGTTGAGGGTACTGATCATGGCAAGGAGGACAACAAGTTGTACATGCAAAATTCTCATGCTGGTACCAGTATTAAATGTATGCTTACAAATGCATGGAGTCTGACTGGTAAAATGGGAGAGCTGGAGGTGCTGGCACTGAAGAGGAAATATAATGTGATTGGCGTTGCTGCAACATGGCTGAATGAGTCTCATGACTGGGCAGTTAATATAGGAGGACTTCAACACCATCTGTCTGCTACATACAATGTTGTTCTAACATCTGTACCCCGGCAGTTCCAGAACTCTTCACACATCCATTCATGCACCTCTAACAAGTAACACCTGTTTCGATGAGTTGCATGATACTTTGGTAATCCTTTCAAAGTAACTCCACAGCATTCACACCTCTGTGAGTTTCAGATGTCACCTTTCTGTAGATGTTATCGGTTCAGATTTTGCCAAAGCATTTGATACCGTGCCCCACAGAAGGCTGCTTTCTAAACTAAGGTCTATTGGTCTTAGTGAAGCCGTTTGCACATGGATAGAAAACTGGCTACAGGATCGGGTACAGAGGGTGGTTGTTAATGGTACATTCTCTACTTGGAATAAGGTCCTCAGTGGGGTCCCTCAGGGTTCTGTACTGGGTCCACTTTTGTTTAATTTGTTAATAAATGACTTAGGGGAGAAGGGTAACTAAGCTGGTAAAGGGTATGGAAAGTCTCAGTTATGAAGGAAGGCTGGCCAAGTTAGGATTGTTTATTCTGGCGCATAAAGGGCAATATGATAAATATATTATAAATAAATAAGGGGATCATATAATCTCTCTAATGCCTTATTTACCAGTAGGTCCTTCCAATTGACATGAAGGCAGCCATTACAATTATAAGAAAGGAGTTTCTGTCTAAATATTCGGATAGGGTTTTTTTTTTACAGTGAGAGGTAAGAAGTTGCGAAATTCTCTCCCTGAATTAGTCGTACTGGCTGATACATTATATAGCTTCAAGGAGGGGCTGGTTGGCTTTTAAGCAAGTGAGGAAATACAGGGTTGTGGGAGATAGGGATGGGTCTGATTGCCATCTTGGAGTCAGGAAGGAATGTTTTTCCTTCGAGAGGCTTCAGAAGGATTTCTTTTCCTTCCTTTGGATCAACTAGCAGTCAGGCAAGTTATATATAGGCATAAAAGGTTGAACGTGATGGACATGTGTCTTTTTTCAACCTAACTTACTAGCTATGTTACTATGTACTATGTTACTATGTATGTAAGATGTAATGTAGGTACATTGGGGTTGGCTGCATTATGTATCATAAAGCTTATGGGTGGCCATGCAATGAAACATGGGTACTGACAAGTAGAGTAGGGAGCCAGGGAGTATAAACAATGTACACTATGGGTTTTTCCAGTGCACAACACAGGCACAAAATGACACTGTAACATGCAACCTGCCGCTGGGTAATGTCTATTGTAGGAACTAGGCAAGATGAGTAATGAGGCATGAAACAGGGAGCCCATATATTACACAAGACAGGCCGTGTTTGTCTGTATAATGAAACATAGCAATTGCCACATGTAATGGAAGTATAGCAGAGCATATATGTTGTATTTCTAAATGATGTTGCCATAACTGGAAAAGGTACAGTATAATTACTTATGTTCTGTGGATACCCAGGAGGCCCTAAAATTGCTCTACAGACTTTGTAGTGGTAAAGTAGCCACTTATCCAGTTAATGGCACATAATACATTTTTGTACATTTTGTACTCAGAGGTTTGATGCTGCTTTGCATTTTTTATTTAGTTAAGAGTATAGAGGTGAAAGTGTAGAGATCCAAGGCCTCACCAATGTCAGTGCATTCATCTAGTATTTTTCCACTTGCTAATATGTCTCTTGCTGACCCCAGCAATGAATGAGGGGAGATTTCCAGCAGCTTTATTGTGACTCAGTTTTTAATGATGCACACAAACCCAACATGGTGAATGCCTTATTCCCTTACAAAACAAAATTCTGATTAAACTCACTTTCAGATCTTTTAGACCCAGTTGTACAGCCTTTGCTATACCTATTAATAGTTCCATTGTCATATTCTATTTTATATTTAGAGCATTTTTGGAGTGCGCAGTATTTCTACCCATAAGGTCCTGCTTCCGTCATCACTTTCCCCCTATAGGATTAACTATATACTGTATTTGTAACTATAAAACCAGGTTCATTTATTCTGTACATTATGATTTTGTTTTTCAGATTTAGCATCGAGTCACAAAACTCCTTCGATCAAGTTTCTGAAATGTATGCTACATCAGACTGTCCCTGTGGTACAATTAATCTTGCCTGAAAGGTTTCTGGCATTTATTAGCATACATTTCATTTTTTCAAATTTTTTTTCTGCATTTTTGGATCTGTGGATTTTTTAATCATTGTCGTTATTTTGTTTTTACATCCTCTCCATCCCATTTTCTAGCCCACAGGCAGCGAAAGGTGTGTCATCTTGGGGGTGCAAATAGTATGAGATTGTGCTCAACAGTGAAATGTGAATTGAGTGGCACTAGGACAGGTACGGGACCTGTTATCCAGAATGCTCGGGACCTGGGGTTTTCCGGATAAGGGATCTTTTCGGAATTTGGATCTCCATAACTTAAACCTGCTAAAAATCATTTAAACATTAATGAAACCCAATTGGATTGTTTTGCCTCCAATATGGATTGATTATAGCTTATTTGGGATCAAGTAAAGGTACTGTTTTATTGGAAAATCATTTTTTAAAAGTAGAATTATTTGCTTATAATGGAGTCTATGGGAGATGGCCTTTCCGTAATTTGGAACATTCCAGACAGCAGGTTTCCAGATAAAGGATCCCATACCTGTATTTAAAACCAGAACAAGGGGGAAGAAATGTGGTCCTGACACCTATTCACCACCCAATGGCTGTTTCTCACTCACTTTGTCACTTTGACTATTACTTAAAAGATTCACTTCTCCCTGCAGATCATTTATAAATCATCCTCTAAACAGAGCTTAGAACTGACTGCCACCTCATTCTCCATAAGCCAAAATATAATTTTCCTTCTAAGCCATTCATTAATTAGCCATACATTAATTAGCTCTACATTAATCTTCTCAAAGAATAGTACTGCCAGTATTTCTGAAATGGGAAACATTGATTTAATGTATTCAGGTTCACCACCCCAGGTACTGGACAAGAAAGGCACCCCCCCCTTTGGCAACTGCCACATATGCAGGGAGAGTGTCTGTACTGTAAATGTGCTGATAGCCCAGAAAGCAGGTCCCCTCTCCTAGCTAAACCGTCAGATTTACTGCAATTTATATATAGATGAAATAGTGCTGCCCCCCAAAGAAGAAGGGACTGTTCGCACCAGGCCCTTTGAAGATTTTTTCGGTGCTTCCAAGGTACGTTACTGATGTGGAACCTCATGTACATGACTGAATTGCTTGTATATGTTCTCTCTGTTAATTTTAGAGTAGCTGCACTTGTGGGTACATTCATAGATTACCCTTTAATTCTTTGCTAATATTCTATTTTGTCAAGAGACATAGAAACTACTTTGTTTAACACAGAGCCAGACCGACCATGTTATTACAGCAATCTGCATTATTTGCAAGACATTTCGGCCATTTACAAAAAAAAGAGGCAAGGGGTAAGCTCTTTGCACATCACCCAAATGCAATTTGCTCTTAGGGTCCTGCACTACCAGAATGAAGTATTCCACAGCCTTGCATAGAGGAGAGGGCTGGAACAGGCATTCCCACACAAACACGCTAACTTATGTTATAAATTATACAAACACACAGGCCAGAATAATAGGGATGCAAGGTGCTAGGAAACTCTCATTTTATGGCAGGTGTTCAGTACAGGGCTCCTAGTCCTGTGTTCTGTGCTTTGTGCAGGAAAGGGCCCAGGGCAAGTGCCTAGTGAATGGGGCTCCAAGTGCTGTAAGGATGCGAATGTTTTAGCTGACTTCTTCAAAGCCTGACCCTTCATAGTAATGTAATATAGGGGATCCATAGGGTTAACTAGTCCCTATGGCTATAAACCCTGCAGCTTCCTGTTTTGTGCTGTTACTGGACAAAGACCCATGTATCAGTTCTGAGTTGCATGTGTGTGTTTATTGGTGAACAGGGAGACCACTCCCTTGGCACTGAGATATAGTGTTTAGCAGGGGGGTTGGTCTGCCTTTTTGGCTGCCTTTGCTCACAGGGGAAGGAGCACTGAGCCTGGGAGCAGAACTAGGCCCCAGTAAAGCCATGTGTGTGGTCATTCACTCTAGTGAAGTCGGGGACAGGGACCCCGTGAATGAGGACCAGTTAGATAGCAAGTTTTGTTGAGCACTTTCTAGGAAAGTCAGATAGTGAGGGAAGAGAGCACAAGCAGTTTGGCTCAGAGGAAAGTAGCTTTGGGAGTCCCTTCCAGACAGGCACTGTTGCCTTAGCGTAGAGCCGCAGTTTAGACATAGGAGGCAGGTAGTGTGTGAACCCTGATCCAGAGTTGCCTGAGGCCCTGAGGGCTAGAGATGTTCAACCTGAGGAGTGTGGTATCCAAGCTGACTGTTCCAAGAGGTGGGCAACTGATCAGGTGGCACTGACCCTGCCCAGGCTCAAGAGAATTTGGGAGGAGCGGGTGTGCCCCCTCTCTGTGCTGTCCTCAGAGAAATGCTATGCTAACTGATGTGTGGGAGTATATTGGATAACCCTGCATATTGATTGTCTCTGACAATAAACCAGTTCTACTGTTCAACTGCAAGAACCTTCTGGCGCCCATTTATTATTCTGCACTGCACACAGTTACAGTGAGCTGTAGTTGCACTACACCATAGCTCGTTTGGTTACTTCCACATAGCGAAGGCCCATCCTGAAGGATTGAGTCGCGTGTACCCCATGCTCTAGGGGGCAGGGAGGTGGGTGGGTTAGACAGGGGAATGGGTGGATGGGGCAGAAAAATGAGCGGATGGGCAGGACAAGGCAGTGATCTGCCGCTGAAAGACTCAGGGAAGGGAGGGATTGTAGGTAGGGTCGCCACCCCTACAAATTTACCAGCAGCTATATTGCCGGTAAATCTGTAATAATTGCAATTTGTTGGCTAGGCCGGTCAAATACTGGCTGGGTGGCAACCCTAGGCCTGGTACATAGTTGTCAAGTGCTAGAATCTTAATTAGTTTAAATCAACTGAATTACAAATGCTTTGTGTAGAAAATAATATGATTTATTTCAAGAACAACTGAAAATCAGTGCAATTTACACATATCTTACATTTCACTTTGCAGCAATACCACACACAGAGTCTAGCACGCTGCCTCCCATACATAAATTAAACTTACGTTATCCTTGCTGTTAAACAGTAACTGGAATTCTGATATTCTGATTATTTTATTTTGCCTCATTTAAACCAACATGTTCCACTGCGCTTTACAGAGATTATACACCATTCACAGCAGTCCCTGCACCAGTGGAGCTTACACTCTAAGGCTCCTATCACATTCATACATAGTAGGGTCAGTTTTATTAGGAGCCAATTAACCTGCCTGTATGTTTTTGGAGTGTAGAAAGGAATCACAGTACCCAGAGGGGACACAGGGAGAATATACAAACTTGCAGATAGTCCCCTGGCTGGAATTACATTTAGTACTTCAGGTTACATTTTTTTGCAGTAAACTATATTCTTATATGTATTTTTTTCAAATATGCCAGGATCCACTAATTGTGCGTGTTTTCAGTAGGAAACTATACCTCCGACCAATATATCAGATAAAACGGCTTATAAGTAAAACACTGCTTGTGTTGTATGTGCCATTGGATAATCATACCCTATATACTTTATACAGTGCAGGTTTGGGCTAATCAATTACTGAAATAGAGAGAGTCCGGAAAGAAAAAACATCCATTGATCCCATTGCATTTGGTGTGAGAAAATAAAGCCTATATAAGGGTAATATATGTCGCTAACAGAAAAAACAATGGACAAAAATTTTGCTTTATGACAAAGAAATACCATTTGCAATCCCTTTGCATTTCTTGTGACAGTAGGAGTAGTGCAGTGAATGTAATAAACCTTTTAAATGAAAAAGCCACTATTTTTATTAAAAATAATGGCATCTTCAAGCACGTCTTAAAAGTGCAGTGCACAAATAAAAGTTTTTTCTTATTTGAACAAAATTGTTTCCATTTATAAATGTAATTAAATACCTCCCATAGACTTTAATGCAGTTGTGGTGAAAAAATAGCCCAATGGCTCCAATGCAATTGCTGCAATGAAAAACATGGCAAAAAAATTTAATTTAATGTTCTTTTCACAATTTTGCTTATTTTTTAGGAAAATGGGGCAGTTTAGCTCATAACAATTCCTGAAAACTTTGGAAGAGTTGACTTATCTATAGTCTTGAGTTGACTTGTCTCCTTGTACTCACACAGGGAAGTTTGTTAGCTGTTCTTTCTTGCTTTATGTCAGGGATTTCAGATCTATGCTCAGTATCAGAGCACTTGTCTCAAAAGACACTGAGTAGGATCAATTCATCTTTGGCTGAAAGGCACATTTACATTTAAAACACTGCTTCCCAAGGTCTGATTTTACTATGAAAGTGGAAGGGATGAAGAGAACTGAATTTTTATAATGTTTTTCTGAACTGGTTTATGTATTCAGGGCGACCCTTAGCTTATGTAATGCTTACAGGAAAATATTGGTGTATCAGCCATAGTTCCAAGAATATCTGGGACCCCAAATACCTATTCACCCCAACTCTCACCCTAACTGACCCTCAAGGTGGGCTTCCTGGTGTATTTAGGAAAGCAAATAACAATGCACCTCAGTTGTTACTAACCATCCTTTAGGCTGATCCCACCAGGCCACTGCTCCAAGCCTCCATACTTTTGGAAGCACTCCTCTGAAAAGACAGAATATACCAACACTACTAAAACTTGTGTAAATAATAATAACTAGCATGGTTGTGTAACAACAGCATCCCTTTCAATAATGCCTAAGCATTACATGTATAAATGAAGGCCTAATGCTAGTAAGTAAGCCCCAGTCTGTGCTTTTCCAGGCCCCAGGTGACCAATTCAAAGACCATTTGTGGTTATTAAGTTGGAAAATAATGAAAGTGTCCATGTATTACAAAAAGCCCTGTAGTTAGCACACTCACCTTAATCCCTCAAGTGACCTGTTTTTAATGACATAAAGTGCTTTTTAGAATCCAGTGTCATTTGCATCTTATGGAAACCATCAGTCAGCTAAAGAACATTGCCGCTAATGGCCATGGAAGGATGACTCAAGCAACCAAAGCAGAGACTGATAGAATAAAGATATCATCCATAGCAAATAACTCACCCCCAGTAAATGTCTGTTTACATTCTCTGCACTCCTGGATCTGATTCTGGAACAATGTAGCATGAATAAAAGATGTGGAAGACTTCTGCTACAGACCCAAAAAAACAGAAAGGGAAAAAACAAACATTGCTTTCAATTAAAATTACATTGACAACATTAAAACCTCTGAAAATCTTTATTCCTCATACTATCCTATTAACACAAACACTTGTTAACGTACACAGTCACAGAACAATCCTATTTTGTGTGTTTTGTAGCATTACGGTATGGTGATCCAAATTATGGAACTGCCCCTTATTCAGAAACTCAAGGTCCCGCACATTCTGGATAACTGGTTCCATACTGTGCTTGGTTTAAAGTCATGCCCTGTGATTGGAACAGCAGGAATTGGAGAAGAACTGCAGCATTGACCAACATGGTGCCTGATTTCCAAACAGTCCAATATTTATAGTGCATGAACCTGAAACCTGATGTCTAATATTATATATAAACAAAATATAAAATACATAGAATATATTTATTATCACAATTAAACAAAATCAAAGTATTATGACCCCCCCCCCAAATAATTCTTGGGGTAAAACCACACTTCAATAAAAGGTACCAGTCTTTTGGAGGAAGTGTGCTCTGTCAGGTAGGATGGGGGCCATTGGTGAACAGCAATTTTTAAGTCTTGTTGCAGATTCTCAAATTGAGGTCTGGGCTTTGACTGGGCCATTTTAAGGCATTTAGGTTCTTCAGTGTAGTTTTGCTGTGTGTTTAGGGTGTGTCGCCTGCTGGAAGGTGAACCTCTACCCCAGTCTCAGGTCTCTTGCAGACTGATATACCATTTTCTCTAGAATTGCCTTTTTTTTTTGGTTCTATCTATTTTGCTATAAATCCTAATCAATTTCTCAGCCCCTACTGATGAAAAACATCTGCACTTGACCAACAACAACCATGCCACCATGAATATTTCAGGATGATGGGCGCTGTTGGCTGTTCCCCACAAGTGTTTTGTAGTAAGGCTCAAAAATTCAGGTTTGGTCTCATCGGACCACTGAACCTTTTCCCATGGTTGCTGTGTGCCCTACATGCCTTTGGCAGGCTTCAAACCAGCTTTAAATGCCAATAGTTTTCCTTTGCCTTTTGTAAAGTCCAGCTTCCCAGAGTGTCTGATTATAGCTGTCCCATGGCTGGTACCTCTCGTCTCGGCTGTGGATCTCTCCAGCTCTCTGGTTACTATTGGTCTTGATTGCTCTTGTGACTAATGCCCTCTTTAACCAGTCACTGAGTCACAGTTGTGCCATTTTCTGTCCATTTTTAATAATGGATTTAACAGTTGGATGTTTAAAGTTTGGCACTTTGTTTTAAAACCCAGCTGGTTTGTCTTCAAAGCATGACAGACTTGCTTTGATAGCTCCTTATTTATTATTTATCTGTGCTCTTATAAAAACCCAGAGGACTTTCAGAAAAAGGTGTGCAGTTTTTATTTTGAGAACATGTGACACTTTGTTTGCTCTCAGCTGGATTCCATTGAACTATTTATGTGATTTCTAAAGGCAACTTGTTGCACCGGAGCTTATCTTTTGGCTTCACAACAAACAGGCTGAATAATTATGCAACCGAGACTTTATTTATTTCTCTCATTTATTCATTTTGAAAACCAAGTAGATTTTTTTTATCCATTTCAGCATTATGGACTATTTGTGTATATTAGTGACATAAAATTCCATTTAAATCCCTTTTAATTCCAGGCTGTAAGACAACAAAATGTGGAAAAATTCAAGGTGATGAATATGCAAGGCACTTAGTATTTGGTATATCATTTTAATATTCTCAATAAATGTGAGTTCCTTAGGATTCATACTTAGTAACATAGTTGTCCCCACACACCCCCTACAAAAGTAACTCAGTTTTAAAAAAACACATATGTCCATCGAGTTCAACCTTTTCTGTCTATATATAACCTGCCTAACTACTAGTTGATCCAGAGGAAGGTAAAAAACCCATCTGAAGCCTCTCTAATTTGCCGCAGAGGGGAAAAATCCCTTCCTGACTCAAAGATGGCAATCGAACCAGTCTCTGGATCAACTTGTACTGAGAGCTATTTCCCATAACCCTGTATTCCCTCACTTGTACTGAGAGCTATCTCCCATACCCCTGTATTCCCTCACTTGTACTGAGAGCTATCTCCCATACCCCTGTATTCCCTCACTTGTACTGAGAGCTATCCCCCCTACCCCTGTATTCCCTCACTTGTACTGAGAGCTATCCCCCATACCCCTGTATTCCCTCACTTGTACTGAGAGCTATCCCCCCTACCCCTGTATTCCCTCACTTGTACTGAGAGCTATCTCCCATACCCCTGTATTCCCTCACTTGTACTGAGAGCTATCTCCCATAACCCTGTATTCCCTCACTTGTACTGAGAGCTATCTCCCCTACCCCTGTATTCCCTCACTTGTACTGAGAGCTATCCCCCCTACCCCTGTATTCCCTCACTTGTACTGAGAGCTACCTCCCGTACCCCTGTATTCCCTCACTTGTACTGAGAGCTATCTCCCATAACCCTGTATTCCCTCACTTGTACTGAGAGCTATCCCCCCTACCCCTGTATTCCCTCACTTGTACTGAGAGCTATCTCCCATAACCCTGTATTCCCTCACTTGTACTGAGAGCTATCTCCCCTACCCCTGTATTCCCTCACTTGTACTGAGAGCTATCTCCCATAACCCTGTATTCCCTCACTTGTACTGAGAGCTATCCCCCCTACCCCTGTATTCCCTCACTTGTACTGAGAGCTATCTCCCATACCCCTGTATTCCCTCACTTGTACTGAGAGCTATCTCCCATAACCCTGTATTCCCTCACTTGTACTGAGAGCTATCTCCCATACCCCTGTATTCCCTCACTTGTACTGAGAGCTATCTCCCGTACCCCTGTATTCCCTCACTTGTACTGAGAGCTATCTCCCATACCCCTGTATTCCCTCACTTGTACTGAGAGCTATCTCCCATACCCCTGTATTCCCTCACTTGTACTGAGAGCTATCTCCCATACCCCTGTATTCCCTCACTTGTACTGAGAGCTATCTCCCATACCCCTGTATTCCCTCACTTGTACTGAGAGCTATCTCCCATACCCCTGTATTCCCTCACTTGTACTGAGAGCTATCTCCCATACCCCTGTATTCCCTCACTTGTACTGAGAGCTATCTCCCGTACCCCTGTATTCCCTCACTTGTACTAAGAGCTATCTCCCCTACCCCTGTATTCCCTCACTTGTACTGAGAGCTATCTCCCATAACCCTGTATTCCCTCACTTGTACTGAGAGCTATCTCCCCTACCCCTGTATTCCCTCACTTGTACTGAGAGCTATCTCCCATACCCCTGTATTCCCTCACTTGTACTGAGAGCTATCTCCCATACCCCTGTATTCCCTCACTTGTACTGAGAGCTATCTCCCATAGCCCTGTATTCCCTCACTTGTACTGAGAGCTATCTCCCATACCCCTGTATTCCCTCACTTGTACTGAGAGCTATCTCCCATACCCCTGTATTCCCTCACTTGTACTGAGAGCTATCTCCCATAACCCTGTATTCCCTCACTTGTACTGAGAGCTATCTCCCATACCCCTGTATTCCCTCACTTGTACTGAGAGCTATCTCCCATACCCCTGTATTCCCTCACTTGTACTGAGAGCTATCTCCCCTACCCCTGTATTCCCTCACTTGTACTGAGAGCTATCTCCCCTACCCCTGTATTCCCTCACTTGTACTGAGAGCTATCTCCCCTACCCCTGTATTCCCTCACTTGCTAAAAAGCCATCTAACCCCTTCTTGAAGCCATCTAATGTATCAGCCACACGACTGATCCAATGAAAGACTTCTACTTCACAGCTCTCACTGTAAACCTTTCCAAATATCAAAATGCAACCTTTTTTCCTCTAATCAGAATGGATGCCCTTGTGTATGCTGGAAGGAGTTCATGATAAATACAGCATTATATATGAAGAGAACTGGCATTGCTTGCTACAGCTAGGTTTATTATCTACCAGGACTCCAAGGTCTTCATCCATTGCAGATTTGCCTAACACAGTCAGTTAAGGGCTCAAGGCAACTTCTGCGGCTTCGGCAAATCAACGCGCCTGCAACAAGGGAGATTTGTTGCGCGGCGACTAATCTCCCCGTGTCACAACCCCCAAGGGTATAAGTGGCTGTATAATTTTACATACCAGGTGCACAACACCACAACATTGAATCTCATCTGTCACTTAGCCCCCCCAGATTACCAGTTTGTCATTTTCTTTCATGATTATTGAGCAAATAGTGGGGCCATTTCTGCAATAATGCAAATAAAAAATAAAAAGGACAAGTACAAACTGAGAGCTGGTGAGAGTTGGTTCAGGTTCAGGACATAAAGATGTCAGTATCTGTCTCTCTAACACACGGTGAGGCAAGTGACTCAGAAAACCCATTTCCTATAATAACTGGAGTTGAAAAGCTACTAAATAGAGTTTATGAATCATGGAAATTTGAGAAAAGTGAAGTTAATATGATTCTGCTCAGCATATACAATGAGCAATACAATGGCAACTCTAAAAACTGCAATCTAAGGACAGAGTGAGAGCAAACAATCATTATTTTTGGATTTCATGCCTATATTCTTGGTTTATGGATTAAGTAAAAAATGCCAAACTCCCACTTTTCAACAGCCGCTATTGGGGACTTCAGTGCAGTTTCCTCTACAGCAAATGGCATCATATTCTTATAGTTGGATTTATATGAAAAAAAGTATTATGTCTGTGTTGCTACTTTCTACATAATGTATTCCATATTCACTCAGTACCAGTTTATTCATCTTTATTGTAAATGTCTTCCCTAATATCTTACATATATTACCGTTGGTAGATCCTCACTACTTAAACTGTATGCTAGTAGTGCCAATCAAGAATTTGGCTTGTTAAAATACAATTCTCTCATTCGTTATAGTATAATAGCCACCATCAGTGTTTCAGCTCCTGTCTAGAGCCTGTCTCAATACAAACGGTGCAATAAAAATGAAATTAAAATGCCCTCTGATAGATGTTACTCAATACCTGGATGAAATACGTCCCCATAATGATAGTATATCCCCATCTACACATGTAAATGCAACTAACCTGTCTGCCATGATGGAACATGTGCAGATTCATTACAGGGAGTACAAACATGCAATACCTAAGGGGCCCAGTGATTTTTTTTTCCATGATTTGAATTTATTGTGTTTAATTTGAATTATGGTTTAAATGTTTGATATTTATTAAGCAGAAAAAATCTTAAACTTTGACTAAATGCTTGCAAGTCCATGTAGAAGTCAATAGGAGTTGTCTTAGTCAATGCAAGCTTTTCAAATATTTTGAGGGTTTTTTTTTGAGAGTTTGTAGACCCATTGAAAATGATTGATACAAATTTGATACATTTGAGCAAACGTTCAAGTTTGGTAAAATTTATTCAAACTGAAAAAGAACTCTAAAATTTTAAATATGTGAAAATTAATTCAAAAAAGCCTCCCCCTATAAATATACAGAGTTACAAAGATTAAGAGGCACTTGAGAAAAGAGGAGGGAGGAGATCCTACACTTCAGATTCTACAATCTTATCAGTCTCCCTCAGTTAACCTGCATTTTTGACCTGATGCTCTAGTAGAAGAATAGACCCCCCCACAAGGAGACATTTATGGACCCAAGATTGCCAGAGTGATCTGTGGTCTCTCTAATATGACTTCATCATTTTATAATAAGCCAAACTACAAATGTGTGTGATATATTTGGTACTTATTATGGTACATGGTAGACCCAGGACAGTGCTCAGCTAGAGGAACACTTATCCATGTGTATTGGAAATGACCTGAAATTCAGAAGAATGTTTATAATTAGTCTCCTAATAAAATAACTAGTATCAGTGTAACTATCATAGAAACACCAATATATTTAATGGCTACAATTCACTACCCACTAAAGGGGTTGCATACAAACTACACATGCAAATATAAATACAAAAATCCTGGCGTTTGGCAACCAACTAGCCGAAATACAAATAAATGGTCTTTTGAACATGATTTATATAGAAAAGGGCCTTCAGTCAAAGCATGGCTAGACATTTGGGATTGGAAAAAATTTTTTTACACCAGCACACTCTTACCTCCTCCAGAGAATTACTACTTGGTGCACAGCCTAGAGAGTCGGCACTCTCCACACAGTCCGGTCAAAATATTTCAGCCAGCACAAGTAAAGTGCAAGCAGGGCTTAGCCCCCTGTGTGTTTATTCAAAAGCAACGTTTCGGGGGCATACCCCTTCGTCAGGCATGACGCCCCCAAAACGTTGCTTTTGTTGTGCTGGCTGAAATATTTTGACTAGACATTTGGGATCACATTAGTGGCTTGATTGATGTACTGTAGCTTTAACACTTTTGTTAGTAGTTGCAAAAAGTAACTAAATAGCATAACGTTGTAAAATAAAGCGAGCCGCGCTTTCCCCGGTTTTGTGCTAAAATGGCCAATATCAGGCAACACACAAACACGTTCTTTCTTGCTGGGATGGTTGAACACTGCATTTATACCTTCAAATCCTTTTGTAGTTCCCTAACTGTGTTGCATGCAAAACATTTGTAATAAAAGGTAATTTTAGATATTTGCAGCAGATGTAACCTTTATTTCCTTGGGTAAAGCATTTAAAGCTGCACAATTGTAGCTTTACCCTAAGAGCAGTTTTTATAAGAATAATTCAACTAAGTAATAATTCCTTACCACCCCTACAAGTGAGTGTTTTGTTTCTTTTTTTTCCGCCTCAGCAGAGCAATAAGCAGCTCCACACTTTAATTTATTTCAACAATATGATAAATGGGTTCATAAACCTGCTTTTCTTGCCAGCGTCTCTCTGCTCAGATTGCAGCTGTATTAATGCAATCATTTCTCTAGACTATTAACTCACACATTGTTGTGTGGAGGCTCCATATAAATGATCTGTGGCTGCTGGGGCCGGCAGCCTTAAGCACTTTCGCTGTTGAGGAACTACGACATTTCCACCATAAACCTTCCCAAAGCTTTTCTGCACTGAGGGCAGTTTTGCGGTACTTCCTGAGTTCTTCATGGTTTAATGGCACCTAAAAAGTGGTCATTATGCTAAAGAGATGCACAACATCAGAGCCCCCTGCCCCAAGTTTATAGTATCAGCAAAATTACAGCTATCTCCTTTTCAGAGTGGTATTATTAGATGCTAAAGTATGTTCAGCCTAAGATTATTCTATTTTACCACTTTTAGGGCAAATTATAGACTGTGACAATCCCACTTTACCAGCGAGGCTCAGAGCAGGCAATGGGTTTGGAGGCCTTAAGGATAGTAAAACAATTCACTAAGTTATAGGTTTGCCACCTTTTAGCTGGCATTATACTATTATACCGGTCAGTGTGGGTGAGTCTGTGAGGGGATAGGTCCGTGACATAGGGGGTGTGGACTTAAGACAAATGGGGGTGGAGCTACATATCATCTGCTGAATGGAATGGGAACTGAGTGAGTAAGCCAGGTGTAAGTGAGAGATAGGGCCAGCTGGGAGAGAGGATTAAAGTCCTGCTGGGAGCCGATTGGGGGTGTGCCAGGGGTGGCGGAGAAGTTATTACAAATTTACTGGTAAATACATTGTAGGTAGATTTGTAATACAGGTATGGGACCTGTTATACAGAAACCCATTATCCAGGAAGTTCCGAATTACAGGAATGCCATTTTAAACAAATAATTCACATTTTAAAAAATGATTTCCTTTTTCTCTGTCATAATAAAACAGTACCTGTACTTGATCCCAACTAAGGTATAATGAATCCTTATTGGAGGCAAAATAATCCTATACGGTTTATGTAATGTTCAAATTGATTTATGTTATTAGCCTTAATGTATGAAGATCCAAACTACATAAAGATCCCTAATCCAGTAAGGCCCAGGTCCCAAGCATTCTGGATAACGGCTATCAACCTGTACTGACCCTGGGCTTGGCTGGTATCACAGCAAGGAATGCAGCAAAGGCTATGGCAGGTTGCGAATAGATGCAGTGTGAACTGGTATGTAATGAACACAGCTTTCGCATTTAATTTGCAGGAAACAACTATCTTTGAAGAGTGAAAACCAGAGAGGAAAATGGGGCTGCAATATCAGGTGAGCTGCTGATTGTTCCAATATAAACTGGTAGATAAGGAGAAATTAGCAGAGTTTCTTATTTGTAGGAACAAAGGCAGTGTGAATACTGACGGGAACCAAGAGAATATAAGAATATCAGTAGCAGGTCAGGTGATTCACAAGAAGAGGGATCCAAAATCAAAAACCCGGGGTGGGGGCAGCCCATAAATAGAGAAAGGGCTGGATGAATGATGAGATTTCAAGACAATAAATGATATAAATGTAGACTAGTAAATTCTTACAATTTATTAGAACACAGTTATGAATGCAAACTTAAAAGTAAAGCACAAACCTGCCTATATTCACAAAGGCACTTGCATTTACACACGCTATTCTATAATTGTGCACAAATGCTACTAGTTCTGCCATTCTGAATAAGGTGCACAGTATAGAGTGCATTGATTCAAGGAAGCCCTGGAAGAAACGCCTGCCTTTAGGAGTTTTTACTTCTGGAGATTCCGTGTATGTTGCACCTACACACAAGACTTACAGTATATCTAATAAAACACAAAACAAAAACTGTATAAGTATCATTTCTACAATACTCTTGTATTTGTGTTTTGTTGTTTTTTTATTATTATTTCTAATAAAACAGAGACCAACATTGCTTCCAGTGCTGCTAACATCTCCATTCAGGAAAGGGCTCCATTTGCACCTTCACTGATGCCATAAAGCACAATGGAAACCTGCACCCGTTTCACCTATATGGATGCGGTATACAAAGTATGAAATGTGGCAATGTTTTTCCTACAGTCCCCATGCAACCTATGCAATTTTAACCCATAGTTTTCTAAAATGCACAAAATATTGATACATCAAGGATAATAATAATGCAGAACTTTCAAGACTGTATAGAATATGTTTGGCATATTATTGTGTATCTTTTAAAGCAGAGAAGGATATCTAGTTTTTGCTTGGTGCGCTTTTGTAATAAATTTCTATTTCTAGCGGCAATATGGAAATCCCAGCGTTCTGGCCAGACACCAAATTATCACTTAGGAAGTACAATCAGGCCAAATTAGTTAAACGCTCTGATTATCTGCAGCAGGGTTAAATGGTACATATATGTTAATGTCTTGCAAAAATTATGTGCTGTGTGGCTTCTGCTAATGCAATTTATTTTTGGAGTGAGATCCAAGGAATCAAATGGCATACGAATAATAGTAAAGGTTCTGTTTAAAAAACCTTAGGGTCATAGCAAGCTCTCACTGCTACCCAGCTGTTAAACAGATACAGGAAGGTCTGTCTTTCATCTTCTAGAATGGCCTTAATGTATGTAAAATATGGTACATTTATTGGACGCACATAATTACTTATCTCATCAGAGAGGAGGCCTTAAATTTGATAGTGGAGTGTTACAAATTGTCTAATTATCACACTCAGTGATTGATGGTAATAGAAATCCCAGATACCACTGTAAATGAACATGAGAAATGATAAAGGGCACCTTTGATGAAAGTGTTTATGGGGGAAAATTCATTGTACAGAGTGCTTGTTCTTGAATACCAAAATGGAAAGTCTGTTCTTCAATGTAAAAAATACATTTTAATTATAACAAAATTCAGTTTTCAAGTAGCTGGTTACATACAAACCTACAAACAAGGAAGAATTAAAGACTGGATGCACCGTACACCAGCTAATAACAAGGGATGCACCAAATCCAACATTTGGTTTGAGATTTGGCCAAATCTCAGCACTTTTTGCAGGATACAAATTAGGGCAAATTCAAACTTTTTTTTCTAAAATTTGAATATGGAAAGGAGGGTTTGGATTTGGTTCTGTTTTTGCCTGAATATTTTAGGGTTTTATTTAGATTCAGCTGAATCCAAAACATATGGATTTGGTGAATCTTTACCAATGTTCCATCATAAATGCTGCCTTGGCACCACAGGCTTTCAGTGGAATAACAGATCATAATTAACAATATATTTATTGTCTGCCATTGTAGTTATGGTCAAAAGCAATGGTAAGAAGTTCATCTCCATTTGTAGCCTTATGCACCATTACAATGTTAGGTCTAATGCATAGATTCATATTTACATTTCCTTAATGTGACTATCATAGGCAAAATAACACATGCTGTGTAATAAACCAATAACTGATGTTTTATAAAATGATCTCTTAAATGCATTGCCCTAATTCCTCCAATGACACTTTTCTGATGGCTGATCATTGTGTAGTCAGCCATGTAAATGCCGTCTACTCAGGTCTGAAAAGATGGATAATATTCAATGGCAAATGAGTTACTAGAAGGGTCTTTAATGTTATTCATCATTCTTTTAAAGCTATATGTTTCATTATTCAGGAAAAACTGCAGACATGCATTTTACTGCCATCCCAATAGCTTCATGAATGTCACCTTTTAAAAGCAATAATTGTAACAGTTACTCTGATTTATGGGATTACCATCTCTGTAAAACACAGACAACAACAAAAACTGAATATAAACACAACCTTTCATTCAAGAATGAAGGGTGGAATTAGGTTGGTATAATAGACACTGGTGTGGCCCTTTCAGATTCTCTTGCTCCAGAGAGCTACATGGTGGATACACCAATAAGCAATCTGTGGGTTTTGTCAAATGCCAGAGGGGCTGCTGTAAGAGGCCATAGACAGTCACTATTTATTGGGCTGGTGGGGGGCTGTTTGGGCCTCTGTGTACTTAAAATGCCAGGGCCTGTTTTGAAGCCTAGTCTGGGCCTGTTGTGTTATAAATATCGGAAATGGTTAATGATATCATCATTGCTGGCAATATTTTATACAGGGTGGCAATTCATTTGAACTATTGGTTCTAGATGCAAAAGGGAAACAGACAATGATACGATAATGAAACAGATACAAACCTGTATATGAAGCAGATGCAGAATTTGTTGATAAAGGTCCAGGAATAATGTCAGGCTACAACTGCCTGATGCAGATTTGCTTACTTATCATAAAATAGATTTACTTGCCATCAGCTGACAGTTTGAGGATGAATATTTGGGATCACGTTTTCCCTTGGTTTGGTCGCTGCTAAACAAAATGCACTTATATTTCTCAGCAGGGAACTTTTACCATTTTATTTATTGGAAAAGCTGCCTGCATGGCAGTTGCCAATTCCTCTTGTCTGCCAGCACAGAGCCCTAGAAGAGAGTTACTGGGCCAAATCATGGACATTTCCTTACAAAAATCCTATTATCACAAAATCTGAAATGAAATAAATACGCTGCAAGAGTGTCAAGGAGAGCACTTTGGCTTCCAACTCATTTAGTTGAAGGATTTCATATTAGTGATTCTAATAGTTTATTATGAATAATAGATTATTTTTGCAGTGGTTCATTGAATGTTATCTGGGGCAATAAAAGCAAAACACAAGTTGATATTAATAGGAGCAAATTCAATTATATAAAACTGACCTTTTTATTCTCAGAAAAGAACACAGATTTTGCCTACTTGCAGGCTGAATGCTGATATAGATTATTTTCATGCTCAGTATATTTCCAAGCAGCAGAATGCTTGCTCTTTCAAGTAATGGTTTTAATTCCCATAGAAGGTTAATTGTCATTCAAACTAAACATACCTTCATTATTATTCAGAAACAAAATCACAGCTATGCACATATGCACTCAGCCCGTATGTACTGGTGTGAGATGTGTAAAGGTTCCACATGTATAACCTATAGGTTGGGACCCAAAACTGGCTCACCATGCTGTTTATTGTGCGTCACCATCACCCTTTTTATTAAAGTTAAATATTCTGCTACAATAGTCCTTAACAGTTCAATAAGGTGCATAATAAATTATAAATTGATTGATTTGAACCTGAAGCTGAGTCCAGAATTTGGGTTCCTACAGAAAAATCTAAGAAACTCTGGTGTAGCCATATGTAAAGTATAGGGGGGCCACATCGCTAGTGCAGAGAGTGCAATTGCTCGTGAAGGTATCAGGAGCGGCTTTTTCCCTCCTGGTAACTTGTGTGCTTCTGCCACCTGGGATGAGTTTCTCAACTCGCCTTAGGGCACCCGCGTCCGCCTGTCACTTATTTGTCTGCAGTCACATGGGCAAAGCAAATCTATATGGCTTCATCCTATATCCTACTTTATATTTGTAATGACCAGATAATAAAGAAGACCATTAAGGTGAGACAAGACAAAGTTTGATTTTAGTGCATCTCATTAGCGTAGGGAGCCTAATTCCTTGGCTAATAATCTGAAAGCAAGAAGTTCATTTTTCTTCAGCAACATTCCCTTTTATCAGCAACGAGCTGCTTCTACACTGCCAACTTTAATAGTTCATAGTGTACTGCAACTTTATATAAGTTCCACCGTCTCGCCTGCTCTAATCATCTTTAGTTATAGCAACCGATGAAAACCATAGAAACTCTGCTCTAATTAAAATGTGTGACAGTGCAAATAGACGCACGGTAATTATTAATTGTACATATGTTTTCCCTAAACTACATTGCTTGCAGTGATACTGACACTCGCAGAGAAATGTCCCCAATTTATTTCCTCTCTAATAAGAAGCTAAAGAAGTGTTATTACTGTAGTTATACAGCACATAGATAAGAAGTAACATAAAATCACTTGCTGCTGACATCATGTGTCCCACAGCCTCCTAGCGGCTGCTGATTGGGGCTTTTTAAAGGACTAACAATTATCTTCTTCTACTTTACTATGAATTAATCTGAACTGTAGTGATCACATGACCCAAAGTCAGTCTGTCTCAATCATATTATATTGTATATCTTGTAGTTATATGTCAGATCAACTGGACTTGCTGTGTTTATCTTGAAGATGTTTCATCCAACTGGCTTTGTCACTTCAGAGAAATTGAGAGGCAGCGCCATGACTAGCGAAACGCCTTCAAGAAAAACACAGCAAGTCCCGTTGGTTTGACTTATTACTACAAGAAACACTGAATGCAGATCCCATAGAAGGAGAGGTGAAGTCTAGAAGACAACATGCTGAATAGCAAATTAGTTTATATTTAAGGGGTGGTGAATTGGGAGTTTTAATCTTGGGCAGCAAGCCCCTATACAAAGGGATAATAAAATACTGGAATGCTTGAATCACATAAAAGTGAGTGTAGGACTGGCCAGACAGGGGTTGACTGACATAGTTGGCCATCTTGAATATATTGCAATATATGGACAAACAATCCCTGTTTTGCTTAAAAGGGAGGGTATTTGCCGGGTAGCTTAATGCTCAGAATGTCTGAATATATTTACAGGAGTGAGTGCAAAGCATGCCTCTAGTAATGAGCCAATTACAGCTCAAGATTCAAAACTCTATAAATTGTCTATTTAAATATTTACTTATATATAATATATTATGCTATGTGTATCTTGATTCTGGCATTATGATTATATGTACCACACAAAAGAACCCTGTTGCTACCATCAAGTATACAATCATGACCCTATATCCCTCTATAACTTATTTCTTCAAAATTTTAAAGAAATAATGAATCAATTTGTCTATGAAGATTTTCATTCATCCAGGTCATGGTATATCTAGTATAAATAAATTTAAAGCAACTGGACTTGTTAAGTAATCATTGAAGACGTTTCACTACTCATCCGAGCAGCTTCTTCAGTTCAACTGACTGGTATGGGAAGTCCTCAGCATATATACTCTTCCACTAATCAACAAGATTCAAGGAGTCAAACTAGAGGCAGAAGAAACGATGGTATCATATGATGTAACTTCACTGTTCACATGTATACCTACCACAGAGGCTACTGAGACTGTAAGAAATCGACTGCAGAAAGATAACACCCTCAGCAGCAGAACGAAACAAACTCAGTCCGAATCAAGTATGTTTATTGTTAGATTTGTGCCTTAACACCACATACTTCAAATACAAGGACCAATTTTACAGGCAAAAACATGGCTGTGCAATGGGTTCACCAGTTTCTCCCATTGTAGCAAACTTGTATATGGAGGAAGTGGAAAGGAAGGCCCTACTCACATTCAATGGAACTACACCAAGTCACTGGTTCAGGTACGTAGATGACACATGGGTTAAAATCAGATCCAACGAAGTGGCGGCCTTTTCAGAACACATTAACTCAGTGGACAACAACATCAAGTTCACAAGGGAGGATGTCTATGAGAACAAACTTGCTTTTTTGGACTGTTTGATATCCATTCAAGAGGGGGTTATCTTGAAAACAGACGTATACAGGAAACCCACTCACACGGATCAATATCTGTTGTTCGATTCCCACCATCCGCTGGAACACAAACTGGGTGTCATTAGAACTCTACACCACAGGGCGGAAAGTGTAACAACTGATACAGAGTCCAAGGACAAGGAATGTAAACATCTCAGAGGAGCACTGAAAGCTTGTGGCTACCCAGACTGGGCCTTTGTCAAAACAAGAGCAACTAAGCCCAACAGGAACACCAAAAGGAATAATGGTCCTGAGACAGTGAGAAGGCGCAATATAGTCATCCCATATGTAGCAGGAGTGTCGGAGAAACTCAGGAGAATTTTCAACAAACACCACATCCCTGTGTTTTTCAAACCTAGCAACACACTGAGACAAAAACTTGTACACCCAAAGGATCCAACACCAAAGGAAAAACAAAGCAATGTTGTATACGCAGTCCAGTGTAGCGAGGAGTGCACAGACCTTTACATTGGTGAGACAAAGCAACTGCTCTCCAAGCGAATGGCTCAGCATAGGAGGGCGAACACTACAGGCCAGGACTCTGCTGTCTTTCTACACCTCAAAGACAAGGGACACTCCTTTGAAAATAGCAACGTCCAAATTTTGGACAAAGAAGCCCGCTGGTTTGAAAGAGGTGTAAAAGAGGCCATTCATGTCAAAGTGGAGAAACCATCCCTTAACAGAGGCGGGGGACTAACATCTGTACCCCGGCAGTTTCAGAACTCTTCACACATCCATTCATGCAACTCTAACAAGTGACACCTGCTTTGAAGAGTTGCATGATACTTTGGTAATCCTTTCAAAGTAACTCCACAGCATTCACACCTCTGTGAGTTTCAGATGTCCCCTCTCTGAAGAGTTACATAGTGCCATTGTGATTAGATTAGTGGAAGAGTACATATGCTGAGGACTTCCCATACCAGTCAGTTGAACTGAAGAAGCTGCTCGGATGAGTAGTGAAACGTCTTCAATGATTACTTAACAAGTCCAGTTGCTTTAAATTTATTTATACTAGATAATTAATCAATTTCTTTTTTTTTTGTTTTAAATTTACCTTGATTGAAAGTATTCAATATACAATAGTAAAAAAAAAAAATATCAGATACATGACTATTCAAAACAATAAGAGCACAATTAGTATCAAATGTGTATCTCTTGTCTTAAACACTGTGGAATAATACACGTAAAAAAATCTAGAGTCCTTAAAAAAGAAAGAAGCTATAGACTGGGGCGATGTATCAATCCCAGCGGAAACCCATACCTGTATAAGAACATAAGTAAGAGCTTAGGAGACAAGATAATTGCAAAAAAGGACAACATGTAATGGGGGACATAATAATCTTTATTGAAGGTTTTAGGGCTCAATTACTCTAGTAGAGCCACAATCACCGGTAGACTACAGGGCACACAATTGAAAACCCTGCAACTGACTAATGAGGCATCTATGTATTCCTTCCTGTAAATGGGATAATTACTGCATAGATGATTGCGCACTGAATTAAGTGAGGTAAAGCTGGTACAAAACACCAGTTGGGTGCTGAGAGGTTCACGTGGGGTCAATGGGGTTCCTATTACTGGCTGCAAAGTGCATCCTGGCAGCACAGAGTCAGTTACTCTATGAGGTGACCCTGGGCACCAAGCGCAGAAATCAATCAGTCAGGTTCATCATCTTTGGGGGACCTTATGGGTATGGGGGACCTTACTGAAAAAAGAAGATGTAAGTTTCCATGCTAGAGCCCTGGCAAAATAGAATGCAAGGATTTTTGAGAAATTAAGAAGGGAAATATATATAGTGGTTGTGGTCTTACGGTGGGACTTATACTACCCACAAACCTCAGAAGATCATTGTAGCAGTTGCTACAGCACCATCACTAAAATAATTAGTAACTTTCCCTCTGACACATTATCAGAGCTAGAGCAGAGTTTCTGTGGGAACCAGCAATGCCATCTCTTCATTGGTGGCTGGGCTAAAGGGGCGTGTTCCCTGTGCTGAGAAGATTTACTGCCTTATCTTGGAAGTTAGGGCTCTGGTACACGGGGAGATTAGTCGCCCGCGGCAAAACTCCCTGCTCGCGGGCGACTAATCTCCCCGAGTTGCCTTCCCTCTGCCATCCCACCGGCGAACATGTAAGTCGCCGGCGGGATGGCAGACGCGGCGGCGCGATTTCGCGCAAATCGCCGAAAAAGACTCGCGAGGCTTTTTCGGCGATTTCCCGAAATCGCCTCGCCGCGTCTGCCATCCCGCCGGCGACTTACATGTTCGCCGGTGGGATGGCAGAGGGAAGGCAACTCGGGGAGATTAGTCGCCCGCGAGCAGGGAGTTTTGCCGCGGGCGACTAATCTCCCCGTGTACCAGAGCCCTTAGTGCCCAGTAGCCAAGAGCCAAAGTCAGTTCCCAAGGGAGGGGGCTGAGGAGGAGAAGGAATCCTAAGTGATTAAGGGGATGCTGTAGCCTTACTATTAACCTTAGGGGCACATTTACTAAGCCACGAACGGGCCGAATGCGTCCGATTGCGTTTTTTTCGTAATTATCGGTATTTTGCGATTTTTTCGGAAAATTAACGCGACTTTTTCGTTACCAATACGATTTTTGCGAAAAAACACGAGTTTTTCGTAGCCATTCCGAAAGTTGCGATTTTTTCGTAGCGTTAAAACTTGCGCAAAAAGTTGCGATTTTTTCGTAGTGTTAAAACTTGCGCAAAACGCCGCGCCTTTTAAGTTTTAACGCTACGAAAAAAGCGCAACTTTTTGCGCAAGTTTTAACGCTCCGAAAAAATCGCAACTTTCGGAATGGTTACGAAAAACTCACGTTTTTCGCAAAAATCGTATTGGTAACGAAAAAGTCGCGATAATTTCCGAAAAGTCGTAAAGGTGCCAAAAAATATCGCAAAAAATACGAAAAAGTCGCAAAATGTTCGTTTTCAAATCGGATTTTTCCAATTCGGACTCGGATTCAACCCATAGTAAATGTGCCCCTTAGTGTTGTATAGTGTAGATATAGTATATTACTGCAAATATACTGTACATTCCACTATTTACCACAGTCAGGTAAATGGAGACAACCACTGTTCTTTTTCAAAGATGAAACAGTTTATTCAGATTATCCAGCCCAGAGACAGCAAACAATACAAAGGTCTTTCAAAACGTGCCCACAGGATATATTATATAGGGAATAGCCTTCAGAAGACTTCTCCCTGACCTTCCATATAATCTTTGCACACTCCCTCTATTCCTGTGTGTATGTGTGTGTGTGTGTGTGAGTGTGTGTGTGTGTGTATGTGTGTGTGTATGTCTGTCTGTCTATGTGTGCAAGAACTTCACAAGTTATACTGTTAGACTCTCACTGACCAAAGTAGGGATGTGTTCTGATTGGCTGACAAGAAAATCAGGCATCATAATCTTATTAGGATCAGTTAGGAATAATAAATACCAAGGTAACCATCACAAAGGCTCTTCAAAGCATTCCCAACTTAAGCAACATAATTAACATTTGACTGACTCACTGTTTAAATCTATCCAGATATCTTGTGCACTATGTACATTCATACAATGAAATGATATTAATATCATACACATGCAGGTATATATGCATAGTCCCCACACATATTGCTATACTTAGAACAACCGGATGAGAGGTGTTTAAAGACTCCAAAGAGGCTGCTCACAAATTATATTTTTTTCTGGTGGGTTTACATGTCCTTTAAGTTGAAATAGGGTTTAATGGCACAGGTTAAATAGCAGATAACAGATATGTTCAATGTTTGTTTTTTTTTTTTACTGTATCTGCTAAGTATCATGTACCATTTATCCTTTTACAGACTGAATGGCTACCCCACATGGCAACTTATTTTTGTATACTATAGTAGTGCCCCTGGACATACCAGTTTTACCAGTGCAGGGCAACAATACATTGTATTTTTAGTACACTTTCATGTTTTGGTGTTACTGTTCCTGTAAAGCTGCTCGAATGAGTCCAGTCCAGCAACTTTAGATTTACCATTGCTAGATATTGTATTTATCAATGTGGATGAATAAATCATTCAAGGACTTATTTCTTGCCCAGTAGTGATGAGCGAGTCTGTCCCGTTTCACTTTGCCGGAAAATTCGCAAATCTGAAAGGCGAAAAATTGGCGCCCGCGGCTATTCTTTTGACGCCTGTGACTATTCTTTTGACGCCTGCTACTATTCTTTTGACGCCTGTGACTATTCTTTTGACGCCTGCGACTATTCTTTTGACGCCTGCGACTATTCCTTTGACACCTGCTACTATTCTTTTGACGCCTGCGACTATTCTTTTGACGCCTGTGACTATTCCTTTGACGCCTGCTACTATTCTTTTGACGCCTGCAACTATTCTTTTTTGACGCGCGACTATTCTTTTGTCACCCGTGACAATTCTTGGTCACGCAGCAAATTTTTTCATCCATTTCGCGAAACAATCCGCCAATGGCAAAACATGGTAATTCGCCGAGAATCCATGCCTGGCAAAACATTTCGCCCATCACTATTGCCCAGATCTAAACAATTTCCGGCTCCCAATGAATGCCAGTCCCTGGCTAAAGTAATACCTTCACTGTGCAGTATATGTGCATATAGCCCTATTGGCTTCTCAGTGAGAATAGCACACCCCACTGTCAGTACTAAATCAGTCACTAAGGCACTAAGGGATTCATTTCCATTTATTCTTCTCTCCTCTGCTTTAGATTTCCAGCTGAGGAGTTTACATGGGATATAATATATATTCTCTTACTCTGTTTTATACAGTGAAAGATGATTGTATCTCACCATCATAATTGCATGTCTGTTCTTTCCATATCACACAATGGCATTGTCTATTTCAATAGGATATGAAACCTGTTATCAGAGCACTCTGCCTTTTGAGCGTTTAAGGAGGCAGCGCAATCTAAGAAAATAATTTACTCCTTTAATATCACCGCTCAGCACTTGTAATGCATACAGTATCCCCAACTGGAACTGTGTGTGTGTGTGTATATTTATATACCAATTAGTACAAAAATACATCCGCACTCTCAGGATTTGAAATGCCAAAATAAAAAGCTTTATTAGTGGATCGACGTTTAAGTCTCCTTGTGGACCTTATCCTTTACTTATTCATTCCGGGCGTATAGTTTTCCATTAAAGAGTAACTCAAATTTTCCTAAAGAAAGAAAATGCTTCTTCTTCCAACTCTCACTCATGATGGATACACGTATGTTGCACCCAAGTTACACACAATCATTACCCCCAGAGAACCAATGTGCAGTATAACAGCCAAGCAGCAGTGCTGGGACATTGATGAATGATTTGTATTAGGAGCTTACTATTCAGGCTATATTACATGAGAGATTAAAAAAACTGGGAGCTTGTTTGTCCTTAAACCTCTAGATGTAAAAAATATGCTGTTACAGCAAGTATGAAAGAAAATTGTTATCAGGGTTGTGAAACAGAATATTTACTGACAATCCATGAGAATTCCAAGGAAAGATTAATGAGCAGATCTCACCCTCCCTCCAATACGGAATCACATAATAGTCAGACAGAAAATGCACTCTAAGGGGGCCATTTACTAACCGTTGGATTTTTTTAAAGATTTGGATCTTTAGCGCTAAGAGTCTCAGAAAAAAAAGTTGCGACTTTTCTGAGATTTACTATGCATCCAAGTGGCAAAAAATCTGACAATTCGGAAGCTAAAACCTGTCGCTGGCAGATCCCTGGAGGATTCTTCTTTTGCTTCAAAATACAGATGTATCAAATCCACTATTTGCCCGAACTCCGAATACGTCACAAAAGACTCAGCTGAGTAATAAACTGAATCAGAATCTTAATTTGCATGTGTAAACCCTGGGGTTTTCCTGGTAAAGGGTCTTTCTGTAATTTGGATCTCCCTACCTTAAGTCTACTAAAAAATGATTTAAACATAATTAAAACCCAATAGGATTGTTTTGCCTCCAATAAGGATTAATTCTATCTTAGTTGGGATCAAGTACAGGTACTGTTTTATTATTACAGAGAAAAGGGAATCATTTAACCATTAAATAAACCCAATAGGGCTGTTCTGCCCCCAATAAGGGGTAATTATATCTTAGTTGGGATCAAGTACAGGTACTGTTTTATTATTACAGAGAAAAGGGAATCATTTAACCATGAAATAAACCCAATAGGGCTGTTCTGCCCCCAATAAGGGGTAATTATATCTTAGTTGGGATCAAGTACAAGGTACTGTTTTATTATTACAGAGAAAAGGGAATCATTTAACCATTAAATAAACCCAATAGGGCTGTAAATGTGGGAAAAAGTCATGAAACTGCCAATTTTTCGAATTGTGGCATCAAATTCGTCAAATTTGTGCACAAAAAAGAACAGCGTCAAAAATCTGCCATGGGCATTGATATTCTGAGACAATTTGCAATTTGTTTTTATTTTATTTCTTGTGGTTTCTCAGTTATTTAGCCTTTTGTTCAGCAGCTCTGCAGTTTGGAATTTATGTCGTTATCTGGTTGCTATGGTCTTGTTTACCTTAGCAACCATGCAGTAGTTTAGACAAGAGACTGGAATATGAAGGGATAAAAAGTAACTACAATAATCACATTGTAGCCTCACAGAGGAATAGTTTTTGGCTGCTGGGGTCAGTGACCCCCATTTGAAAGCTGGAAAGATGTAGAAGAGAAAGGGAAATAATTCAAAAACTATAAAAAAAAAATAATGAACACCAACACCAAAGTTGCTAGGAACAGGACATTATTCTATAACATACTAGATGTTAACTTAAAGGTGAACCGCCCCTTTAAATGTTGAATATACAGCTCCCATTGGAAGGGCTGAATGGCGAGGCCTTAGGAACACACATATGGTTACACGATGATTTTTAATGCTAACTTAATGTTATAATGTCCCTGTGATTTAAGGTCAGATTACAAATAAATTGTGACTGTTGTCAGAATGATGTTGAAATGTGTGATCAGCAGTTCCAGTTACACAGTCAGTATGTAGGGTGGGATACACGAAGGAGCTGGGAAAGGAAGCAAATACAGCTAAATCTGATAATGTTCAAACATTGTATCCTGATAACATTTATCCTAAATTAGATAATGACAGATAACTAGGTCTGATGATTTTAGCGAATCAAATGATAACAAATATATTGTTGTTTGATAACAATTTATCAATTTTCAACATTGCTTTTTTAAAAAAAAACTTGTTAAGGGAAAAAAACCTTGACTAACCTCGAGCAACTCTTCCCCTTTATCACGTTGTTTCTATTGCTTGCCGGCATGTTGAAGAAGAAACTCAAATGGGTTAAACGTGATAGAATTCAAAGTAAAATCACATTATTCTATTCATTTCAGTGAGGCTGTAAAATCCTCAAACATCAGTTGGCAACCTTGAATGTGTTACATCTGCCCCTCCCCAACTAATTTATCATTGAAAATACAAAAACCTAGACACACTTCTCATATAATATTGTCTTAAATGGGCTAAATGGAAAATTGTCGCTAAGGCCAAGTTCTAAGAGTGGAAAAGCCAAAGGAAATAGAGCAAATTATTCTCTGTGGGACTTGTTCCTATGAACAGGTGAGATGCCTTTTGTGATTCCCCCTCTCAGCCACATACAAATATGACAAGGTAATAGATGATACGGCAATCTTTAGCTACAGAGTTATTTTGCAAATAACGGCTCTAAGTGCGTTTGCCCATTATCTTCCCTGAGATAATATCATTCATGCTCTAGCAGAGGCTACCAGCAGTAACGTCAGACACATATATGAATCAGAGTTGTAGATAGGATCTGTTATGAGGCGTATGATTAATAACACTCAAGCATATTTATGAATACCTCATTTATTGTATTAATAACCCATTCATCGGCCCATTCCCACCTCAATCATTGCGCTTGGGTGAGGGTTCTTTGGGTTTATTGCTTGGGAGGTGTATTTGCTGTCACAATTCCTAAAATGACCTTTAATCAGTTGGACTCATTGGCCCAGGATTTAAAATCAAGGTGATAGAAATGTTCTGTTTTTTCCTGAAGGCTATTTATTAGCATTTGAGGGCCCTGAACATATTCAAAATATTGGACAGGACTTTTTGTTTTTTTTTTTACAGTTTTTTTTACCAACAGTTCTATGAAACAAGGATGAATTCCTCTATTTACATGGTCACTAATGCATGGAAACATTGCAGGGAGGGAACGTGATGCCCCTGAGCTGTCTGTTGATGGTCAAAGCTTTTATGATTAATACATTATTTTTTTTTAAAGATAACACACACACAGGAATGATTTAAGGGGCTGATGTTTGTTTTCGTTCTCTAACTGGTAGTCGATTGATCTAAACGAATTGCTGTTTCGTTTCTACGAGTAACTGCTCATCTTGGTAAATGAGCCCTGAGTTTTAGAGCACTCACAGAAAAATGAGCTTCTATTTGCAGTATAAGGAAGACAAATTATGTTTCTGGAGAATATGGGACCGAAAAGAATTTTATATACGTTGGACATATCTCCCCCACCCAAACCACATAATTTGTACTGCATATATCCCCTCTGTATGCTAAAGGTCCCCATACACAGGCCGATTCTAGCTGCTGATATTGATCCCTTAGACTGATTCGGCAGCTAATCGGCCCGTGTATGGGCACTAACGACGGGCCTGCCCGACCAATATCTAGCCTGAAATTGGCCAGATCTCGATCAGGCAGGTTTAAAAATTTAGTCGGATCGGGGACCACATCGGCTCGAACCGACTTTGCCTATACCCGTCGTTATAATTCGATCGTTTGGCCTACGGGGTGGGAGATATCGGGAGTAGATCCGCTCGCCAAGGGAGCGGATCTTAAGGTGTATGAGGATTGTAACACTATGGGGCTGATTTACTAACCCACGAATCCGACCCGAATTGGAAAAGTTCCGACTTGAAAACGAACATTTTGCGACTTTTTCGTATGTTTTGCGTTTTTTTCGGCGTCTTTACGAATTTTTCGTTACAATACGATTTTTTGCGTAAAATCTTGCGATTTTTCCGTAGCGTTAAAACTTACGCGAAAAGTTGCGCCTTTTTCGTAGCGTTAAAACTTAAAAGGTGCGAAGTTTCGCGTAAGTTTTAACGCTACGAAAAAAGCGCAACTTTTTGCGCAAGTTTTAACGCTACGAAAAATCGCAAGATTTTACGCAACTTTCGTAATGGCTACGAAAAACTCGCGTTTTTACGCAAAAATCGTATTGGTAACGAAAAATTCGTAAAGACGCCGAAAAAATTCGCAAAAAATACGAAAAAATCACAAAATACCGATCTTTACGAAAAAAACGCAATCGGACTCATTTCGACCCGTTCGTGGGTTAGTAAATCAGCCCCTATCAGTGACGTTTACATATGCAAACAGCACATGTGCACTGTAACGTTCATGCAATCAAGACTGCAGGCTTACACAGGCAGAACTTAATTTAATAAAAAAGTTCAGCTTTGACTGTGGTCAGGGCAGAAGGTTCTGAAAAAAAGGTAGGAGCAGACAGCTAGAGCAGAGTTCCTATGGGAACCAGCAATGCCATCTCTTCATTGGCTGGTAGAGTGGAGTGCATATTTAGTAATCTGATTTGGGATAAACTGAGCATGCTCAGTAGCCAAGAGCCAATGTAAATCCCTAAAGGAGGGGACTGAGTGGGTTAGAGAAAGAGAAGGAATCCCAAGTGGTTAAGGGGATGCTGCAGCCATACTAATAACTTTTGAACAACCGGATTGGCAGGTATTTAGAGATTTCACTCATTACATTTTTGTGTAGTGGGGGGGGGGGTGTTACATGTCCTTTAAATCTTGTTAAACATGCAGTTTGTGTCTTCCTTCAGTATGTATGGTTACACAGCACACAGGCTCCTCTCAACCAGTTATACAAACCTTCCTGACACTCAGGGGTATATTTATCATGCTGTGTAAAAAGTGGAGTAAAACAGTACCGGTGATGTTGCTCATAGCAGCCAATCAGATGCTTTGCTTTGGTTTTCTGACTGTTGAAATCTAATTGCTGATTGGTTGCCCTGGGCAACATCACCCGTAATGCTTCACTCCACTTTTTACACAGCATGATAAATATACCCCTTAGGGGCAGATTTGCTAAAACACTAACATTTCTCATATTTTTATTTGTAAAAATTCGACTAAACTCATTTCCATGAATGTCTGACATTTACAAAAAAATCTGCGTGGGAAAAAAAGTCGCAGAAGTGAATTCTTTAAAGTTTGGGTGCAATGGAAGGATCTTTCAGGAAAGGGAAGGGACATCTGCCATTGAATTTTACATAATCTTGGCAAATTTTAGCTGGTGAATTGGTGGATTCTGATTTTTAGCTGTTTGGGCACATAGTAAATCTCAAAAAAGTTGCAGCTTTTTTTCCAGCGATTTTTATCAGAAAGAAAATAAATCAGATGGTTAGTAAATGGCCCCCTTATAGTACAGATGGAGCAAACTTTATTTTGATGGCATGAGGCCTTAGGATGTGGAAGCAAAGTCCCATGAAGAATAAGGAATATAAGTAAGAAAACTGCCTGAAACTGGTTAATTATCTATGGGGAAATTTGCACAGTTAAAAGTATATAAATACATTGAAATAGATCATATTCCTGTTTATTGCACCTACTAATATGGGAGGCATCAGTGGTCTCAAACATTCCTTCATGGGGTCCTGACTGGAAGGAAACCCTTGCTCTGATAGGTTAATAAAATAACTGATTCTCTAAATGATCATGTAATTGACTCTCTGCTGCTTAAAAAGCGTTACCCCTAAACCCTAAGAAGTGATAACCCTAAACCAATCCCTTTGACAGGCTCTCCGAGGAGCATGAAGATGCATTGCTAAATGCTAAGTCTCATAACAAAGACTCAATATAATGGGTTTTTGGAATTGCAGAGTGCATGCTTTATTCATGGAAGCTTTTTTGTTTCATTTACGTTCAGTTTCCACAGTTAAGTATAATGCTAGCTGAATATCAGATATATTCACTCACGTCTATATACAGGGTTTTTATGTGGTTTTATTAAAAACTTCACAAAAGAGAATTAACAGAACTCAGACCGACATGCCGGCCAATAATTTCAAGTTACAACTAAAAATTCACCCCCCCAGTCCACTGGCGGAAAGGGAACAGGGCAGGAGGAGTGGAGCAGAAGGAGTAACACCACTCTATACAGAGCGCGGAGATCCATTTACTGACTCCAGAGGGTAACAGATGCTAGGGTTTATGATTTGTGCGAATTAAACAGTCAGGGTTCCTATCGTTAGATAGCTGACCTTCTTCCAGTTAGTATTTAGTTAAAGGGGTCCATACAACCAACGTTTCAATATACACTGGGGGGGGAATATTTACTAAAGCTCTATATTTTCTCCTGTTTATTTTTAAGAAACAACAAAAAAACTCATTTCCACAAATGGCAGCCATTTATCAAAAGGTCTGAACTGAAAATGCACGAAGGGAAACTGTCACCGAAAAAATAGCGGAAACCATGACTTTTTCGACTTGTCACACAATAATCAGGACTTTTTCGCATTGTCACAGAAAAGCAAGTGTAAAAAAACCCAAAAATCTCTAAAACCACAAAACAAAGAAAGATTTTCCAATTGTAAAAGGGACATTTGCCATTGACTTTTACATGATCTCAAGCGGTTTCAGATGGAGTATTTTCAGATTCGGAATTGTTACACAACTTTTATTTCCCAACTTTTTGGGGCTTTTGTCAACAAAAAGCCAGACCCCAAAAAGTTTCAGTTTAGTAAATGCCCCTTATCCTACC
Source organism: Xenopus tropicalis (assembly GCF_000004195.4). Classification (NCBI taxonomy): domain Eukaryota; kingdom Metazoa; phylum Chordata; class Amphibia; order Anura; family Pipidae; genus Xenopus; species Xenopus tropicalis. The sequence continues at coordinate 29,193,891 of NC_030678.2, forward strand.
ATGTGTTGGTATTAAAGTTATTTGTAATGTAATTTCAGTTGAAATAGAGTCTGTTCATTCCTTTCTGTTCCCTAGATATGACTCTTGGATCAGGGTAGCAGAGGACAGTTCCCCTCCAGACAAATGCTGCTAGCAATGACATTAAGCAAATACCACAAGAAAAAGTTTAATAAATGCATAATGGAAAAAATGATTTGAATTAAAAAAATATTTTATTACGTGAAAAAGAGTTTTTGGGTGTATGTAAGATAATTTAGTAAATAGCCCCCTATGCATCCCATAAGTCATGTACATAAGGTCAGAATACAAATCAGTTGATTCTGAGCAGATCCCCACAGAACATTGAGTTGTCTGGACCTGAACAAATGGAGAGCTATTAATACTGATTGTGGCCCTCACCCTAGCAACAGCTTTGTATGTAAGACCCACATCAATGACTATTATTAGTCCACTCTAGAATTTCACAGGACATTATTTCTTTAAAAACTTTTGATTATGCCCTGTCTGACTGTCATGGCCGTGACCCTGCCTTTAACTTCTGGATTTTGCAATAGAACGTTTATAGTGCAATTGTGCATTAGTGAACAGCCTTCTTAAACTTGCCAGGTTTATGAAGGAAAAAATATACTTTTCAGCTGTATGGCTTGAAATCTCAGCTTTTTAACTGGGCTTGTAAACTTGATTAAAGAGAAAAAAATTAGACTGGGGGTATTTTTATTCCTGTAGACAGGAACTGATGGGCAACCTATTATATTGAAATGTTGCATATTTGTCAAAGGCATCAGGCAATGAATCATTGAAGGCAAATTCCACCTGCATGTGAAGAATGACTTCTATTGTTAGACTGGCCAATTATGTGAATCCATATTATGCCAATCCGTATCATGGAAAGTATCTTGTAGACACAGTAAATGCCACTTCCTGATCCCCTTCCATATGCACAAATTCAACTCTCTGGATTGAACTTTCAACCCAGAACAACCAACAAAAATCTGATTGGATGGTCACTTCACATGGGCTGTCCAAAAGCACATCATCCTACAACTAATTAGGATCAATAGGGATCCTTCATGATTTCTCAAACAGGATTCTGTGTGTAATACAGGAATCAGAATTATCATGGTAATACGACTTCAAATTAGGAAAACATTTTGCAGAGAGATGCTTCCTATTATAGATATGCCTAATTTATCATTCTAATTGTCTCTCGCTAAATCTTAGACTTAAATGAACATCAGAAAAATAATTAGCGTAAAATATCAAGTAATGAGAAAGATTCAGCAATTATTATTCTCCGGACACAGATAAGAACCACAGGGGGTGGAAATGTATCATTCACATAAGATTTCACTGTAATAAGTCAGCTCACGTAGTAACCAAAATGCTTTCCACGTAGGGATGTTATCAGGTCAGAAATGATAGAGGGACTGTAACATTAATGAAGAACCTGACTGAATAGAAATGTTGTACAAATAGTTTGATAGAATAATATAGTAGAATAAGAAAAGGTAATAATAATGTATAAAAATAGTACTTTGAGAGTTCATACTTTGCTCAACTTTAAATACAAACTAAGTCATATATACATGTATCGAACCCCTTATCCGGAAACCTATTATCCAGAAAGCTCCGAATTACAGAAAGCCTGCCTCCCATAGACTCCATTTTAATCAAGTAATTGATTAAAATTGATTTCCTTTTTCTCTGTAAAGATAAAACAGTACCTTGTATTTGATCCCAACTAAGATATAATTAATCCTTATTGGATGCAAAACAATCCTATTGGATGTAATTAATGTTTTATTGGTTTTTCAGTAGACTTAAGATATGAAGATCCAAATTACGGAAAGACCCCTTATCCGGAATACCCTTGGTCCCGAGCATACTGGATAACGGGTCCTATACCTGTATATACGTATAATATAAAAAGGAACTAATAGCATTCACAAATATGAGTGTAATGTCCATGCCATTTTGTCAACACAGCCCCACACCATACATCTTAGAGAAAAAGGTACATTCCTTATATCGTATTGGTGATCTAACATCACAGATGTTTTTATTTAATTGCATTGTGGCTGCCTTGTAAACATGCAAGTCCTGGTGAATGATGGCACTTCTGTGGAATGTGTGATAAATATGTGACTAGGACACTCTGAGTGCCATGCCCTATTCCATAAATCTGTAGAGAAATCTTGGCCATGTCCAAAGAGCTTGCGATTTCTCTGCACAGTGATGTATTGTACAGTTTGGGTCAGGCAGAAAGGGCAGTTAAGGTGCAGCCCTGTAGGTATCTGATAGATTGGCCCTTGGACTGGCCATCATTTTGTTATTCCGATCTTCTGGGTACTCTTCTCTTCCCTTCCTAAGTGTATCTGCAGATAACATTTTTAAACGTAACCAATCCATGGACTGACCAATACCTATAAGGTATAAATTTCAGCCTGCATCCCTAGCCTGCCATACAATGTACATGTAAGTCCATCTTTACCGATGCTCAGACTGTAGGCGTCACCAACTGTGTTAGAGGTTTGTACCAACATGTGTGGCAAAGGGAAAAGTCATAGTGCTGATTTATTGTACATTGAACTGAGAATGGAGAGTGATTTCCATCAGTTCAATCCAGTTTGTAATTTTACAACACTTTCCTGGATGACAAACTATGTAACTAACTTTCCCATTTATCCAAAATGATCAATGTGACAGTTCATCCAAATATGTTTGATTGCTGGTAACCCAAACATATTTTCAATAAGATACAGCACACAATAACAGCTTCATGCCAATTACTTTTTCATTGATTTTACAATGTATCTCCATTGTCTATATACTTGCTTTGTATATAGAAAACTACAAAAAAAAGCATGTAAAACCTAAAATGATTTTGACAGCTTTGAGCACATTCACTTTCAATGGGTGTCAGTGAACAGTGCTGGGTACTAACCTTTATCCAAACTGTTAATCCCCAATGCAAATTGTGTACCGGGCAATACTGACATTGGGACAGCCCCTGGAGTTGATGACCCACATTTTTCACAGAAATGTCTGCATTTTTGGAGTTAGAGCAGCCAGAAATCCCATAGATAATAATAACTGAAGCCCAGTGAAGTGTCTGTATTTTTAGGCTGCTCTAGCTCCAAAATGCAATGATTTTATATTGAACAAAATTCGGTTCCTGTACATCACTTCCAAAGGATGTTATTACTTTATCACATTTCTGTAGCTGGCTGTATCATTATAAATATTGAGCCTTTGGTTATACCTAATATATAACATGTAGTAAAGCAGATAACAAGGGTTTATGCACCGTAAACAACTTCTGTTCAGCAAATAGCACATGGGGCATTGTGACAGCTGGTGCCCTGCGGTGGGATACAATGCCAGTCAAAATGCCTCTGTCCAACTGTCATTGCTCTTAATGTTATGGAATGAAAAGGTTGTCTGGGGCACATGAAGAAGAGACAGAAACACATTCATGCAAAAATGCTCAAGCGAGCTTATATTTAATCTTATCATTTAGCAAAGTAAATACTTGCAAATAAAGGGATGGGATCTATTACCTGGAATGTTTGTTACCAGGGGTTAATGGGCTGTTTGTTTGAATAGGGTTCTTTGGGAAAAGGTAATGCCATATTTTAGAGCTTTCTGGATAACACATTTGCAGATAAAAGATACCATACCCCTATAATATCGATGTAATTGCATACACCAGTAACCCTACAAGTAATTTAAGCTGTGATGTTTATATCGGTGAAGCCTTGTGTTAAACATAATAAGCACACGAGGACCTCATTTGAAAAGACTGGAAACCACTGGTGCAAACAATATGCCCCCTGAGCCTTTCAGCTGCATTGCCCATTCCCATTGTTGTTTTGGGACTCAGTTAAAGTCTAGTTAAAGATTAAGCAGAATGAAGAGAATGAAGAAGCAATTTCCTCAACAATATTCTTTCTGTCACTTCCCAACTCTACTCAGTATGAGGCTTTTGTTTGGCAAAGCTCCATTTGGAATGCTACACTGCTCTGCCCAGATTGTTTATGCTATGTATATTGAGCCAGGTATAGTTATTCAGGGACTGTATCCACCATTGTATGACTGTGTTTGATTGGCACTTCCCTTTGTTCTGACACAAATGCTGCCCCTTTTCTAGAGAAACACGTTCTACTACTTATACTTTTATTCTACTTTTGTGTAAAGTACTCTTAAATATTTAATCCATTTTTTTTATTTGCGTATCAATTGGAATTCACTGTGGCCCCTTGATCACGTTTGCATTTTCCATATCTGGGATTAAACTCAACATCTATTCTTTCTCCAGAGCGCAGGAGGCAATGGAGCATTTTAATCAATATGACAGATTTGCCTGTTGTCATATAAAGGACAATTCCCTTATTTAGAATACGATGACATCAAACTGGAGCTCTCAGTGGATTTACAATCTATGTTAAAAAAATGGACACAAAAAGATGTATTTGGGGGGAGATTAAACTGACCAACTGTAGGACCAAATTGCTTTATACAGACAAACTCTCTATTGTTTAATGTGAAAACTCTAATAGCACTAGTGCTTAGCATTGAAAGGTTTTAGACTTCTCTATTCATGAAACTGCCTTGCCCTTTCCTTGCTATAACCTTATAACGGATGGTGAGGGATCGTACCTGTGTTAGTATATGTGAAAAAACCATATCATCCATCATTCTTTTATACCTGTACATGGTTAGCATTTGGGTTCACATACGCACAAGCATTTCCATATAGGCTAGGAAGTGGCTAAGATATATGAGGGTCAAGAATACAAGTGCCTTATAAATAAGAGAATAAAAATGATTAATAATGCATAACTATGGGGACCCCACAAAGTGCAATACATTTTGGCACTATATGGGCTCCTTTAGGCATATTAGACTTTTACATTTACTGTCTCACTTCAAATACTGCTTGGGAACACATAGCTTAAAAGATCATTAAGCTGACACTGCAGTTACTGTATGTTTCAGGCTCGGACTGGGAATGTGGATTCAGGCAGATGCCAGAGGGACTACTGTAAGATGCCACAGACAGTCACTATTTATTGGGCTGGTGGGGGGCTGTTTGGGCCACTGTGTACCAGGTCTTTTTTTCAATCCCAGTCCATGCCTGATATGTTTGGTGGAATGCACCACATCGAGTGCAATACATATTGCTTAAGGGGTGATTTCTGGTAATATTTCTATAAAGACAATGCCTGAAGGAAGGCACTTCCCACCTTATTTTCAAGTGACAAGTAGCACTGAGAGAGAAATTCTGTCTATTGTGCAGAAAAGTCCTCTAGCAATACTAGAATATACAGGGCCTGCTTTCATGGAGACAACCGCAAAAGATCCTCTGCACTCACCCATTATCAATATGTAGAAATAGGACATTAGGACATTTCTGTGCATTCAGCTACTAAGAAATGCCTTCCCTCCCAGACCCTTAGGCGGGGTGCAATGAGGCTGTGACCACAAAATACATATAAACAACCGCAAAAGATACTCTGCACTCACCCATTATCAATATGTAGAAATAGGACATTAGGACATTTCTGTGCATTCCCCCCCCAGACCCAAAAGGGTCTGGGGGGGAAGGCATTTCTTAGTAGCTGAATGCACAGAAATGTCCTAATGTCCTATTTCTACATATTGATAATGGGTGAGTGCAGAGTATCTTTTGCGGTTGTTTATATGTATTTTGTGGTCACAGCCTCATTGCACCCCCGCCTAATGGTTTACAATTTAGTGGTTGAGCACAACTTTCCCTTTTTCTTGTGTTACTGCTTTCATGGAGGACTACATCACTGCACTTTCCATCTTGTCCTGAAATTTTAATCTTGCACAGGACACAGAGCGCAGCCATTGCCCCTGTTTCCTTTCAGCAACAAAACACACACAAGCAGGCAGGGCAAGATCTATTAAGAAGCAAAATGATGGTATAACAATACATACAGATAAATACAAGATAAATACAGTTGCAATAAGTTAAGAGTCAAAGACACAAGATGATGGAGGTCCCTGCCCCGTAGAGCTTGCAATCTATATGGGTGTTCTATTACTGACCTAACCAGACATAAAGGTTTCTTAGGAGCACTCTCAAGACTTTGAGCCAGAAATGGCCATTAGAAGAGGTCAGTAGCATGCAGTGAAGTAGATAACAATGTTACTTACAATGCAATACAACAAGCTCTGTCTCAGAGCCTCCAGCTATAACCCCATGAGAAATCTGATACTCATTACTGTTTGAGTGTGTGGTTGATCCAAATATATATTGTAGATATTTTATCAGCCACATTACTTGAGCTCTAATATAAACCTTGCAAATGCTACACCTTCATTGATCTTCACTGTACTGAGAATATTTAGTTTTCTAAAGAAACTTGATCATTTATAATGCACTGCTGTTTTGAAATGTTTTCCCCCCTCCTCCCTTCCAAGTTCTTATTTCTGTATCCCATCCCTATCTAAAAAAGAAAATTCAAGAAGTTTTAAATATCCAGAGTGCTGGCAATCCCACATCATATTAACCCTTAGGAAACCATTTAACATCAGTCTTGATAAGCCATTTGGGATAGCCAGCATGTACAATAAAGATGGAAATACACTGGCAAACAGAAGTTGTTGACTTGGCCCCTCCACAGCTTATTGGCTTGTATACGGGGCCTCCAGTTTTATCCAATTGTTTTCCTGGGAACCACACAATCAGATTAGCCCAGTTTGGCCCCCGGGAATAGGTTGGTCAAATTGGGCCAAGATCCACCTGTTGGTGATATGTGTAGGCCCAGTTTAACCTATAAATATATACAGAGAGATTTATACAGAGAGTTCTGTGTAGTGAAATCTAAAGAAATCATTGTCACTGTCCGTGGTGCTGAAATGTATTGTAACAGTTCTTTTACACAATACAGTAACAACAGAGATTCTAAATGCTGACTTTCATGGATACCCATAATTCCATAACCTCTCCTATCCAAAGTCTCTAAAGAAAATAGAATCCCCATGGGTGCCAACAACCCTCAAGGGATTTGCATTCCCCTTAATTTCCCATAAACAGTAATCTGAAAATGAGGGAACTGCCTGTAGTATTTAAACAACCTTTGTGCTAACTGTTTGAGCTGATAATAATATATAGTGGCTGCAGTTATGTTCTATCTTATAGGGCTAAGGGGGGGACAGAGTCTGCTCCCATTTTGTTAAATGAAGGCTGCCAGCCTACACCCTATTCACTCCCTCTCTATCCTTAACTTGTTTCTACCTCCAAACCCTCTCCCTGAGAATAAAAGAATGACTTCTGTGTCCGAAAAGCCCAATACATCACCCCATTTCAGCTTAGTAAACCATCTCCTTACCAAAGCCAGAACTGAGTGTGATACCCACAAGAATGTCATGGGTCATTGGGAGACACGCTGTCCGGTAAACGGGCCCATTTGCCTTATATTCCATAAATTTCTCATCAAAGAAACAGTAATGATTATAAGAAAAGCATTATACTCCCTCACAGAATTTTTATACAAATGCATACATTGGGAGGAATTGCCATAACGTGTAGCACATTTTTGGCTGACCCTGGTATGAAGGGAAAGCTCCCCTTGAAATGTGTTTTTAGTATTTATAGATGGACATATTCTAAGCACTTTTTTAACTGGTCTTCATTGTTTGAATGTTTATTCTTCCCATTCCCTGGTTGTCAGGGTCACAAGCATGACGCAAAGAACATAACTGTCAGCGTTCAATTTTTATTAACATCAGTTTTCCATGCCTTATTACCCTTTCATCTTCTGTTCTGACTTCCAAGCCATTGCCTTTATCGGCATAGGTTGATAAGATGATTAAGCCCTAGCAACCAGGTAGCAGTTGAGAATTGAAACCTTTGAAATGGTAAATATTTCAAAAACTTCAAGAAACAGAAAACCAAGGCTATCGACAAATTCTTTTAGAACACTACTGTCTGCATCAAACTGAAAGTTAGTTTTCAGTTTAACTACTCCTTTAATAAACCACCCAAAACATTCTGATGTGTCTGTGATTTAGAATCTATATTTATTCTTTACTTAAATGGTGATAATGCATAAAGTGGTCCAATAGCAGCAGCTCAGCGAACTCCAGGGAACACCCATGATCTGAGGGAACAGGCACATAATCCATCACACACACGTTCACAGTGAGAGAGAGAATAAAACTAAGACAATAATGGTTATAGTCCCAGATCTGAGGGTCGATTCTCTATCAACCAATAACAGAGCTGGTTCAGACTTCTCAAAACAGGTATTACAGTAATTGGACAAAATACATGCTGAGACCTTGAAACAAGCAAAGTAAGTGAGAGAAACAGTACCAGCTGAACGTTCTCCCCGGTCCGACTATATAAAGCAGAGAACTGAAGAGAAATAACTGAAAAAATTAGCTCAGAACTAACTCTTTCAGTGCAGTCAGTGGCTTGGTTAGCAATAGAAGCATAACAGCCAATCAATTAACTGGAACTATGGGTATTACCTAAAAGTAAAAATAAACTTGTGTTGGCAATACCCTTGAATGAGCATACAGTACAACCCTGACTTTATGATTTTACGTTTCCCAGGGAACCACATCAAAATGATGTCAATTCCAGTAAAACCTTAAATCTGGGAATGAAAAAATGCAGCTTGCCTTAATGGGACCAAACAAAATGGTCAATTCCAGGGAAGTAAAATCAGGGCTCTACTGTATGTTAAGGTATATGTTGGAACTTTTTCCCACACTGAGAAAAAAATTTGGACTTATCTTCATTAAAAACAAGACATATGGCAGCTCCTACTTTTTCTGTGATATTGATATTTTATATTGATGGAGAATGACAACAGGTTTTAAAATAGCAGCATATTGCTTTTATATTAGATTATAGGAAAGTGCAAGATACAATTAGAGGGAGTGGCAAGTTGTTAGGCACTAGTTATTCTACCGACTGATAGAATGATGAAGCTGATACTCCCCTCTATGCTCCTCATCTTCAAAGAACACAACAGCCTGGGATACTTTCTGCTGAGTGCTATGCCGCCATCTTTTTCCAGTCTTCCAGGCTCCCTCCATTGGGCTTTAGTGATTGAATGTACAGTACAGAATATATTCTGATATATGCACCCTCCCTCCTAGAATGGTCAGTGGGGGATCCCTAGGAGAACAAAGCAAAATGGCAGCTCCAGAAGCATTTATTTACAAAGGGGAGTGCCAGCTTGGGGTAGCAGGTAAGTGGCTAGAATTGCTCAGGTATCTAACCCACTTTACTAGCAACTATATCCAAGTTATAAAGTAATTATGGAAGCTATTATTCTTTTATCCAAGCAATTCATACTGCAAGCTCATGTTAAATATAGAAGCAAATCTTTATTAAGTTCCTCGTCCTTTTCCTTCATTAAGTCCTTGATCCACTATATCTCTCTATATTTCATTTATCTCTGTCGGCTTTTCTCGATAATTGTAGTTTTCCAGGAACGCACCATCTTCTAAAAGCAGTGCCAGTTTGTCTTAGATATTAATATTGTTAATTTATTTTAGCACTGCACTTCTTGGGCATTTAATTCCCAGACGACGTCTTTAAAATAATGAAGACAGTTAAAGTTAATTTAGTCCATATCTCCATACATTGCAAAGAATTCTTTAGCATCTCAAACACTGGCCTTAGGAAAGGCTTGTTAAAAAAAATGTGCAGACGTTTCTGGGCTCAAATCATGGCCATCTAAATGTTAGATGTTAGCCTTCTCATTCTGAATGAGTGTGAAAGACTGTATATAAGAGAGATGTTACCCAGGCAAATAATGCAATAAAGCCATATGTACCACTGTTATAAATCACACATGTGAACTCAAGAGCAAATGTCACAGCCAACCATTAGCAAAGACGAGTAATCTATAGAAACTGATCTTTTATATAGTCAATATAATGTAATAATAAAGCCTATTTTGTTGTCACAGCAATGAGATGGTAATGAAACTTGGTTTATGGGGTAGGGCTGCCCCCTTGGGGGGCTTGGAGCAGTGGTGAGGGGCTTAGTCTGAAGGCTGCTAGGATGGGAATAAGGAAAATGGGCATTTGCTCTTCAAGATACACCTGAAAGTTCAACTTAAAGGTTAGTTAGGGGAAATTTGGGGTGAATATGTATTTGTTCTGCTAGACATTCTTAAATGTAAGACTAAATGGCTAATACACCGATATTGTCTGTATTCATTTTGCGATCTAAAGGGGGTCCTGACCAATGGTTGGACTTTCAAAGGGGCCTGTACTTGAAATTTTGATAATCACTGTGTTAGTATAACTGATGGATGGACAGTTTTATTGCTATAGACCAAATGTATCAGTGATGCTCCATTTGTGGGGCCTTCAGTCAATCATCGTGAGGGACAGTCTCCAAGAGAGGGAGGGCAAGGGGTCTATCTTCTTATGCAGTTACCATGTCATGATTACCTGCCCTGATAATTATACCCAGGTTACATACTCTGTATGAATAGGGTCAGAGGTAAATATTTATTGGTACAGCCAACTTTTGGTCAATCAGTCATTCAATGTCAGAATACAGTCTTCATACTATAAAGTATCTTTCTGTGCCACCAAAATCACAAGTTGTGCATACACACACAGTACTGTATTTGCTTTGGAACACTCTAAATCAATGTGCTTAATGGGTGGAGAAAATAACAAGTAATATAGTATTGCTTACTATTACAAGGCCATCTGTGGTGTTTCTGACATTGGGGGAATATCAGGCAACACTCCATAATGTTTTATTTCTAAAGCTTTGGGGAATAAAATATGTTCCCCAATTTGTGTGTCAGAAGTTTTCAGCATATTTATCAGGGATACCGAACCTGCAGCCCCCCAAATGGAAATCTAAGTACTCACTGTCAGCAGCAGGACAAGAGTACAAAAAGCTGAAGATTTCCAGGCTGAACAACCCTGAATACTTTTTTTCCCTTCACATTGGGGGCCCTGTCTTTTTTTATCAACTGGAACCAACATTGGCCCGAACATAGAGAAAGAGGCCATACGTGGTCATGGTGAGGTTACAAATGCCAAGCAATTCAGCCAATTTAATAAAAGTCATTTGACAACATGTATGACAGCATTTATACGTCCCCCCCAAAACAATTCTTAGAAATCAGTTGTGTGAATATGAAATTTCTCCTTTGCGTCAATCATATGATGCAGCCATAGCAGCGCATTGTACAGTGACAGCTCTACGAACAGATGTGACACAAGGACCATTTCCATTCTCTCTAACCAACAATATCTTCACCCAGTGACAGAAATGACAGCTCATAGCATTGCTGAGGCAGCATACACAGGGTTCTGAAGAATAAAAAATGCAACACGGGGTAAAGAGTACAGGGAGGAAACGGCAACATAATGTGACATATATGGCCAAAAGCCATGGTTTCCAGATGAAATATCCAAGCAAATCTCAAGCTGCCTCCAGACATATTCAGAAGAGACATGCCATCAAGTGCAGGGAAACTGCTGGTTCCGAAGGCTTTGCTGAGGCTCAGAAACAAAATGACCCAGGCATTGTCCTCCTTTTTAGAAATAAGTGTAACTATTTGCCACTATGTGATTGTTACACAGAAAACCACCGAAAATAGGAATATTTAATTGGGAGAAGTAAGATTTCTATAACATACTCAGCTTAGAGATATGATTCCCTAACTATGGGGTTACTCCCCCTTAGGTGGTTGGGTGGTTGGAAGGGTCGCAGGAGGGCCAATTAAAATGAGAAAACTAAGGAAAACTATAAAACAACTATGAAAGGAAAACTATACCCCCGAACAATGTAGGTCTCTATAAAAATATATAAAACATCTCATGCGTAAAACCCATTAAAAAAAAAGACATTTTCATAAAAATATACTTTTTTAGTAGCCAATGAATGGACAAAATTCTTTCTTTAACCCCCACACTTCTCCCCATTACAATTAGAGCTGCATTATTTCCTGTCAGCTGATCTCTGAGGGAGCACACAACCCATCACTAAATGGCGGCTCAAGGGAAATATTTAATATTTATATATATATTCCAGTTTGGGGAGATTCTTTAATAGGTCACTTAATATGATATAAACATAATATCTGTTGGTTAAGTATTCATTTTGGGGGTATAGTTTTCCTATAAGGTGAGATTTGAAATAAATATATGTATATTTATTGTCTTTGATATTCTTGGTACTATGATTAATACAATAATAGCGTCAGGACCAGCCAGGTTGTGTGTATTTCTGGGACTATGCACTTACCAACTGAGCCACTGGAGGCTTTTAGTGCTGGTCCTGTTCAGTTCAACCTATTTACCTCATGTATTCCTCTGTCTGCTCCCTTTTCTCCACCCACCTCATTAGCTCCATATGTCACTAATTATTCTGCTAAGTCCCTTTATAAGCCTGCCCTTGACCTTTGCTCGGGCCTTGGTTATTGAGCTTACTAGCTGAGATCTTGCCATCCTGATTCTGGTGTTCTTGTTCCTGAGACCCCCATCTGGTTCCTACTTCCTGAGTCACTTGGTGCCTGGTCCCTGCCTGGTTCCTGTACTCCGGTGCCCCTCTTTGACTGTTCTTGTGGAACTTCTGGTTTTGACCTTGGCCTGATGTTCCACTCTGCTTGCCAGCTGCCTGATCCAACTACCGGCCTGATGACTGCTCTCTGTTTCTGCTTGTGGGTTGCTCCTGTAACTGGCCTGTATACTTGCTTATACTGTCACCTTGCACCAGTTACTGTTCTGTTATTTTGTCTTGATTAAAACCTTGAATTCACATACTGTAATCATGGCTTCGCGGCTCAGTTCTGCCATTTAAGTGTATACCCGGTGTTACCCAATATAGAGACTCCCACCTGATTGCTTCTCCTTAGTGTCTAAATGTAACAAATAGTTTCCTATATTTTTGTACTTATTTCATGATCTAATGGGGGGGAAAGACTGAAGGTCAGTGGGACTTGAACTGAAAAAATTTGACAACTACTGCCTCTCTGGCTTAAAGGAGACTTATGTGCTTTCCTGGTTTCACCCTTTTATAAAGAAATTCCCCTTACAATCCTAAGTGTACTCAGAGCTTTCTCTCTATGTGCCATTGCGGGATGTACAGTAGATGCATTCAAAGTAAGAAACCATGTGAGTCTATGGGATGCTATTGTGTGCCGCTGCATGACAAGATATTGCGGGACAGATAAGCTTATCCCACCAAAGCCTTTTAGTCAGAGTCCGTTACACAATAACAAAAATTACTTGAGACTTTGGGTGGCCATTGATTTAATTCACTTTCCTTTTTCCTCTGTATAAGATAATTGTTGTTATTCTCATGATTAAAACCTTCCTTGCAGCATCTTGTGGCTTCTGTGAACTTTGCTTTCCTTCCCACGGATGCATCCCGCTCCTAACTATCCTACAAGCAGGGTCAGGTCCCTTTAGTATTCAAGGCAGCTGTAGTGTTTGATGGCTGACAGATGCTACAAGTACAATTTAAGAATTACCATGTGTTTGACACGACTTCAGTGATTTGATGCCTATTACCGTATGTACAGTACAAAACTCTGCCACTGACTTTAATAGACACGTGAAGACAAAATGGCATCGGTTTGCTATCTCTAAATACATTTACTGCTTACAGCCAGGAGCACTGTAGGGGCAATTTATCAGCATAATTGTACTGAAAGTGAGATTTTTAAGGGGGGTTGAGGCAGGCCTCCTTTAAATAGCTCAGACTTGGAACCACATTTTTGCTACATTTAAACCAATATTACTCTATTACCACATTGACTGTGTTTTACATTGAGGTTGGGGGAAATGCATTCCACCAAGTTTCCCATGGATAGAGAATTTGGGAACCACAAAAAAGGATTCACTTGCCCTTAGCAAACTTTATCTGAGCCAACGGAGACTGATTCCGTATTGCAGCTCACACATTGAGCATTAATGCAAGTTCTAATTCACTCGCATTAGCATCCATTAAAGGCTCCCTATAGTACAAACTGCAAATTAAGTGTTGGGTTTTAGTTCCATAACACTGCCATATAATGACTACTATGAAATAATAATCCATTTGGCAATTGCTTACAATGAAAATAAGGGGAAAATGCAAGGAACACAATTTCATAGCTTCTTAATAAGGCTTGTTGAGATTTACAGACACAGTCACTTAGTCACTTATATGAAAATATTATATTCAAATATATACATCACTTGCATAACTATAGAGGGAGCAAACCCAGCAGTCGTGTATAGAGCCAGGGGGGGCAAATCGTGGGGTCTGCTTCCTTTATAGCAATAGAAATCCCCTTTCTCCAGCTGCTTTCCTACCTGCAGCCGGGGAGTGAGGGAAGCATGGGGGGGTGAGGATGCTTGTGGGGGGGTCGGGAGTGGGCGGAAGTGTTGTTCTGGGTAGTAATCACTATGTGCCAGGCCTGTCTGAATATGGTTTGTAGGGGTGCCAGGCACCGTCAGGTCACATCACTGGTATATATATACATCATGTTGTAGAATCCATCATTATTGGATGTCAAATCCTCCGCAAAAAGGATCTGCATGTTTAATACAAATAAATTAAAATAAAAAAGTAAAAAGTATTATCTTCAGTTGTCATAAGCATACATTAAATTTAGGGTTTGTATTCTACTTGACTTATTAGGAAGGGCTGATAAATTAGATATCCATGATGGCAGTATGATAAGGTTCATCTTTTTTTGTGAATCGAGATTAAGCTGAGTTCCCAAATGGTTCCTGGATTTAGGACATCATCAATTTATCAGGTGTCATTAAGCCAATTTGCACACATTTATTGCAGTATAGAAAAATTCCATGCAATGAAAGTTGACTAGAAAATGTATTTTATTTACCCAGCATTTCATTGTAATAACATGATTCCCAAATAATATGATCCACAAATAATTTGCACTATTAGTGCATTGGTAAATAGAACATACAATATTATATGGCACTATTGTTTTATAGTATGACTGCAAATGTTGTCATTAATACTGTGCCAGCTTGGAATGAGTGTAAAAAATTTACCATGAATGGATTTCAGAGAAAGCTAACCAGTTGCCCATGCAAAACTTTTTCATGAATTTGGAGTGTAAATTCACCTCTAGGATCACATCTTCGGCTTGCCCTGGGTGTCAGTTCTGTCCTCAGTGCCTGTGCCAGGCAGGAGATCACTTCTGCTTGGCATAGACATTGGGATCGTATACTTGCCCTGGATATCAAATCAAATCTGAATCGAATCTGAAGACATTTGCTCATCATTAGTGCCAAGCAATATTGGTCCAGAAAGCCTGTTAACATGTATCTCATTAGGCTGTGTGCCCAAAGAGTGTGTAAATGCCAACGCTCCCCTGTGTCAGTGTGCCCTGGGCACGTGCACTTGTGCTTCAGTTCATATTTGATTCCTAAATTCTCTTTTGACTGAGGGAATAGAATTAAATCATTATAGGAGAAGGATTCTCCATTTCTGTCTTTAGGTTTGGGTAGAGAAGAAGCTCCCTCCTTTAGGGGATAATGCAAGAGAAAGTAAAATCAGTAAAACCGTAATTTTATGTTTTCATGGGACCAGAAAAAAATGATATAGAATCCAGGAAAATGTAAAAATGTATTGTATATTGGTGGGAGTATCAGAGTATGTAAAATTGCAGTTTGGCTGTAGCTGCATATATGTATTTATATAGTGTACACAATATATGAGCTAATTGACTAAAACAGTGTTTATTTACAATTGTGCTCCTAACCGTAGAAACCAATCAAATTTTTGCTTTTATTATTTTATCTAACTTAGAGTGTGCTGACCAGAAATATATGCTGATTGGTTCCTATTGCTAACTGCATGGGTGCACTTCTTCCACTTATTTACTGAATGAACAAACATATATAATAACAGTTACTAGACGCTTTCATGTTCAACCTCCAACTGTTCAATGACCTAGAACTCCCAGCACCCACTGGCAGTTACATGAGATACATGTTAACAGGCTTTCTGGACCAATATTGGTTGACACTAATAATGAGCAAATGTCTTCAGATTCAATTCAGATTTGATTTGATATCCAGGGCAAGTATACGATCCCAATGTCTTTGCCAAGCAGAAGTGATCTCCTGCCTGGCACAGGCACTGAGGACAGAACTGACAGCCAGGGCTGCTGTACCTAGCAGTCATTCTTTATATTTTGAGTTCAGGGTCCCAATCTTCCAGCATTGGCCAGCTCTCCTGTCCTGGGTTCCTCATTCAACATTTCTATGCTTGTTTAGTTGTAACTGGCACTGATTTTTTTCCCCATTCAGACATTTTTAATATTGAGGAATATTGGGGAATAATGGATCCAGGGGAGAGAGACAGAGAGAGATAGAGAGCTTTCATTGCTGCCTCTGTAGAGGGACTGTATCCATGTAACCAGCTGCCTCATCACCCCCCCCCCCCCCCCACACTATCAGGCCAGACCATAGTTGCAGTATTAAAAGCTTCTGTTCATTTCCTCGCACACACACACACCCCCTCCACTCCTACATCAGCCTCAATATCAGCAGCAGCAGCACCGGGAGAAGTAGCTGCTTCCAGTACAAGGCTCGCACAAGAGCACAACGGCACAGCATCTTTAAATACTAACACAGTCGCTCTCGTCTTCAGGCTTGACTTAGCATTGGGCCAAACAGTAGGGGTGCATCTTTCACTGCCTAAAAGTTGGGAGGGGGGAATTGGCTCCCTCTTGTTTCTTCCTCATTATCCGTGCCTATGGATACCACTGTAAATAAGGGACTCCTTTCATCAGGGTTGGCAATGTAATTGCAAACAAGCAGAGCAGCCCCTTTTGAAAGAGGGGAAACAGCAGATGTGGCTGCCCAGATATTCGCTATGTTTTTAAGATAGCGATTCATTTTCTATACAGCCAAAAGAAAAAAAAAACAGCCAAGAAGGGAGTCGATCATCTTTTATCTTTTTTTTCACTTTTGGTGAATAATGAGCCTTGGTTTGACCTAATAATGCTTCCGATATCACACTCATTCTCTCATTCCCCCGTAACCCCTAACAATGCTGGTTTCTCTTCTATCCACTTGGAAGGAAAGCAATCGTTGCTTTTGGGATCTAGACAATAGGAGCTGATGTCATTTTTCTTCCTATCATTTTTTTCCTCATCTTAATGTTGGTCGTCTTTTTGTTTCTGGAATCTTTCCTGGAATATTTTCCAAACATCACCGGAAAAAAAAACAGGAGGAATGAACCGGCAGCTAGTCAAAATTTTGACAGCCTTACTTGCATTAATATTTGAGACTAACAAATTCAGGTAAGAAAAATGAATGCGCCTTTGATATTGGACAGTACTTCGAATGCTAACAGGGGAGGATACATTGATGATATATATTTATCTTAATGATTTATGTGCAAAAGATGCCTTTTTCTACAGTTGGGATTGGGATTTTTGAATTTCATTTGCTGAGATTGAGTCCTCCCTGGCAGAAGTTGGTAAGTGCTCTGGCTCTGATGGTTGTGTAGGAATGAGCAGTGTTTCTGCTTTATATTCAGGAGAACCTCCAATGGACTTTCAACATCCTTTCTCACTGCCTCCTTCCCTTGTCAAAGTCTGTATAAAAATAATACAAAAGCCTGCAGTGGTAAAAATAAATTGCAGAACAACAGGCTAAAAGCAGTGACTAATGCTCCCAACTTATAAAAGGGAAATAGAGAGGACAGAAGCCTTTAACCCAAGGCTGAAATGCATGTATGTATATCTATACCCAATCATATGGAGCTCAAACACAAAAAAGTCAGCTGATTATTTTAGTAGAGACAAGAAAGCAGTATTGCTTTATATAAATATATATAGATATTTAGATGTGTGTGTTTCCCTGTTTTATATGCAGTTGTCGCCAAAACTATCACATTGGAGCTAATAATAATGAAGCAGTGAAGGAATGTTCTACATGACAAATATTATCATTTATGCCAGAACATCAAAGCAAAGTGCCCCTGATTAACACTCACTGCTTCAATTAAATTACAGCTCTGTATTACTATGCCACTTATAACATGTACATAAATCCAGAGGGACAGCACCGGGAGGCCTTGGGATGACTCTGCCAAAGAACTCTCTCTATACAAATCCTACAGCCACCTCAGGCTCCCACAGTTTATTTGTAAATTGGATTTGAGTAAAATGATGAACGAGGTCTATACTTTCAGAAAAGTAAGGCATTTTATGGTTATGAATGGAATGAGTTTCCCAGATCATTCTCCTGCAAATCAAAAAGAACCAGTAAAACGCCTGGTTAACAGTGAATATAAAGGCAGAGTCCTATGTTTAGTATACGTTCTACAATTCCTCCAACATATCTGCTTATTAAAGGATATTATTATTCAGAAAAGTAAAAGGAGTTAAAGAGTATATGCAGTATATGGTTTGGGATTTGGAATCACCCAATTTATGACTTATTTGTTAATTAATTACAAATTCCAACATACACTATCTATCTATCTATCTATCTATCTATCATCTATCTTTATATAAAATTCACTATCATCTAACTGTCTCTTTCTATCTGTCTATCTATCTATCCATCATCTATCTATGATTCCTTATCTATTATCTAAATGTATCTATCTATCCATCTATCTCTATCTATATAACATTCACTATCTATCATCTTACTGTCACTATCTGTCTGTCTATCTATCATCTATCTATGATTCCTTATCTATTTTCTAACTGTATCTATCTATCTATCTATCTATCTATCTAACTAACTGTCTATCTATCTATCTGGCTGTCTATCTATCTATCTGTCTGTCTGTCTGTCTGTCTGTCTATCTATTTAACATTCACAATCTATCTATCATCTATCTATGATTCCTTAGCTATTATCTAACTCTATCTATCTATCATCTATCTATCTGTCTATCTATCTATCTATCGATTTGTCCATCTATCTATCTATCTATCTATCTATCATCTATCTATCTATCTATCATCTATCTATCTATCTATCTATATCTATCTGTCTTGTATTCCTCTCTCCATCTTTAACTATGTCTGACAATCTACCCCCCCTCTCGGGTTTCCCTAATATAACTGTTGAAAACAAAACCCAATACTTGCCCAGTTACCAAACTAAAACAAGTTGCTCAGTTACATAAGAGGAAACCATTGGATCCAATACAAAGCTCCATTAATTACAATCATGGAAAAGCAACAAGCTCTTGCCTAATTCTGTGCAATGTAAATGATACCAGTTTCTGCTGTGTTTAGGACGGCTTTTTGCAAAGAGCATGATACCAGGTCTGGAAAATCTCCCCCCATGTCTCCTTCAGATTTTTTGGATAAATTAATGGGCAGGACTTCAGGCTATGATGCTAGAATCAGGCCTAACTTTAAAGGTAAGTTGAGTTTAATGAATGCATGAAAGTAGACGTCAGTGCATAGATTTAGATTTGATTACTTGTTATTAGTGTCAGGCAATTACTGGTCCGGGCAAAGTATTTACTGATTGGGAAACATGATCCGTATACTGGATTTGTGCCTTGTTAGACAAAAGGCATGATAAGGCAGGATTTAAAAGGGAAAAGCACCTTTAGTATGTTATAGAGTCACAATAGGAGGCATCAGGGGCCACACGTGGCTCTCAAGTACAACTTTATTGCCCCTCCCAGACTGCCGTTGGCTCCACAAACTGCTTTACACCACACTATGTTAATATAACCCAAGATTTATAGAATCATTGGCCAACTACATGGAAAATGTTGGACAGCCATAAACTATAGCTATGTGGATATCTTTGGAGTAAGTGTTTAGGGTGTATGGTTTTTTACATAGTTTGTTTTGAATTAAACTATCTATTAATCAAATTTGAGGCTAGCATCGAGGAGAATGGGAGGGGCAAGGATCAAAGAATGAAGTTTAGCAACCTATATATGTGTTGAACTATAACTCTCAAAAGGCTGCATGTTGCAAAGAAAGGCTGCATGTTGCCTATTCCTGAAAGTATTTTAAATTCCAGGTAGATAAATTGGACAATAAAAGCAAAGGTAGATAGCTGCTGCCTGCAAAATATAGAATGTTACTTTTTAGGTGAATTTCCCCTTTAAATCCAGCCTATTCCCAGTGGTTTAATTGCCCAGTGTAGACATGTGCATGTTTGTTGCTGATAGCAGTCATTCTGGGCTAGTGATTTACTCACGTAAAGTTTATTCTTCAATCAAATGTAGACTTCATTTTACTGGCTGAGGGATTAAGTTAAGAAGCTAAGAATGCTGTAGCCTTGTAGGGCTGCTGTGCTAGTTTTAAGAATTAAAAATATATATTTTTCCAAAACTAAAGGTGTTATTGTTGTGTCCTTTCCCACTGTTGTTAATTCTGCATTTTGTTACTGTATCATGTTAAAGCCGAGCTTTTTGTGTCTCTAAAAAGCTATGAATCCATCATTTAAACGACATTTCTCCAATACATTTCATTCATTGCTTCCATTGCCAATAACATTGATCATGAGTAATGGATATTCCCGAAGAAGAAGAATGTCCTTTTGGCCATTAGCAATTATGTAGAATTGTTGAGGAACCCTTTTTTTGTTTGTGGGAGGCAGTTGATTTAGCACAAAATATCATCAATGAGATGTCTATCAAAGTCTAAGCCCTCCAGCTGCTGCCAAAATAAAATTCCCATCATCCTACAGCAGCAATCAGCTAGAAGGGGTAGTTTACAACAGCTGGAGGGCAGTGATGGTTGATTAAATGAGTGTCATGCAAGGATTTAGGCTGGTGTCTAATAATTAATCACAGAAAGAAGGTGACCAAATTGGGAACAATGGCTTTCTGTGAATAGGCACGCTGCAGAAAGCAGAGCAACTCATCTGTCAACTTAGCTGTCTGGATCAAATGGCAAGTCAATGTAAATGTATACATATTAGTCTGGTCCGTACGGCTTTAGGTGATTAGATGCTTGTGAATCACTGTGTGAGCGACCAGTCACAATGGGTTGAAACATTAGTAATGTGATATCCTCCTCTGCTGATCCGTCACTGCTTCCCACTGCTGTTGTGAATATGTGATAAGGACAAAAATTGCAATCAGTAGGTACCAAATACTCCACTCATGACTACCACTAGGTAGATCATGTCAGAAACTCTTAAATGACTCTTGAATGATCTAACCACTTCAAACTGGCTTGTAAGTCACAGTGCCTATTGGAATAATTCTTTGTTTAGACAGAAACCCATTGTCCTATATCCGTCTTGCCATCAGCAAAGATATCCCAGGGACTTGCTTTTTATCCCACCAAGAGACTGTCTCAGAATATGCGCAGAGGATAAGCCATTGTGTTATACCTTCCTTGCCATCAGCAGTGATATCCCACGGACTTGCCTTATGGCCCACCAAGAGACTGTCTCAAAGTATGGAAGGAGGTTAAGTTGCTCTTTTGTCCACCAGAAAGATGTGCCTGGAAACTTATATTAGGAAATGTTACCAGACATAACATAACATGACATAACACTTGAGAAAGGGGATGGCATTTCGGGGAGATTAGTCGCCCGCGAACAGGGAGATTTGTCACGGGCGACTAATCTCCCCATGTGCCAGGGCCCTTAGGGTGAAGACACACAGAGCTACTAGTTGTGGCTACAAAGATAGACAATGCTGACCATTTACTGATAATTGTCTCTATGTGTGTTTTAGCAGAGGCAATTCTCAGTGTTGTCTATGGCAGGGTATTTAGTAGCTGCGACAAGTTGCTGCTACTAAGTAGCTCCGTGTGCCTTCGCCCTTAAGGGTGAAGACACACAAAGCTACTAGTAGCAGCTATTTATTCACGGCTACTAAACTCCAGAAAATACCCTGCCATAGACAATGCTGAGAATTGCCTCTGCTAAAACACATGTAGAGACAATTATCAGTAAATGATCAGCATTGTTAGTAGCCACAACAACTAGCTGCTACTAGTAGCTCCATGTGTCTTCACCCTAAGGGCTCTGGTACACGGGGAGATTAGTCGCCCGCGAGCAGGGAGTTTTGCCGCGGGTGACTAATCTCCCCGTGTACCAGAGCCCTAAGTAGTAGTATCTAAAGTACTTATTTAAGTGTCTTCTTTCTATATTATCCCAAATCATAAATGTCACTTCAATAAAGACAGATATAAAGGTCTTTACAAATGGCTTTATTTTCTTGTAGTAATTCAAGATGGCGATAACTGTAACAGCAGGAGCTTTTAAGGGACATTTTAACCAAATCAACGTTTACGTGTAATCTTATTTCTGTGATTAAAAAACAAATCTCTTGATGTATTATGGACGAGTACAATACTCAGCATACGATTCAGAAGAAAGCTAGGGAAATCACTTTTTCTAGACATGTCCAAAGAGTTCAGAAGCACTTGGGCAACTCTGTAGTCATATAAAGCATTTTCTGAGATCATTTATATTCCTAATTATATATATGGTCTTCCCATGATGTATTAATAATACCCCTTAGTGACAATTGTTGTATTAGTGCCCTTGGAAGAGTTTTCAATAAGGATTGGAGCAGATTTATAAAAGGCTGGGGGACAAGTTGTTTTCTTGTTGCATTCTTTTACTGGAGAAAAATATTCTAGTTGTCAGGAAATGTTTCCATATTGAGCCATTGTTCCCTATCGTTTGTCAATTTAGCAAAGGTTACAAAAATATTCTTTATGTTTATATATTGTCACTGGCGAAAACAATAGAAATTGAAATTGAAACAAATTGAAGCAATACAAACTGAAATGTTCAGTAGTTATTATTATTATTATTTTTTGCTAATATTTTGCTCCTGAGTAAGATAATGTGAAAAACATATTTCTGAGTGGCAGGACTTGCAATTTTTTACATTTCCCACATTGTAAAATACTTTTCACAACTTTTCATCTCAGCCAGCTAATTGAATTTTACTTTATGTCTTGGGCAGAAGTGCATTCATTAATGTGCCAGATTTGGTAACCTTTTTTTTAGATTATGTAAATAAAATTGTGAAAAACCAAGAAAGGCTTTATAGATGAGAAACTACAAAAAATAATGGTAATACAAAATTTTACCAGGAAAAAACAATTTAAACTTGAATACTTTGCTCCTCAGGGAAAGCACCGCAACTCTACTTTGTTCATCTTTTTCCCCATCATATGAATCATATAGATCTATAAGGGATGCACCTAACCCACTGTTTTCAGACTCATCCGAATACCGAACCGAATCCAAATTCTAACTTGCATATGCAAACCAGGATATGAAAGGGTTAAGGATAACCATGCGCACAGTACGTGGCGAAAAATTAGCAAAAACAAAAAGTCACGTGATTTTAAGGGTTCGGATTCGGTTTGGCCAGAAGCATGGATTTGTCCGAATCCAAATCCTGCTGAAAAAGGCAGAATCTTGCCCGAATCCTGGATTGTTAAGTTGTTCCTCTGTCTTATCAAGTCTGACACTATGGAACCTGCAGTGCTTCCTAATATTGGTTCTCTGTAGCCATTATTTTTAAATAGGCAAATACAGATTTCTTCTTGTAGTTTCTCCAAAACAATGGGAACTGCTTTTTACCCATAAGCTCTGGCTCCATTGATTCCTTGAGATAAAATAGTCTAGAGCAGTGCTGTCCAACTTCTGTTGTACCGAGGGCCGGAATTTTTCCGACCTACGTGGTGGAGGGCCGATAATGGAAGCCAGTTTTGACCACTCCCCTTTTTGAAACCGCACCCACTTGAAACCACACCCATGTTATCACATGACCATACCCATATTAATGGTTGTAGTACAGCAAAAACCTGCCATACTCTGCCTGCCCTACCCTGCCTGTGTGCCATACTCTGCCTGCCCTACCCTGCCTTTGTGTGTGCCATACTCTGCCTTCCCTACCCTGCCTGCGTGTGCCATACTTTCACTGTGTGTGCCATTCTTGGCTGGTTTGTGCCAAACTTGGCCTGTGTGTGCCATACTCTGCCTGCCCTACTCTGCCTGTGTGTGCCATACTCTGCCTTCCCTACCCTGCCTGTGTGTGCCATACTCTGCCTGCCCTACTCTGCCTGTGTGTGCCATACTCTGCCTGCCCTACTCTTCCTGTGTGTGCTATACTCTGCCTGCCCTACTCTGCCTGTGTGTGCCATACTCTGCCTTCCCTACCCTGCCTGTGTGTGCCATACTCTGCTTGCCCTATGCTCACACACAGGCAGCCTACAGTGACACAATGCTGGCACTGCTCCTACAGTCTGCACAATAACTATATATTAAAAAACTTTTTAATTGCAGTACCACCTCAGTATATGTTCTTTTTGTAGTATGCAGGGATTATTTGTGGGTTTCTACTGCTCCTGAGGTGTGAAGAAGTGAACAATGGGTGTGATTACAGCCTGAGCCTGAGGTGTGAACACTGCAGGGGGTAGAACAATGCAGAGATTAAAAGGTGTGAACAGTACAGGGGATTACATATTTAAACAATACAGCCTGATTACAGCCTGAATCTGAGGTGAGAACCATGCAGGGGGGGGGCAGTTAATTACAGTTCTGATACCATTTAAAGCTTACACAAAGGTAAGCCATCAAAGCAGCCAGACAGGTGGGGGGCCACACAGAGGGGGGTCGCGGGCCGCATGCGGCCCGCGGGCCGCCAGTTGGACAGCACTGGTCTAGAGTGATGTCTTTAGCGGCAATGTGGTTTGAAATAATCATGGTTTGAAATTTATTCCAAGACATTCCGTGTTAGACAAAAAGACTATACACTGTGGGGGAAAGTGTTAATAACACAAATGAAGTGTTGCTAGGTCTCCAGACACCCTTTAGCCAATAAGCCATTATAGTGTGAGTGCAGGAATGAAAGTGTTGCTATTCTTCCCCCTATTATCTATACAGATAGCCTAGTATTACACATCACACAGTTCAGTTGAAGCACACAGACTGCTATTAGGCGAGAAATGTCATTGGCAAAGCAGACGGCACAGGCAAAAGAGCACATAGAAAACATAATTATCTTCCATATTTAACTTTATTTTTAATATTAAAACAATATAAAATAAGCCCAAACAGGATATGAGCCTAGAAAGTACTCACTTAACAGGCCATTACTATTATCGCACATTGTGCTCTTTATGTAGGAATCTAGTAATGAGTGTTCCCTGGTCTAGAAAGGGTATTAGCAGCTTGTAGTTTGCCCCATTTCTACTAAATTGCCATTAGGTGCTGAGACCTGTATCAGACTACAGCTGACTGTATACGTTAACGTTTGCAAAAGATGTTATTGTTATCATAGGACCGAGCTTATCCTGAAACGATAGTTTAAAAGTATGATTTGCCCATCAAAGAAAATAACTATATCGAGCGATATTGTCTAGTTAAAGCTAGCTAAACTACCTGCTTGGCCCTGCAAGCAATTGGACAATGGATACATTTCATTGTAAACAAAAATGTTAATGAAAATTTTCAAACCTGACTGATCTATTTTTTGACTGATGAGAAATCGCTAGATGTACGATCATTTAATGCCCACTAACCTTACTATAATTGAATAGATTTGTGGGATCACACTAAAATTGGTCATTAGGGATAAATCTTAATGTGTATGGCCACCTTAAGGTGTTCTAATAAGTGATGAGCGAATCTGTCCTGTTTCGCTTCGCCGAAAATTTCCAAAACATCGAAAATGACACTGAAATAAATTTGCCAATGGCGAAACGCAGGGAATCCATGCCTGCCGAATAATTTCGCTCATCACTAGTTCCAATGATACGATCAATCTAAATGAATCTGAGTATTTGCTAGTAAAGACCTGCAGGGCGCTGCACTAAACACACTTGGTTGGACTCGCTGTGAAACTCTGATTTATTCTAATGTTTTCCAAAATGATTCTTAAAAAATAAAGAGAACCATTGGCCCTTTAAATGTTACCCACCTACATGTCTCTGCAAGCCTTCTGCAATAGGCCTTTGTCCCCCATCATGTAAATGATTATATACTGGGGGCTGCTTTTTAAATCAAAGTAGCCAAAATAAGGCACAAGTATAGGATACTCCATTAATACTGCAGGACTAATCTGACAGTGTAGTACAACGAGAAAATGCTTAAAGTGCTAGAAAATGCTGGCAGATGTTTACAGCCTTAATAAATAAGACGTAAGAAAGCTGATAACACACTGGCACCCCTAGACTAGATTATAACACCCCCAGAGGGCTCAAAGTAGTGGACAAGGTCTCCTAGCCTGAGGGCCAATAATGGTGACATAACTCTTATTTCCTGTCTTGTATATTCATAAAGATGATTGATTCCATGAAATGATTTTTTAGGGGCAGGACGTGGAAAACAAACTCAAAAGCCTTAAATAAAACCCTCTGTTCTAGATATCATAGCTCTAGAACCATAATGCCGGCCTTAAGACTTTGTGGTTATTATTTTCAAAAGAACTGGAAGCTGTCAATCAGTCTTTGTCCCTAATTAGATCACAGCAACCAAAATGTTTGGGTGTAACATTGCTCTAAAATGATCAGCTGTTACTATTACTGTTCCAACTTCAGTCTCCATGTCGTTATTTACAAATTTGCTATAAATCTTATTAGGTTTTGTATAATTACCAGCAAACTATAACATATTTTCGGAATCTTCCATGGTGGATACCAATAAATCGTCTGATTATTTTGAAACCCTTCCTCCTCTCTTTGTTAGGAAATAATATAAATAAATAATATAATAATAATAATATAATAACAATAATAACTAGTTTCATTAAAACCAATTAAGGCCCAGGTGTAATATCAGGTGATATTTTGGGTTGTTCAACAATATAATAAAAGGACCCTATGTACTGTGAAAGTGCCGCTTTCCACTTTGCTTGAAATGACTGTATTGTTTCTACCATGGACATTATTCTACAGGAGAGAAACTGAATGATATAACTGAAGCAAGCCATTGTATGTGATTTATAAAAAATAAACTAGAAAGATTAGAAAGATTTATATCAGGGATCCCCAACCTTTTTTACCTGTGAGCAACATTTCAATGAAAAAAAAATCTGGGAAGCAACACAAGCACAACAACTTTCCTAGTAGGAGGCCAATAAGGACTCGGATTGGTTAATTAGTAGCCCAATGTGGATTGGCAGACTACTAGCCGCTCTGTTTAGCAGTATACACGGTCTTTATGCCTCTATATATTGGGAAATGCTGCATAATTCCTATAGTATAATAAAACTATGACATCTTCATGCAAAAGGGACACATATACAAGCACATACAATAATCCACAGATTTCCCATGTATTAAAGGTTAAAATGGCAAATGGGCATTACAGCTGGCTTGTTCTTATCCTACTTTGTACCAGAATCATCTCCAAACCCCCCATGCCATATTTGCTTAACTGTTTCTATTGCATCTGGGGCAACCCCATAAATCTTAGTGTCCATGATGGGATCGGATTCCCCCAGATAAAGGATTTCAGTGGAGGGTTCCGGTCTGATAGCTGGTGCTACATTTTAATTAATGTGACATCTCTGCCTCGGGCCGGTAAGAGACTGACAGTGCTGAATGCTTTCAGAGTGTCGGCGTAGCATTATGGAGAATCATAACTAATGACAGTGCAGTCTTTAGTGGCGCAGGGGCTGCCAGAGCCTGACCTTTTGCACATGGAAAGACAAAGATAAAGAGCAGGACTGTAAATCATCTCCCATCCATCCCCCCTACATCAGAAATATACAGAAGTGTCATTTCAAAAAATGCAATCTGCTGCTTTCGTGAGTCAATATGATCTTTAGCAAAATATTTTCTGAGACAGGGATTATGTCAATCATCTCTCCATATGGCTATATTTTTCTACTGAATTCTTAATAGATAAAGCACCCTATTAATGTCTACTGTATTGCGCAGTAAAGCCAGGGCTGTAAATCTATACTGATTATTGGACATATAGTTTAGCCCCAATCCCTGACTGCCATGTTTCAAAACAAGCTGGAAAGAAACACATTAATATTAAAGTGCCCAGATTATGCTCAACAGACCAACAAACTGGTGGAAAACAGAAAGGGGCAGATGTATCTAAATCTGAGTTTAGAGCTCACCACAGAAAAATTCACCCACTTTCTATTCATTCCTATGAGATCTTTTGAAACATTTATCAAATAGTGAACTCTAACTTTCAAACATTGATAAATACGCTTCTAAAATCCCATAGGAATGAATAGAACATGGATACGTGTTTATGTATTAAGCTCTAAACACACATAGGGGCAGATTTATCAAAACACAAGTTCGAATCCCGAATGGGAAAAATTCGCATTGGAAACGAAAATTTCTGAAGATCGCAAATATCACGAAAATGCTTACGAAAAAATTGTATTGGTCATGATAATATCGTAATGGCGATCGGAAAGTCACAAAATTTTCGTACCGAATGATTGTAAACAGTGGCAAAACCGATTTTTTCACGCGTAAAATATGAAAAAGTCGCGCAAGCGTCGAAAAGTTACGCAAGGTACGAAAAAGTCGTGGAAAATACAATTGGACTGATCGAACGAACGCTCGGAGCATTCGTGGATAAGTAAATGTGCCCCATTGTGTGTGTATATATCAGTTTTTTTCTTTTTTCCCCCACACTGAGGGTAGATTTATCAAAATGTAATTTCTATTCATTACTATAAGATATTTAGAAGCATATATCAAATCTTGAACTCTAACTCTTCTAAAAATCCCACAGGAATGAATAGAAAGTGGGTTTTTCTGTGGTGAGCTGCAATCTCACATTTTGATAAATCTGCTCCTAAACACTTTTTTGTCAAAAATGCATAGTGCCTATATCTATATATATATAGGGAGAGAATAAGCCTGTCCCAGTGCCTATATATAATCCCTAAGCAGCATGCTTTCTGTTTGCCCAAGAAAAAGCCTGTCCCAGATAGCCAAGGATCCATTTACTAAGCCCAAACTCTTCCTAATGGTCAGAAAGGTGAAGACGCAGTGAAGCACCAAGTTTCTGTTTGCAGACATAGCTTTTATCAGCAAGTGAATAGTTCTAGTCAAGTAGAGAAAACCGCCCAGCACCCCCACCGCTGCTTCAATGCCAGTATGTCCATTGATTTACAATGAATGTATTTTGCAGTACCTGCAACCTATGGATCTGTGCAAAGAAATAAAACTACACTACGATATCTAATTTAAAGTCTATATTTTCTCCATTGCTGTACTACTGAATTCCCTATTATAGCATGAACAGTCACATTAATGTTATATATGATACAACGGCGCTGAGCACTGTGGATCATACTCTACTTACATTTGTACTTGTACTGTATGTAATTGAGGTATTTATCACCTAATATGGTTCATTATGAGCTAGAAAAATGTCCTAGGAAGACAGGAGCCCTATACTTACCCCATTCCTAAGGTTTTAAGCACAGGTTTCCATGCACAGGAAAGCACTGGGACCAGAGGCCAATGTAAGCCCTTTAGCATCCATAGCACTTGCACACACCTTATATAAATGACTTCAATAGTCCAGCTGCCGGATACATTGGTAACTGAGCCAATGGACCATTGTTTATTTTTGCAGTCGTAACCTTGCTCTTTCGGGGTAGGCTTGCAGGTCACATTTTTCAAAACAAGCAAACCAATTACTGTATTATTTGTTTGATATAAATATAAAACCACCAATTAAATTCAGATGTCATGCATTGTGACCATGCCGGCCATTAACAAGGCTGTTGCAGAGGAATTGTCTTTTGATTTGAAGCGGCATGCCAGAGGTTGTTTAAATGGCTGAATATAACAACAGCATAGTAATAACAATAAGAGGTAGAAGGCAGTATAAAGTAGAAATTACTGTTTTTTATATTATTTGTATTATTCCCAAGTTATAGATAATCAGCAAAAATAACTTTACACAGTAAATTCCAGTGAATACTTGATATAAAATGAATCAATGCGCTCTAAACATCCAGAGAACTTTCTTAATCAGTTTAGAGGTAATAGGAATTCTTACATACTGCCTTATATTTTCAATGCACAGTTGGAATGAGTTCACTTTACAGTTTATTATGAATCCCTGTAGCCTTTGCCCAATTTACTAGTAACATTTTATGTCATAAAATTATAATTTGGAAAATATTATTACTAATTAAACAAAACACAGACCACCTACGTCTGGACTTTTGATGGCTTAATGTTCAATGTGCCTACTATATACCTAGGGGCACATTTACTAACCCACGAACGGGCCGAATGCGTCCGATTGCGTTTTTTTCGTAATGATCGGTATTTTGCGTTTTTTTTCGGAAAATTGACTCGACGTTTTCGTTACCAATACGATTTTTGCGAAAAAACGCGAGTTTTTCGTAGCCATTCCGAAAGTTGCGATTTTTTCGTAGCGTTAAAACTTGCGCAAAAAGTTGCGATTTTTTCGTAGTGTTAAAACTTGCGCGAAACATTGCGCCTTTTAAGTTTTAACGCTACGAAAAAAGCACAACTTTTCGCGCAAGTTTTAACGCTACGAAAAAATCGCAACTTTCGGAATGGCTACGAAAAACTCGCGTTTTTTCGCGCAAATCGTATTGGTAACGAAAAAGTCGCGATAATTTCCGAAAAGTCGTAAAGGCGCCGAAAAAATCGCAAAAAATACGAAAAAGTCGCAAAATGTTCGTTTTCAAATCGGATTTTTCCAATTCGGACTCGGATTCGACCCATAGTAAATGTGCCCCCTAGTGTACCATTACAGCAATTTGTGATACCCCCTTCCCCAGCAAAACCAGAGCATGTTCAGAGCAATCTGCAACACTAAATTAAAGCTCCAAAAAATGAACAAAACAGTTTCATATAAAGGGAATATGGTGTTGACACCTTGGAACAGGTCATACCTTGGAAATGCTGTAGGTACGTATACCTTGGGTCAGGCAGTATTTTGTCCAATCCAGTTCTTTTCAGGGAAGACTGACTTATTACAAAGTTATATTCTGGATTAGGGAAATATCCAAAACCCAACATGGAGCTAAATCTGGTGTTCTGGTTACCCTACTAAGGAAATAGACACCAACCACAAGGTGACATTCTATCCCATAGATGGTTTGTTGATACAAACACAAACCTACACACTCATTTAGTTCATCCCTGACTAATTAAAATGTAACTGTATCAGTGAAGTCCATTACTCCTCTTTGGAAGCAAGGAAACAAAACATGACCTGTAAAGATGTTGCCTTAATAGTTTAGAGAGTCTTTACTTTGTCTTGTTGCCTACCTGGGCATTTCTGCAATATTGCTGGTAGTGTGTATTTCCAACATTTCTCCCAAAAGTACATATTGTACGTTGTTTTGGACACTAATGTGAAAAATCACTGCAGTGAAAAACAAACCTTTTTTAATGGGATGTTAACATGCATACTGGTTTATACAGGTTTAAATAGTTAGCACAGTTACAGTTTTCATTACCCTCTGCCAATAGAGTAACAGTAGGACTTGTGTGGATCTTCTATAAACAATATATTCTGGTGCCCTAATAATGCCAGTTTTAACCCCTGCCTAGAGGGCCCCAGACTAGACCTGATCTGTTTCTATTCACTAGCTGTTCTAGTCCTTCATAAATTAGCATGGCTGCTATGCTCAGGCAAATGGATACTTGTTTGGCTATGGTATAGTAATAAGTTTAGGAATGCTTAGATTTTAAGGCTCAAACTTTCCAGTTCTTGCCTTTTGATGGTACCCGATGGGACTGATACTGTCTCAAGTCAACAGGAAATTTTAATAAGTGAATTCTATGTTGATGAAAAGTCAGATTAGGGTACAAGCCAATAGAATCCTAGACGAGTTGAGTGTATGGACTTTTTGGAGTAAAGCAAAGAATAAACCATTCCCTTGCCATGAAAGAGACTACACACATTAGTTCAAAGGACATTTGGTGCCATGATTAAATGGTAAGATGATTACAATGTTAAGATTTCCCTCTTCAGGTCTTAATTATTTTTAGTTTCGGGCCATACTTTCCAGAAATGTGTAAAAACCTTCTACAATTTACAGTGAATTCTGGTGCCAAACCATTCTGCCTGCCATTCTTCTTCTGCAACCACTCGGCTTTTCCCATAATTATTCTTCTAGGCACATTTAGGCCAATAATATGCTTTAAAATATAATAATAATTATTATTATTATTATTATTATTATTATTATTAGTATTATTAGCATGCTACAAAGGCTTTTACATTAAGGTTTCCCAGTGTCTGCTCCTCATGCCATGCTATATTTACCCCAGTGAAATGCACATAAAAGGCACATCATTCTAAGGGCCAATGTTCTGGCTTCTTTAACCCTTTCTATTTCTGCCAGTTTTTTTATAAGGTGCCATGAATATAATGAAGAAGTGCCCAGAAAATCAGTAACTTGAGTAGATTCCTCAAGCTGTGGCTTGTAAATAGTGAAATGCTGATCAGCTATTTGATATGCTAGTGCTGTTAAAGAACTGAAAAACTGGAATTTGGCTTATAAAAATTCACCTGGCTCACAGCGCTATCCCACAGACAGTGAATTCTATTAAAATGCAACCAATCACTTGGGTACAACAGTAACTGATTTGTAGGAGGCAATGTAACCAGGCAACATTTATTAGACAGTAAAGCTGTAATAATCTATTAAAAGACCAAGTCATATATAATGAAATATTTTTAAATAGAAAAGTAAAATGGCAATAGTGGCTGGCAGTAAAAGTTTATTGCTCTTTTCAAGAAGAATGTTGCCTCGCTACAACCTTGGAGGAGGACAAACCACTGACTATTAAAATAATTGCTGGTCTCCAGAAACAGCAGTGATTTAGAAATAGGACAATTTTTCTATACACAAGCCCTTGTAATTTCAAATAAGACCTTGGAAGTGGGAGAAGGTTATCAGAGGAGGTTGCTAATCCTGCTTTCTTTTCCGTGCTGTCTGTCTGTTATGTCATGCTTAAAGGGCACCTATCACCCTAACATTCTCCCATCAGAGGTGCTGGCTAATAGAGCCTGAGCTCCAGTTGGGGGAAACAATAGTCTTTTTTTTTTTTTTTAAATTGCCCCCTTCTGTGCTCGGCTGCCCACACGGAGAGGGAGCCTCGGATTCGGGCAGTCATGTTGTGGCACTTGTATGCACATAACAAGTGAATGCCACAACTGGTGACATAGACAGGTGGGTTGTATACACTGCTCCTATGTCACATGTATGCAGAGAATGAATGAGCAGGGAGTCTCGCTCATTATGCACATACGCATTAAATAACATGGCTGCCCGCACCAGTAGTTCCCTCCCAGGGTGGGCAGCCTGGCAGTGGCAGGGACTGTTATTTTAAAAAACAAAACAAAAACATATTGTTTCCCCTGACCAGAGTGCAGGGTCTAATGACCCACCCTCCAGGGAAGCAAATTTAGCCTGATAGGTGCCCTTTAATGCACACAGGGCCCGATTCACTAAAGTCCGAAATAAGGAGTGCTATTTATAGCATGCGTTAAAAATCTTATCACTTCTTATTTTTCACTCGATTCACTAAAAGGACACTTGTCATGATTAAGAAGCGATGTTCTTAGCGTTATTTAACGTACGATGACATATTTTCAAGCAATATATTACGCAGCGCGCGATATTTTATGTAGAGCGCAATATATTACGCACGTAACCATTACTTTCTGAAAACCACCATTTCCCTGAAAACTGGAGGCTGCATCACTCTAGGGCCAACATATACTTGAAAAAATACGACTGCAAACTCCATGTTGTGTTGCCAATAGCTCACGAACCGCAATTTTCTTTAAGTACCGCCTGCCCCAAGTAGGGTTAATATTCACACAGATTAACACGATATTTTGCACGTTTAACGCTTCATATGTGTTTGTGAATCATGCGTTAGTACTATTTCTATTCGCTAATTAACGCAATGCGTTTTTTTTGTGCATGCGATATGCGGATTAACACATGCGAAATGACTTTGATGAATCGGTACTTAATTATCGCATGCTTTTTAATGAAAAAAACTATGAGGATAAGTGTTATTGACCTTTAGTGAATCGGCCCCTATAACGCTTATCGCATAGTTTTTTTCATTAAAATATGTCATCGTAAGATAAATAACGCCAAGAACATCGCTTCTTAATTATGACAAGTGTCCTTTTAGTGAATCGAGCGAAAAATAAGAAGTGATAAGATTTTTAACGCATGCTATAAATAGCACTCCTTATTTCGGACTTCAGTGAATCGGGCCCACAATGTCATATATATATATAGATAATGAATGCAGAGGACCTCTTGTTTCTGTCTATAAAAATGTTGTTGTCCCAGCCTTATTGCACCCCCAATTAATGGCTTAATGTGTGACGGTGAGCACAACGTCCCATGTTTTGCTGTAGATACAATATATATATATTTCCCTTTGGTTCCCAATACATAGCTTTATTACTGAACTGTGGAAAAAGGAAATGCATTATACAAAGGTTAGAAACATGAAGCTATCTCCCCCCAAAGCTATCTCAATGCCTTTCTAATAAAAGATAATAACAGGCTAATAGTGATGAGCAAATCTGTCCTGTTTAACCGAAAAATTCAGGAAACAACAAGAAAATTCGCAAAACGGAGAAAAATCTGCGAAACGTCTTTGTCAGCGAGTGTTTTGTCACAACCACGTCTTTTTTTGCCGCGACTGTGGCCATTTTGGCATGACTGCGCCTGTTTTGCCGCAACTTTTTTTGTTGCGCAATCATTTTTTGCATGGCGGATTTTCGCTGAAGTTTTGCGAACATTTTGCCAATGGCGAAATGCAGAAATTTGCTGCAAATCCATGCCTGGTGAAACAAATCACTCATCACTACAGGCTAGCAAATTTGGGGTGTTGGGTCTATTGTAGCCAATCTTGTGTAAGGTAAAAGCAACAGTACACACCTCATTCTGTAAATCTGATAAAAAGCCATAAATGTTTGCAACATGAAGTAAACAAGCTATACCTTTGCATGCAGACCAGATGGAGCATGGAGAATTCCTACTCAATTCAGGTCAATGTCTTTCCCAAGGGGAATCCAATTAACGAAACATGTATTTCTGGCCTGCGTGTGTGCGCAATACTTTTAAAATTGGCAAAGTATTTCAAAAGGTTTTGAGAATTTTAAACAGTTTTACAGATGCACAGCAGAGAAATGCTTTTGCTTATGTTTCTCAAAGCATTCTGCAATCCGTACCTCAGGGTGCCTGGAACCAATCAAAATGCTGGGATTTATTGAGTATCAGGAATGAATTCTTCCTCACTATGTCATATTATATTCTAAGCAAATGTTTAATAACATATTAGGCTATAATATATAGCAACACTATGGAGGGCTGCTGGGAAAATACTGACCATTCTACAGGGTTTTAGAATAGCACCTAACACTTTCTTAAGTGTAAAATATAATGGGCTGAGCTCTTCAAGATTGTGTCCTATCTTTCCAAAGACTGGAGCCTCCCTATTGGTTGCACTCTGTTGAAAAAGAGTGTCTCCTGACGAATCACAAACTGACTCATCCCTTTTAAGAGGCGAAGAGAAGAAGGGATAACAAGCCCAACGGATATATTTTAAGGCATACAATCCCTTTGTAAGTTGCCTTGAAGGTCGTAAATGACCCCTAGTGAGTGGGTAACTAGATTTCAGAACACTGTACCAGTAACAATTCCGATACACACATTCACACACACAAATTATTTTTCAGCTGTAGGTTCTGTAACAATTTCCCTGCTGAGCTACATGCGAGTCTCTACTCGGTTCACTTTGTGCTTCATTACTGCCAGTTTAAGGTATAGGATACGTTTCTGGAAACCCATAAAGCTCAGAATTACAGGAAGGCCATCTTCCATTGACTTCATTTTAATCAAATGATTTAAATTTTTCAAAATGATTCCTTTTTCTCTGTAATAATAAAACAGTACCTGTACTTGATCCCAACTAAGATATAATTACCCCTTATTGGGGGCAGAACAGCCCTATTGGGTTTATTTAATGGTTAAATTATTCCCTTTTCTCTGTAATAATAAAACAGTACCTGTACTTGATCCCAACTAAGATATAATTACCCCTTATTGGGGGCAGAACAATCCTATTGGGTTTATTTAATGGTTAAATGATTCCCTTTTCTCTGTAATAATAAAACAGTACCTGTACTTGATCCCAACTAAGATATAATGAAGGAAAAACACTTCTACTGGGTTTAATTAATGTTTACATTATTTTGTAGTAGATTTAAGATATGACAATGATCCAAATTATGGGAAGACCCCTTATCCAGATAACCCCAGGTCCTAAGAATTTTGAATAACAGGTTCTATACCTGTACCACAAAATCTGAAATTGGCATATTGGATGCAAAGGTGCTGCCTCATTACATTTGGTGTGTGTTTCATTTTGGATATTAATTTGCTCCCTTCTTGTACAGAGAAATAAATGTAAATGGCAGTTTTTGTTCTATGTATATATTTACTCATAAAGTGGAACATAGGTTTTTAAAGCCCCCTAGGCATAAGCAATAACGTAATAACGTGCAGAGCTGACCTAATTGATTGCCGTAGGTTACTAGGGGTAGAGCAATCATTGTTCCTAATATTGCATTGCTCCTATGTGCTCTTTAGCTATAGCCCTGCAGCCTTGGATGCTATAGATATATTACAGCATAATAGAAATGATAGCCTGCCTGTTGTTTCCCATAGGCTAACAGTAAATGCATGCTAATGTATGTCTTGATATTAGTAACCACTCAGCCATCGAGGGATTCACAAAATAATGGCTTTTTCAGCATGACCTTTTCTGGTTTACCAGCCAGGTTTCTGGGACATTTAGAATAACTCCATAATCCCTTAACCAATTAAGGCATTGTATAGCATTCAAGGAGAATATTAGAATTAGGGAAATGCATATTATTTGAAAGCCTGACAGGGGATCCTGACAACAACAACAGTTGCAGGCAGTGGTTGAACAAATATGATATACGGGATGGTTCTAGGATACACGAAACAGCAAATACTGTAATACTTTGGACACTGGAATTTGATTTACCTAGTTTGATGTACAGCAGCCATATTGCACATCATTTTCTATGTTTTGAGTTCTTTCTCAGTAATGTTAGTACAAGTATGGGACCTGTTATCCAGAATGCTCAGGACCTGGGGTTTTCCAGATAAGGGATCTTTCAGTTATTTGGATCTTCATAACTTAAAGCGGACCTGTCACCTTAAGAAATAATTTCAAATTGTTTTCTATTGTGTTTGGCAAGCAAAATAAACTTTACTTACACTATATAAATTATTTAAATCTTATTTGCTTCAGCCTTGGAATTCACAATTGCAGCAAGCAGGCAGGGGCCATTTTGTGGACACTTATCAAAGCAGGCATTGCATCCTGCCAAAATCTTGTTTCTGTGCCAGTATGGGGGGACCTAATGCCCATGTCCATGCACTGGTTATACAATTAGATGTTGAGGAGGGAGGGGGAATGTGAGGAGGGCAGCGACATCTAAGAAGTTCTGAATTGAAAGTGAAAGTAACTGTCTGCCCCACCCCTATGCCTAAGGCATAGAGGCGGGGCAGGCATTATATGATTGACAGCTGGGATTTTAAAATGCTTTTATAATGGGTTTGGATGTGGTAATAAAAAAATTATTTTGGGTTTCATGTTTAATTTGAAAAGGACTTTTATTATAGAGCTTTTTATGTCTGGGTGACAGGTCCACTTTAAGTCTATTAAATATTGAATAAGCCCAATAGGATTGTTTTGCATCCAATAAGGATTAATTATATCTTAGTTGGGATCAATTACAGGTTCTGTTTTATTATTACAGAGAAAAGGGAATAATTTAACCATTAAATAAACCCAATAGAACTGTTCTGCCCCCAATAAGGGGTAATTATATCTTAGTTGGGATCAAGTACAGGTACTGTTTTATTATTACAGAGAAAAGGGAATCATTTAACCATTAAATAAACCCAATAGGACTGTTCTGCCCCCAATAAGGGGTAATTATATCTTAGTTGGGATCAAGTACAGGTACTGTTTTATTATTACAGAGAAAAGGGAATCATTTAACCATTAAATAAACCCAATAGGGCTGTTCTGCCCCCAATAAGGGGTAATTATATCTTAGTTGGGATCAAGTACAGGTACTGTTTTATTATTACAGAGAAAAGGGAATCATTTAACCATGAAATAAACCCAATAGGGCTGTTCTGCCCCCAATAAGGGGTAATTACAGTGGTGTGAAAAACTATTTGCCCCCTTCCTGATTTCTTATTCTTTTGCATGTTTGTCACACTTAAATGTTTCTGCTCATCAAAAACCGTTAACTATTAGTCAAAGATAACATAATTGAACACAAAATGCAGTTTTTAAATGAAGGTTTACGTTATTAAGGGAGAAAAAAAACTCCAAATCTACATGGCCCTGTGTGAAAAAGTGATTGCCCCCCTTGTTAAAAAATAACTTAACTGTGGTTTATCAATTTCAATTTTCAATTTCAATATCAATTTCTGTAGTCACCCCCAGGCCTGATTACTGCCACACCTGTTTCAATCAAGAAATCACTTAAATAGGAGCTACCTGACACAGAGAAGTAGACCAAAAGCACCTCAAAAGCTAGACATCATGCCAAGATCCAAAGAAATTCAGGAACAAATGAGAACAAAAGTAATTGAGATCTATCAGTCTGGTAAAGGTTATAAAGCCATTTCTAAAGCTTTGGGACTCCAGCGAACCACAGTGAGAGCCATTATCCACAAATGGCAAAAACATGGAACAGTGGTGAACCTTCCCAGGAGTGGCCGGCCGACCAAAATTACCCCAAGAGCGCAGAGACAACTCATCCGAGAGGCCACAAAAGACCCCAGGACAACATCTAAAGAACTGCAGGCCTCACTTGCCTCAATTAAGGTCAGTGTTCACGACTCCACCATAAGAAAGAGACTGGGCAAAAACAGCCTGCATGGCAGATTTCCAAGGCGCAAACCACTTTTAAGCAAAAAGAACATTATGGCTCGTCTCAATTTTGCTAAAAAACATCTCAATGATTGCCAAGACTTTTGGGAAAATACCTTGTGGACCGACGAGACAAAAGTTGAACTTTTTGGAAGGTGCGTGTCCCGTTACATCTGGCTTAAAAGTAACACAGCATTTCAGAAAAAGAACATCATACCAACAGTAAAATATGGTGGTGGTAGTGTGATGGTCTGGGGTTGTTTTGCTGCTTCAGGACCTGGAAGGCTTGCTGTGATAGATGGAACCATGAATTCTACTGTCTACCAAAAAATCCTGAAGGAGAATGTCCGGCCATCTGTTCGTCAACTCAAGCTGAAGCGATCTTGGGTGCTGCAGCAGGACAATGACCCAAAACACACCAGCAAATCCACCTCTGAATGGCTGAAGAAAAACAAAATGAAGACTTTGGAGTGGCCTAGTCAAAGTCCTGACCTGAATCCTATTGAGATGTTGTGGCATGACCTTAAAAAGGCGGTTCATGCTAGAAAACCCTCAAATAAAGCTGAATTACAACAATACTGCAAAGATGAGTGGGCCAAAATTCCTCCAGAGCGCTGTAAAAGACTCGTTGCAAGTTATCGCAAACGCTTGATTGCAGTTATTGCTGCTAAGGGTGGCCCAACCAGTTATTAGGTTCAGGGGGCAATTACTTTTTCACACAGGGCCATGTAGGTTTGGATTTTTTTTCTCCCTAAATAATAAAAACCCTCATTTAAAAACTGCATTTTGTGTTTACTTGTGTTATCTTTGACTAATAGTTAAATGTGTTTGATGATCAGAAACATTTTGTGTGACAAACATGCAAAAGAATAAGAAATCAGGAAGGGGGCAAATAGTTTTTCACACCACTGTATATCTTAGTTGGGATCAAGTACAGGTACTGTTTTATTATTACAGAGAAAAGGGAATCATTTTTAAAAATTAGAAATATTTGTTTATAATGGAGTCTATGGGAGATGGCCTTTCTGTAATTCCTGGTATAATTGCTATAATTGTTCCTGGTATTCCATCTGAGCCACCCCGATTCATAC
The DNA here is from genome assembly GCF_000004195.4 of Xenopus tropicalis. Taxonomy (NCBI): domain Eukaryota; kingdom Metazoa; phylum Chordata; class Amphibia; order Anura; family Pipidae; genus Xenopus; species Xenopus tropicalis. The sequence goes on from NC_030678.2 coordinate 29,233,888, forward strand.
CAGCTGAATAGAAGTCACATGGATCAAATAAACTCCAGTATCACATGATGCATATTAACAGATTATTTGAGCAAGAACTAATGTATATTTTCAAGTCTGATTCAGACAAAAACATGCATTTCAGCACGATAAGTGGAAACAAGCTGCTTACTACAGAAAGCGAAGAAATAGTAGCACAAACCAACAGTTCTACCCATTAAAGGCTTATACTGTAACTGTGACTCATTTTCCCCCATTCATATGATTAAACATAATATTGCACTAGTAACTAAATGCAAACGAGTGCCCCTACACATGTTTGTTGGAGTAGAACAAAAGGCCTAATTAAATTAATAATTTAAAGGTTAATTGTTTCTTGTCCTAGGAAAAGTAGGTCACTAACTCAAAATGCTATTTTTCCTTGCAAGTTTATTCATTTTCTGTAGCCTTCATCAGCCTTTAGATACTGGGCTTTGTGCTGCCACATTCTGAGCCCTAAAGGTGGCCACAGACGTGGCGTTCAATCAGCCACAAACCGCTCAGGGCTGAAACAGCAGATAAGGAGGTAGAAACAATAGGATTTCTACCTCCTTCTGCCGATTCAGCCCTGACGGCAGATTTTGCTCAGGCGCCTTCTATGGCTCCCGATCAAAATCTTTTAAACTGGCTGATCGGCGAGTCGACCGATATCAGAAGCCTCCTGCGATATCGGTTGACTCGCCGACTTGCCATACACGCACCGAATATCGTACGAAACCAGGTTTCATACAATATTATCGGTGCGTGTATGGCCAGCTTAAGTATTAGGCATATTTATCAATATTCTCATTCTAGTGGTTTAAAAATGTTCGAAACCACAAATAAACTCCTTTTCTCCAAAACCACGAATGCCGAGTGATTTATTAAAATAGCCTTTTTAAAAAAACACAAATTAAATAAAAAGGGAAAAAAAATCACAAAAAAAGTAAATGTATCATTTTGTCGCATACAAGCTTTTTGTTTTGTCAGCCAATCACACCCAAGGGTGACATTATAACCGTGACAGCAAGGTGTCATATGTAACATCTGAGAAGCTAAATCTTCATGAAAGAACTTCATTAATCAATTCCATTTGGCTCGGAGCCAATCACTGACGCTAATGGAATGGCTGTTGCACTGTTGACTCTGGAATTCTGGCATTTACAGAAATGAATATTAAAGCGCATTATCCAAGGCTTGTAACCTGACTGTGACACACAGTTGTCCTCTACGGTGAGGATATTTTCATAATGAGAGCTTGTGAAGCAGTGTAGTGTGGGATCCTGGGCATCAATAGCTCCACTGGAGCAATGCTAAATGGAAGCCTAGATAGAAAGCAAGAATATACACAGAAAGGTTACAGGGTACCTTCTCATTTTCAATGGTCCTTTTAAAGCAGAGATAAGAATCTATTTGTGCCAAAAACAGAATGACATAACATAAGTCTATCTATAGATACTGGGCAGCCATTGGGTTATATAAAACAGTATTGTATTGGAGCCCATTTGGAAGGCTGACTATTTCCAAAATAAAATCTGGCAAGAACTATAGAAAAAGCTTTTAATATGGCCTGACACAATCTTCAAATGGTGATCAATCATCCCCTTAGGAACAAATTCAAAATCTGAAGATCTGAGTTTTCAGTTTTTCTGAATTTCTGAGTTTTCAGAATTGTAATTTTTGAGATTTATCGGCTGAAAAAAAATCTCAAAAATGATATTAAAAACAGCTAGGGTGAGCTTCTTTTGAAGTTATTGGAAGTATTTTCAGTATTCTAGTATTTTTCAAGTTTTTAAAATGAATGTAGCAGTGTGATTTTCATTGTGATCAAGAGAGACTTCTGAGCGGGGTGATGTGGTTGCTGAACAGAGGGTTGGGGTGGCCAATGCCGGGGCTTCACCTTGGGCGTCTGTGCTCATTGGCCCGACTCTGCCCTGTTCAGTGCTATGTAGTGTGATTTTGTCTTAAAGGAGACATATCCTATAAAAATGATGAATGTACCAGTGAATTATACTCCTCTAGATATAGAAGGACTGTGTTTAAAAAAGTTGTGTTTCTGACTGATTTATTGAGAAATGCCACCAAAACCCCACTAGCCCCACCCATCTGTTCCACTTCCTGCTGGCTGAATTCTCTGGATGAGCTGGGGAGCCGGCGGCCCTCCGTACCCTGCACTGTAGGATAGGAACCAATCAGCAGCTAGGCTGACCTGATAGGGAACTGAAGCCTGGCTGTGCTTGTGTGAGTGCAAGGCTGTGATTGGCTCTCCCCTTCCTACTGTGCTTCTGGCAGGGACCGTTAGGACACACCCACTCTTCATTTCACACTGGACAGAGAAGTGATATGATCTATAGGGAGCTCCAATAAAGGGGCCATTTTTACAGAGAGGATTAATTTTTAGCACAAAGTGAAACCAGCACCGTATATTATTCATAATTGCCTACAAAATTAGGGTTTTTCCCCATTTATCCAATATGTCTCCTTTAAGTCAACAATAAACCTGCAGTAATCATTGCAATATTGTTGGCATTAATACCAGCTAGTTGGCTGAAGCCATCTTTGTTGTTATGGAAGCAGTAGAAGCAGCCTTTTATAAAGTGATAAGCATCTTGATCTAAAATGGCATTTAAGGAGCATTTAGTATTGATGTAGGAATACAAAACAGCAGTTACATGACAAGGCTGGCTGTGTGACATGAATGAGCAAAAACAACTCTAACAAATTGTATTTGGCCCAAAAGGTCTAACTTATTTAAGGTTTTTACTGAATGATTCAAAGGAAACATAAAAGAGTAAGGCTTTATTGCTATAGTTGGGGGTCTTCTTTTTTTTTTTTTTAAAGATTTTATTTTGCATGTTTTTTATTACAAACAGTTAAACAATAGAAAACATACTAAAGAGGAAAAAAGGGAGGGGGGAGATAGAAAAGAAAAAAAGGGGGGGGAAGGGGTGAGGCTAAGGTAGCAGTTCTGGCTCTACAAATTTAAAATTTGTTCATATTCACCTACTTTATAGGTCTAGCCACGTATCCCATATGGCGTTAAATTTTTCGGGGCATCCCCTTGCTAGATAAGTCAGTTTCTGGCTGGGAAGCGAGTCATCCACCAATTTTCGCCAAAATTGGAAGGGCGGAGGGTCTAAGGACTTCCAATGCATTAGGATGGATTTTTTAGCATAGTAGAGCAGCTGCAGATAGCACAGTCTAGAGTATGAGCGGAGTTGCAGGTCACCGGTTAAACCTAGGAGACAAACCTCTGGAGAGCGTATGTTTGGGAAGGCAAGCTTCTCATTAAGGAACTGTAAAACTTCACCCCAGAATCTCTGTATCTCTGGGCAGGACCAAAAAACATGGAACAAAGTGCCTACCTCGCTCCTGCATTTGGGACATTGGTCAGATACATTTTCAAAGATTTTGGCCAGACGGTGAGGGGTTACGTACGCTCTATTTAAAAAATTTATCTGAACATACCTGTCCCTCATACAGATTGATATTTCCGTCACTTGTTTAAGGGCATCCGACCACATCTCGTCATCAAGTGCGGGGATATCCCTTTGCCATTTGGTTTTGGCTTTCTGTAGAGGGGAGTGACCTGCGGCAGACAATATGGTATAAAACCAAGACAGAGGTTTTACCAGGTCCTCTCTGCGGAGATAGACCTCCATGGTTGTTTGGGCTACCCTTAAGGGCCTAACAGGGAATTGGGTGTTAAAGGCATGGCGTAGCTGCAGGAATCTAAAGAGCATGCCCGGGGGGGGGTGCACCTCTTGTCTCAGTGTATCATATGTTTTACATTCACCCCCAGCGACAATGTCCTCTAAAGTTTTGATGCCTAGCTGTGCCCATCTTGCAATATCCGGGAGAGCATGCAAGTGTGGGAGCTGTTTATTGCCCCAGAGTGGGGTCTGTGGCGACCAAGTCTCAAGAGAGCCATGGGCCAGCTTTTGTGATTTTTGAAAGGCCCGTACCACTGTGGCCATAGGGGGTGTAGTGGCATAAAGAGGAGAGGTGCCACGGTAGGGAAGCTTTGATAGAGCTTCATATGAACCTAGTGTGGCAGCCTCTAGGACCACTGCTGGATTATTGATGTTGGGGGACCATCATTGAAATTGTGATATGTATTCCGGGGTACCTGGGGGTAGGGGGTCTATAGGGAATATGATTGACTTAGAGTGGTTAATTCTAAGTCCAGAATATCGACCAAATTCAGAGAGCACTGCCAGGAGGTTCATCAGGGCTTGATGCGAGTTTGCCAAATATAACAACATATCATCTGCATAAAGTGATATTTTTTCTGTGATGTTTCCTATGCGTAAGCCCTCAATTGCCTCATGTGCCCTTATACGTATCGCCAGAGGTTCAATGGCTAGGGCAAACAGCATTGGGGAAAGAGGGCACCCCTGGCGCGTGCCTCTCTCAAGAGATATGGCCTCAGTAAGCCTGCCGTTGACTAGAATCTTGGCACGTGGGCGTGCATACAACATCTGAATCCAGTTTCTGTATCTAGGACCGAAGCCATATCGGGTCAGCACTTCCCAGAGGTAGTGCCACTGGATAGTGTCAAAGGCTTTGGCTGTGTCCAGTGCCACCACAATTCTGTTCCCAGGGTTCTCATGCAAAATAGATAGATTGGTGAATAAGCGCCTTAAATTAATATCTGTGGCTTTGGAGGGCATAAAGCCTGTCTGATCTGGATGGATCAGCTCTGGTATTACTAGTTTGAGTCTATTTGCTAATATTTTGGCAAATATCTTGATATCAGAGTTTAATAGGGATATAGGTCGGTATGACTCACATCTATCAGGTGGCTTATCCGGTTTAAGAATAAGGGTGACATAGGCATCGTAGCAGGAGTCCGGCAAAGTATTAGGTTGATTATTGCCATTAAATAACTCTACCATTTTGGGGGATAGGAAGTCGGCATATTTCTTGTACCATTCTACGGGTATCCCGTCTGGGCCAGGTGTTTTGCCTGAGGGGAATGCTTTAATTGCTTCCTTCACTTCGTCAACAGTAATGTCTTTGTCAAGCTGTCTTACCAGGTCAAGTGGCACCTCTGGGAATTCTATGTCATTTAGATATTCAGTAAGTCCCTGCACTGAGTTATCTAGGGGCACTTGGTAAGTCAGTTTAAAGTACTGCCGAAAATGCTCTGTCATCTGCTCTGGATCAGTAAACTCATTTGCCCCATCTCTCACACTACGTATTACAGTTCTAGGCACATCTCCCTTAGCCAGTAATGCCAGTAGCTTTCCATTTTTGTCACCTTTGTCATACCAGGCTGCAGTCCTGTGTAATTCACGTTGCGAGTACTTCTCTGTAAGGAGCAAGTCTATATCTCTCTGTGCTGTTTGCATACCTAGCTCGGTCTCGTCTGATTGTACTAGAGATAAATCTGCCTCTGCCTTAGCCAGTGCATCCTGTGCAAGGGAGAGAGTCAGGCCATACTCCTGTCGGGCTGCTTTAATTAAGGAGATATACATTCCCCTAATGAAAGCCTTTCCGGCATCCCAGACTACGTGGGCCTTGGCTGTACCCTGGTTTACGTCCCAGTATTGCGTTAGTTGGGGGAAAACCCGTTCCTCTACTTTGGGATTCACTATCCATTTTGCAGGGAGTCTCCAATGGCCTAGAGGGTTGCTATTGGACCTTCTTAAAGATATTAGTAGAGGGGCATGATCAGAACACATCCTAGTCAAGAACTCAATTTCTGTCACATGAGGTAAAAGATCTCTCAATCCCAAACATATATCAATTCGAGACATTGCAGAAGAAGCCACAGTATAACATGAATATTGTCTACGCTGGGGGTGTTTCCACCTCCATATGTCAACCAACCCTGTGGCCTCTGCCCAGTTAGCAAATGTTCTAGTGTCATGGGTAGAGGGGTGTAACCTATCCATACCTGGGTCCATGACTAGGTTAAAATCTCCCATCCAGAGTGTGGGAAAGTTTCCTAGTGCCGCCACCTTCAGTAATATCTCATTCAAAATCTGAATGTCTGCCGGTGGGGGAAGATAGACATTTACAATTATATAGGAAGTGCCTGCAATTTGACCTTTTAAAATTATGTACCTTCCCCCCTCTGTCAGAGACCAGTGCCTCAAAGTGAAAGTTTAATGATTTTCTAACTAAGATGGCCACTCCTCTGGAGTAGGTGGAAAAGTCGGCATGGTAAACTGCAGAGGCCCATTTGCGCCGGAGGGCCCGGACCCTCTGTCCTACTAAGTGGGTTTCCTGCATAAGTATAATGTCTGCCCCAGACTTTCGAGCAGTGTCTAGTATCATGGAGCGTTTAACCTTTTCATTAATCCCTCGCACGTTCCAGGATAACACTTTTAAACCGTTCTGAGCCATTTGGGGAACCTGGGTATTATAGTACCAAAGAGGATGAGAGGGAGAGCCCGCTGGAGTCCCTCGTACCTATGTATAGTAGGTGCTTTCAGTAAACATGGATTACCAATTGTTTGTCTTTGCCTCACCAAGGGAAATGAAAGAAGGGAGAAAGAGATAGAAAACAGAGAACATAGTATATACACCCCAACATCATACCCCCCACCCGGTATCCTCCACCCAACCTGGAGACACATTTTCCCTAAACGATATAATCCCATTGGGGAACAGATAAACCAAACACAGGCCGTTAAGCCCAAAAGGTAAAACAATCGAGTAAGGGTGCTGTACTAATTCTGTTGCACCATCAGCAGCTCTATCCAACTTATTGGAGGAGCTACAAAAGAAAAAAAAAGAGAATGATACTGGTACTTGGCCAGGTAGTAGTGCAAAAAGTGAAGAGTAGATAAAAGCTCTTGGCCCGAGCTTTATGGCTTTATCTGGTGCCAGGCACACTCAATGTTGGGGGTCTTCTTTAAGAGACAAAATTATGAGCAGTTATGGGCCCCCAGAGACAGGCACTTTGGGTATAAAGCCTAACCAATGTGCTGAAAAATCTTTTGTCCCACCTAAACGGTAAAATGGACTGTCAGCCAGAGACAGCCCTGGAATATGGATTTCACCTTAAAATTACATTTTGGTGCAATGCAAATACTGTTAACCTAAAGTATTTTTCAATGGCTCTATTTGTTATTCTTGTATGTCATTAGCTCAGTGGCTGTGAAACCTTTAGGTCAAGCTCCAGTTGAAGGCCTGTCCCTTCATCAGGGCTCCCTCTATGCACACATGGATTCAGATATGAAACAAGATCGGTATCACAGTTTAATTTATATCTAGGACAGCAAATATATATTCACCTCAAATATAACCCTAACTGAATTCAAGCTGAACTTGCAAGTGTGTATAAGAGACCAAATGGCCATTCTCTATAATTCTAACCGGCCTTCAGGATGAGCGGCCCCCAAACTGCTGCTAGTCTCCCCGGGGGGCCAGTCCCAGAGTCTGGGAACCAAATCATTAGCTCTTTGTTTATACACCAGAAATAGATTTATAGCTTTATTTATTTTATTAAATGTAGAGTTAATAATCAATCAGTAGAAGTTGTGTACTTTTACCTTTCATGTAAGAATCTGTTTATAATGTAAATAGTGTATAAATTATTTCAGAGAGCAGAGTAAGAATACAATAGAGATACTGTCAAATAAAGACAAACTACACTTTTTTTAAAAAAAACTACAATTTTACTGGTGGATATAAAAAGGCTGTGGGGCCCTACAACCATTGCAGATAAATTCCAGGGCCCTAATTTGCTGTTCACTAAAGTTAACCAATAACATGAGGCCCGCGGGTTGGCCATGCCTACTCTATTGTTCTGGAATAACAAAATGATCAATGTTATATACGTACACTCTACCATTATCACAGATTAAAAGCCACTGCATGTTCATCTGTCCTCATTATGGAAGCTGAATGTAATTCAGGGAGCTGTCTCTCTGCTTTCTCAACTACAGCTCCCAGCATGCACAGCCAGCCAGTGCAGAGACCCAGTGCACAGTATATAAACGTCTCCCTACTTCAACTCCAACTTCAAACACAGTACATGTGTGTTATGTGTCTTAATATTTCGATTAAATTTAGGTTTAGTTATACATGTATCCAGCATCATCATTTCACATTTTCAGACATTTTAAATGTTTTCTTTCTCGTACTTGTATATATTTCATCCTTATGTAACCAGAGAGAGTATTTTGAGGGGTGACTTTTTGTTTCATCTGCTTCCTCTTGGTTTCCTCCATATCTGTACCGGTCCGTACAGACCACAACCATCCCTTTGCTTACACATATTTTGCAACATTCTTATTGCATTTCGCAGGTCCTCCAGTAAACGTTACTTGCAATATTTTTATAAACAGTTTTGGATCAGTCACAGAAACTACAATGGTAAGTGCTGCTTTGCCACCGGCAAGGCCAAACTACAGTGAATGTCTTGTATGAGCACAACCTGTCATTTCTTTTCTTCTATCTATTGTTTAACCTGCAGGTCCACCTGTAAATGTTACCTGCAACATATTTATCAACAGCTTTGGTTCTATAGCAGAAACTACAATGGTGAGTGGGACTGCCCATTGAAGCTCTCTTGTGAAGAAGATGGACATGTTATAAAGAGAAATAGTCAAAACATATTAAACACAACCAATTCCACAGAAGCTTATCCAATAAATATTTGCAGTTACAAAGCACTAACCAATTCTTACCTTTGTAAGCTGCCATATTTGATATCTAGACCCACCCATAATAGTAATGATAGCCTAGCTGAGAAGCTATAATAATAAATTACTCTTTAACGCAGAGGGGGGCAAAGGCCTTAGTAATGTAAGCAGAAGGCCCAATGGGACTCTGTCCAAAGAGCAATTTTTGGTACCCAAAGTGTGTTAACTTATAGGTCTTCTAAAGGAGTTGGGCAACACATGTCCCTCCTATGTCTCTGTTATACAATTCCAAGTGTACCCTAATAGCTTCAGCTGCCATGGAATGCTGGGAGCTGTGACTGAGCAGCAATGTTATGGCCATTGATTGGTCATCCCTTTATAACTATATCAGCCTTCAAATTATGCATTATAGTATTTGTCACTTTTAAGAAAAAAAATATGCAAAACTACAGAAAAAAAGTAAAAGAAAAATATGTGGAATGTAAAAAAGTGGGGGTAATTTGTAAATCATATAAAACTTAAATTGATGGACAGGGCAATATATTATGGTGACTATAATGACTTTAGTAGTAGTGCAAATCAGAATTATGGGCAACGTGTGGGTCACTTTCCATTGACTGCCATTGTAAGAGCTCAGAGAAACCTCTGCCTTCTTGGCTGACATCCAAAAATGCAGACAATACGATACGACTAGGGAACTATAGAATCAAGAATACAAAAAATATAAGGGATCCACCATTTCAGTCAACTAAAATAGCCCCAAACGTTCCATTTCAACCAACAGAGAAGATATTATAGTCAGTAGATTTTGTCATTTAATAAAATCACCCTCTGAGACTAAATGAGAATATTACTGGGTGCTACTTAGATCCCTTGCAAGCATTTAGACATTGCAAGATCGTTGCAGACAAACATGTCCCCTTCTTGACAAGATGGCACTCAATGAGATGAAATGCACGCGCTTACATTGCTTGCATTATTGGAACTTAGTCCTCTCATTTCATGTGATGGCAGTTGTACATGTGCGCCGCAGCCATACAGGGTCATTACTGCTTTGCTGGAACTCGGAACGCTCTGCACCAGCACATGCACAAACACCAAGATCTATCAGGCCGTGCAGAGTGACTTCCCTGGGGAGAATCCCTTGCTGCCCCCTGTCTGACTCGCGGGGTAACTGCCTGACACTGCTATCTGCTCATATGTTACTAAAGGCTGGATTAGAGGAACCTGGTGGCACTCTTTCATAGGAGGATGTTGTAACATTCACTGCTAAATGTTAAAGAGATACTGACACCAGAAATTAAACCTTTTTTTACATCTATCATAACATTGTCTTTGCATGACCATCTTTTTTGCCATAAAAGTATTTGCCCAATGCTTTTATATTACCTGTCTGATCCCCCATGTTCCCCTATAAGGGGGCTGCCATATTTGTGCAGCAGGAGTCTGTTAGAATTAGAAGCTGTAACTGACAGGTTGGGAAGGGACAGTCAGGTTGGCAAAACAATCAGGTTTGGGAAATTCAAGTTACAATTATTTACAAAAGCAAATGTCTCAACATGACCTATAGGCAACTTTTTATGTACATTCATATTTTGAGGAGTCATTTTTTAGTGTCAGTATCACTTTAAGGCCAATCATATTGTAATGGCTGTCTTTAGATTTCAGATCTCACAATCAGATCTCACACAGAGAGTCACAGAATCACAATTTACTTGGCCGACAAGGGAACTTGCATGTTCCACGCAGTTTTACAGTAACAGAAGCATGAAAGAGTTCCGGGGCCCCCGGCTCCACAAATCTGAGGCTGAGTTATTACATAACCCCATTGTATCTGCCCATATTCAACAGAATTGCTTTAAACATGCATTTCGGAAGCAAAATTGAAATAAAAGTAATGAAATAATCTCCCATTTACTTGGAAGAATTTTAAGTATTCTATTAGACTCTGATTTATTGTGCCAAACATGTTCTATTTAGCTGCCATTCTGCTTATCTCTTCTATAAATGGCCCTTGATTAGAAGAGAACAACAGCTTCAGCAAAGAAAGTACGGCAAAAATCCAATATGGGGAGCCGCCGGGACATATTTGAAGGCCTGGATCATTACTACTATAGAGATGCTGAACCTTTAGGCTGGTGCAAGTTTAATATATAATATGTTTATATAAAATATGACATTTCTAGCCATTTTAATTTTTAGGGTTTAGTTCTCCTTCAATAATAATGATTGTTTTGGCCACTGTTTGGCACAGCTGTACACTTATAAGCCTCTATTTATATGCCTATATGCACATTTTATAGAAGTGATGGTCTAGAGCAGTGATCCCCAACCAGTGGCTCGGGGGCAACATGTTGCTCCCCAACCCCTTGGATGTTGCTCCCAGTGCCCCCAAACCAGGGAGTTATTTTTGAATTCCTGACTTGGGGGCAAGTTTTGGTTGAATAAAAACAAGATTTCCTACCGAATAAAGCCCCCTGTAAGCTGATAGTGTGCATAGAGGCTGCCTAATAGCCAATCTTGGGGATCCCTGGTCTAGACACAGAATATGTTATGGCTTCATACTTTTTGGTTAAGGAAAATACATATAAAATAATATAAACTACAATAAAATAAATAATAAAATAAAATAGCTTTAAATACAAATACAGGTATGGGATCCCTTATCCAGGAACTTTCATCCAGAGAGCTCCCAACTACAGGAAGCCATCACCCATAGACTCCATTTTAAGCAAACAATTACAATTTTTAAAACTCGCTTTTCCGGAAAAACCCAGATCCCAAGCATCCCAGATAACAGATGCTTTAACTGTTTTATTTACTTCTTGTTGGGTAAATAGGTCAAAGTAAGCAAGGAGAAAACCTTTGGGCAGGCTCATGTAAATGGGTGAATGTTACAAGATGCTCTTTAATGAAACAGATTTCACCTTACTTTCCTGTAGGTGAGATTCCCTCAGTATAAGATTGCACTGCTTGATAAATCTAGGTTAAATGTTTCTGTTTTCATTAGCTTTGTATTAAATCTAAAGGAAATGTAGAAAATGATGTAACGTGATGTACAATGTGTCTAACAGTGACTTTATACTCACTAACCCAAACATGCCGGCCATTTGGGAAACTAACACAAAGTAGTTATAGCTGTATCGTTTCATTGGAAATGTTTCTGATAACAAATAATTCCTGTAGTAATGGAACTCTGTCACTAATGTGATGTACATGTCAAACAGTAATAATATTGTGCAGCCTTTAATGTGAATATTATTGATACATTATTGAGAGCCAGACCTAATGCTTCCGACTGCTAAGTATTGCTGGGAGGCTCCAGGCTTTAATATATAGCGCAGTATGGACCAAGCAGCAGTCATTGGTTGTTTAAAATGAATGCCTCATCTTTCATATTAAGTTACAGGTAGTTTATTTGAAAAAAAATAAAAAACAGTTTCTTATATAATATTCATATATTATTTGCAATATGTAGGTGGTTTTCCCAACACACAATGACACCACTGACAACTTAAAGGGCAAGTCATTCAAAGTGGTTTGCCAGTATAAACATTATGTAATAAAAGAAACGAATTTTACCCACTAGCAGTATCTCATAGCATTGATATAGGTATAGTAGGGAGAGATGGTGCCTATGGGAAGGGGCTGTGGGATAATAGCCTCTGGGAAGGGACTGGGGCTGTGGGATAGTGGGTATAGTAGGGAGAGATGGTGCCTATAGTAGCAGTGGGGGGATAATAGCCTCTGGGAAGGGACTGGGGCTGTGGGATAGCAGGTATAGTAGGGAGAGATGGGGCCTATAGTAGCAGTGGGGGGATAATAGCCTCTGGGAAGGGACTGGGGCTGTGGGATAGCAGGTATAGTAGGGAGAGATGGTGCCTATAGTAGCAGTGGGATAATAGCCTCTGGGAAGGGACTGGGGCTGTGGGATAGCAGGTATAGTAGGGAGAGATGGTGCCTATAGTAGCAGTGGGGGGATAATAGCCTCTGGGAAGGGACTGGGGCTGTGGGATAGCAGGTATAGTAGGGAGAGATGGTGCCTATAGTAGCAGTGGGGGGATAATAGCCTCTGGGAAGGGACTGGGGCTGTGGGATAGCAGGTATAGTAGGGAGAGATGGTGCCTATAGTAGCAGTGGGGGGATAATAGTCTCTGGGAAGGGACTGTGGCTGTGAGATAGCAGGTATAGTAGGGAGAGATGGTGCCTATAGTAGCAGTGAGGGGATAATAGCCTCTGGGAAGGGACTGGGGCTGTGGGATAGCAGGTATAGTAGGGAGAGATGGTGCCTATAGTAGCAGTGGGAGGATAATAGCCTCTGGGAAGGGACTGGGGCTGTGGGATAGCAGGTATAGTAGGGAGAGATGATGCCTATAGTAGCAGTGGGATAATAGCCTCTGGGAAGGGACTGGGGCTGTGGGATAGCAGGTATAGTAGGGAGAGATGGTGCCTATAGTAGCAGTGGGATAATAGCCTCTGGGAAGGGACTGGGGCTGTGAGATAGCAGGTATAGTAGGGAGAGATGATGCCTATAGTAGCAGTGGGATAATAGCCTCTGGGAAGGGACTGGGGCTGTGGGATAGCAGGTATAGTAGGGAGAGATGGTGCCTATAGTAGCAGTGGGGGGATAATAGCCTCTGGGAAGGGACTGTGGCTGTGGGATAGCAGGTATAGTAGGGAGAGATGGTGCCTATAGTAGCAGTGGGGGGATAATAGCCTCTGGGAAGGGACTGGGGCTGTGGGTTAGCAGGTATAGTAGGGAGAGATGGTGCCTATAGTAGCAGTGGGGGGATAATAGCCTCTGGGAAGGGACTGGGGCTGTGGGTTAGCAGGTATAGTAGGGAGAGATGGTGCCTATAGTAGCAGTGGGGGGATAATAGCCTCTGGGAAGGGACTGGGGCTGTGGGATAGCAGGTATAGTAGGGAGAGATAGTGCCTATAGTAGCAGTGGGGGGATAATAGTCTCTGGGAAGGGACTGTGGGATAGCAGGTATAGTAGGGAGAGATGGTGCCTATAGTAGCAGTGGGGGATAATAGCCTCTGGGAAGGGACTGTGGGATAGCAGGTATAGTAGGGAGAGATGGTGCCTATAGTAGCAGTGGGGGGATAATAGCCTCTGGGAAGGGACTGTGGCTGTGGGATAGCAGGTATAGTAGGGAGAGATGGTACCTATAGTAGCAGTGGGGGGATAATAGCCTCTGGGAAGGGACTGTGGGATAGCAGGTATAGTAGGGAGAGATGGTGCCTATAGTAGCAGTGGGGGATAATAGCCTCTGGGAAGGGACTGTGGCTGTGGGATAGCAGGTATAGTAGGGAGAGATGGTGCCTATAGTAGCAGTGGGATAATAGCCTCTGGGAAGAGACTGTGGCTGTGGGATAGCAGGTATAGTAGGGAGAGATGGTACCTATAGTAGCAGTGGGGGGATAATAGCCTCTGGGAAGGGACTGTGGGATAGCAGGTATAGTAGGGAGAGATGGTGCCTATAGTAGCAGTGGGGGGATAATAGCCTCTGGGAAGGGACTGTGGCTGTGGGATAGCAGGTATAGTAGGGAGAGATGGTGTCCATAGTAGCAGTGGGGGGATAATAGCCTCTGGGAAGGGACTGTGACTGTGGGATAGCAGGTATAGTAGGGAGAGATGGTGCCTATAGTAGCAGTGGGGGGGATAATAGCCTCTGGGAAGGGACTGGGGCTGTGGAATAGTGGGTATAGTAGGGAGGGATGGTGCCTATAGTAGCAGTGGGATAATAGCCTCTGGGAAGGGACTGTGGCTGTGGGATAGCAGGTATAGTAGGGAGAGATGGTGCCTATTGTAGCAGTGGGGGGATAATAGCCTCTGGGAAGGGACTGTGGCTGTGGGATAGCAGGTATAGTAGGGAGAGATGGTGCCTATAGTAGCAGTGGGATAATAGCCTCTGGGAAGGGACTGGGGCTGTGGGATAGCAGGTATAGTAGGGAGATATGGTGCCTATAGCAGCAGTGGGGATAATAGCCTCTGGGAAGGGACCGTGGCTGTGGGATAGCAGGTATAGTAGGGAGTGATGATGCCTATAGTAGCAGTGGGATTACTCCTATTATTAGCCTCACTGCAAAACGACCAGGGATATTATTATCAGTAGCAGGGGAAACAAACATACAACCAAAGATTTGATAACTTGATAAGTATTTGTTTAGCAAAGACCAATTGAATCAACACTTTTTACACACCCCTAGCAGCTACAAAAACATCTAAGATCCGACTAAATATAGCGGTTAGTGAATATATAATTTCCATGCTCTGAGCTCATACTGATTAAATTAATATTGCAGCTATATATATATACAGTTACTTGGATGAAACTTTTTCAAATATCCTTTTTCAAGAACAGGAATATGGAATTTAAGATGCTAATGTAGCCGATGCATTTATAAAGGAAGGGTTGCATATAGATGGAATGTGACAGGAGCAGATAATAGTCAGCTGAGCACTGAAAAATGGTACTGGATTTGCTGGGAGCAGAAACCATAAATCCCTGTCAAGCGCCACTTACCCATGTTCCAAGCGTGTGTAGAATGGAAGTGGAAGGGAAGATGAGGGAATCCTATAACCGAATTAAGTTGCATGATCTAATAATAAATCATAGGGGTAGGTGCAGGCATAGTGCTTGGGCCAGATTAATAATTACTGAAAGGCGGAAATACAAGTTCCACCTCATTTTGGTTCCATGTTTGGAGCCTAATAATTCAGTCCATGAAAGTGAGATCATAGATAATTTTTCCCCGTTTAGTTCTATCCATCATTCTATCAAGTCAGACATGTTGCGTGTCCATCTGGCAAAAAGAAATGTGATTATATATAGGGATATAATTCAATCGTGTATTTAACATTGCACCAGGATAGAGCTCTGTGCACCAGGAACGGCTGAGGGTACCAAGCAGATACAACTGCAGCACTAACTGAGCTTCTCTATGCACTGAATGACATTACGGCATCCACATCCCATATAAATGCTTCCATAGGAACCACTGGAACCAGTGTCTGTTGGGTTTTTTTTTTTTAAACCTCCTGGACTAATGATTGCTGCTTTCAGCTTGTGTCAGTGATACAGGTATGGGATCTGTTATCTGAAATACCATTATCCATAAAGTTTCATATTACCGGAAGGCCCCCTGGGGACCCCTGGTATAAAGACACCCATGTCCAATAAATTCTAAAAATCTCAAAAATGCATTTATATAAGAAAACATGTAACTTGATTGCTTAAAAGCACTCATTTACAACTAGTCTGCTATAATCCAAATTCATCTTGAAAATTTTAATTGAAATCCAACTTACTTTAACTTTTACATGAACTCATTAACTTTTAGGTGCCAAATTACCTACAAAAATTATACAAATTACACACAAAACTGATTGATACGAGAGGTACAGAGGTCCCTGCACAATGCAGCCTACACAGATGTTTTATTTATACACATTAAGTGGAACTATTTGATTTTAGGAAATTCTTAGCAAATGTACAGAGGATTATTACTCTGGGGAATTCCCTACCAGTCATTTGAACTGAAGAAGCCACTCGGATATGCGGTGAAACTTTTTCAAGAAAACTCAGAAAAGTCCAGTTGTTTTAGACTTAATTCTACTAGATACTGTATATCATGGCCTGGATGAACGAGAATCTTCATAGACATTATTACTCCCCAACACTGAGGCCATTGGATACATGGGATAACTGGGTGCTACTGCTCAGAGCTGCTATCACATTGCTCCACCATGGAATTAATCTCATCAACATAAAGACAGAAGATTTTTTTTAGAAAAGGGTTATTAGTGGCTGCTGGATGATTATGGGAATGTTTTAATTCCGTAGTGTTCACGTTTGGCCATTGTATTTTTAAAGCCATTGGCCATTGTATTGCTACTTCTAAATGCCAATTGCTAAGGCACGAAGGCCCTTGGCAGGGTTAAAGTCGGCAGCAAGAAGGAAGCAGCGTTCAGGCAACTTAGAATAGTCTAATGTATGGTATCCAAGGGGTTAAAATTCTCTTGGCCAAAGTTCAGGCTTAGATCAGGACAGGCAGCAATCAGAGTAGTCAAGAAATCAATCAAAATTGCAAATGTAGATGATCTAGGAATTTGCAAACAAAGCCCCATATTCAGGCATTGAACTCCAGTCTTAAGCATCTATTTATTTTTAATTTTTACTCCAAACCAACGTTGATGTGACACTGTGGCCATGGATGCTGCCATCTTGGATATGAAGCAGAGTACTACTCACCAGAGCGTTCCTGATACAGATCAACTGATTTCTACTGTTTCACTTGACTTATAATATTTGATAACAGTTTAATCCCCCAGATATGTTTATTTACCATAATTAATCTTAAAGGGGCAAGAAATCCCTCACACAAATACAAAATGTATTAGTACTCCTGAACCCCTTATATATTTATGTTACTAATCCTAATAATTATAATAATAAGTTAATAAAGGTAGGAATATGTTGCTCTCCCCAGGCCGGTCAACCAGTAACCCATGTGGAACTACTGTATGTAGACTCATGAGTAAACTCATAGCATATACACAGCACAGTGTGAGTGTGTGTGTGAGTGTGTGTGTATATGTGTGTATATGTGTGTGTGTGTGTGTGTGTCTGTGTGTGTACATGTGTATATGTGTGTATGATCTCTATGGTAGAGCAGCTTGTATCTGTATTCTCCTGCCCACTCAGTATGTCTCTTAATGAATGTGAATGTTTGGATTCCTTAATTAGAATGTTCTTAATATGTTTTCACCTTGAGGTATACACCACGATGAAGCCCTGCATCTGATCATTACCTCAAACCAAATGTAAATGAATTGTGCATGGTTATTCAACATGAATATTAAATGCTCAGAGCGTATTGTGAGGAAATAGCTCTCTTAGCAATATTTGTCTATTCCCACAGCTGAAACTCCTCTGTCGGCCCTTAGCGTATGCCAACCCACATGTACTACAAAGTATTCACTGCATAGAGAATTGTAGCTCGTGACATTTGGGCTCAGCTCAGTCAGTAGGAAACCCACTCAGGCCCCCTCACTGCTTATTTGGCTATAAACAGCTTCTCTCTTTTATACTGCACAATGTCTGCATCATGTACGGCTCATGGAAATAGCTGTAGCTCAATTATACAGCACCAAACCTTGGTATATTTGTATATATATATATATACACACAGGTAGATTAAATAAAATACAAATACATTTGCCTAAATAAGTTAATACATCGGAATCATGGATATTAGGGGTCCTAGTCCTTCATTATAGGGTGCTGCACCCAGTTTGAGAAGAAATTCATGGAAGTCATAGAAGGATCTCTGTTATTCCTGACCTGTTTGTTGGTAGCAAAGTCATTCTGCAGTGTGAATTATAGACAAGGCTGGGTGCTTACAGCTCCCCCATTCCATGGCCTCATAGCATCGCTGCAGTCTAAAAAGTTAGTTCATATCGATGTATCCAAACGGATTTGGGATGATTTCAAGTACAGCTACTAAAACATAAGAAAACATGGTGAGAGGCAGACTGTGGATCTCCCTGTTCTATTTAAACTGCCTCACTTTAGCACTTGGGACCAAAGCCCATTAGATGATTTATTACTTCATTTAGACAAGATCCCTGTGTAAAATTCTGCCCTTTCAATCAGCAGTGCAGAGGGCCAATTAGTCAATAATGTGCTGACTGTTACTGCAAAGGGGAGAAATGACATTTCCAACATTACATGCTACTTTAGGTTAGTTAAGCCCTAATTAGTTTTTTACCTTAATGAAAACTAAAAATCCTTTTGTCCCTGTGTTTTTTCTAGCCAATCATAAATCAACACTAGACATATATAAAAAAAATCAACAGAAATCAAATGTTTCCACCAAATGAACCTCTATCTGCTGACAAACTACAATACCTAGCACCCCCTGCAGTCAGTGTACCATGGGTGACACCCTCAGCATGAATTATATCAGTATCTGACAATTGGACATTGAAATAACATGAAATCTGACCTTTTTGGCCAATAACCAGCCATGAACTAAACATTAGAATGGGTCATGAGAACTGAACATCTGGACAATTTCTAATTCTTCAGGGCTTCTTCGCACAATCCTATTATTTGGAGGGAAATCCATTACATAAGCTGCCAAAGAACCCGTGTTTGAGATTTAATAATTGAATGGAATACCTCCCTTAAAGGAACAGTGCAACAATTAGGATTTATGCTGAACAT
This sequence comes from Xenopus tropicalis, assembly GCF_000004195.4. NCBI lineage: Eukaryota > Metazoa > Chordata > Amphibia > Anura > Pipidae > Xenopus > Xenopus tropicalis. Next base: position 29,252,720 of record NC_030678.2, read on the forward strand.
ACTTCTTGCCAACTGTTTTAATAAGAAAAAAAAATCTATGTTTTTTGTTATTTTTTTGAGCCAAAAAGGGGCAAACAGGAAAGCTTGGGGTGTTCCATGTTTGGTCCTTGCCAGGTAGATAATTCACTACCATTATACAAACCCATCCCTTCACCCTTTGTTGTGACTGTTTTGTTAGCAGGAGTCCATTTTGCAGGTGGATTATATAATTATCTACCTCACAACGACCAAACATAGAGTAGGCTCAATTTTCCTGTTTGTCTGGTTTAGTTTAAGAAATGAGAAAAATAAGAATTTTCATGATTAAGACATTAAGAAAAAAATATACTAGTTATCTAGTATAAATACATCTAAAGCAACTGGGCTTGTTAAGTAATCATTGAATACTTAACAAGTCCAGTTGCTTTAGATTTATTTATACTAGATATACCATTACCTGGATGAATGAAAATCTTCATAGTCCAAAAAATAGAATAGAATTCTATCCTTACACAAATTTTATGTTTGGTTCCCACACTCCCTACAGAAATGACACATCTGAGCATAATGCATATTAAACACATTTAATAGAACATGATGGGTGACCTTAAATTCAACCTACGAATCTGAAAACTACATGGATAAAATATGTCGTTTTATATGTGGTTTCACATTTCTCATGGATTACTGATCTGGGAATCTCTGTTGCTTTAGATGCCGGCAGTGGACACAAGCTGCCAGCTAGCAAGGGTTCCTAAGATGGTTGATGAGCAGTAGCTGAAGAGCTAATATTTTGCAGTTGGAGTAGTATTCCAACAGAATCTGAATATTTAAAGCACCAATGTTCTAGTCATGAACAGCCCACAGTTCCATGTGGGCACAGCAATTATTTGGAACATACAGACAATAAGGGAAGCTCTCACTGCTTTAGGGTTCATTGAAGCATCGTCTGCATTCAGCATTGGGAAGGATACACTGATTTGATGGAACTGTGCTGGCATTACTGGGATAACAGCCTCCTGCATGTCACTGATCTGCATACCATGTGGCATATGGAAGCCATTTAAAAACCCATCAACTCATTGAAACGCTATTGTTTCCAAAACTGCTACTCCTAATTTGTTCATATTAATTATGGTTATTCGCCGGCTTCATTACTGGAATTCAGATTAATATTCTTTGGCATGGCTGCTATTAAAAGACGGGAATTAAGGAGGAAGAATGCAGGCGAAGCAAGTTTGCTTCATAATTGGATGTAAAACTCTTCTGGCGGATTGTGATACAAATAATGCAGAAAATAATCTGTTCTAAATAGGGAATTTCCGTGTTTCAGGAAATGACAGCTTAGTATTCTTTCTTATGCTGTACAGTTCTTTTTTTAATCCTAACATTATTTGATTTTCTATTGTCCATTTGTTTTATTTGTCTAATAATAATATGAAAAGATGAATGGATAATCTATAATGACAGTCCTGGTGCTTCTCCATTATTTATTAAGTTGCTAGTAATTCTCCCCACATATTTTATATTGCCAAAACATTGTTTATTGGTTCAAATTGTAATTTATAAATAACTAGTAACACTACTAGTCCTAATCATGTGTGATTAACACCTCATTAACTAACCTGGGGTCATGATTTGATATAATTTGGTGCCTACAGCTTTATGGCCGAGTAGCCCAGGCCCAGTAGCCCAGGCCCAGTGGCAGCTAAAGGCCCGGAATGGAGAGGGCTCAGGTGGGTCTTAATTGATGTGCATTTGTAGTATATATTAACCGAGCACCTTGCACCTTCTGGAAGGCTTGTGAGGTCCTGAAAATGATCTACTGTGGTGACATTAACTTGTATTAATATGGCCAGACTTTTTGTGTCATTGTTCAGTGGTTTAAATGACATGTAAACCCTAAATTTATACAGTAAGTTGGCCACATCTCCCACACCTAAATGGCACAATTTTACTCCATATATTCCTTCTGTCCACTAGAACCATTACATTTTCCTAAAACAAATAGCAGCTTTCACCCAGCAGCCATTTTCTCTCCAACACATCATCCGAGCTAGAGCAGAGTTTCTATGGGAACCAGCAATGCCACCTCTTTATTGGTGGCTTGACTAGAGTGGGCGTGTTTAGTAACATGTCCTGAGAAGATTTACTGCCTTAGCTTGGATGTGAGCATGCCCAGTAGCCAACAGCCAAAGAACATTTTTAAGGGAGGGGGCAGAGCGGGTTAGAGGCAGAGAAGGAATCCCAAGTAATTAAGGCGATACAGCCTTACTATTAACCTTTGAACAACCAAAGTGCCAGGTATTTAAATATTTCAAAGAGGCTGTTCACGGATTATTTTTTCTGTTGGGGGTTTACATGTTCTTTAAGAGCTGATCTCTTCCATTGTTCCAGTAAGAGATATTTGCAGATATGCAGATCTACTACTGACTGCAGTAAGGGCACACCAGCCCTTTGGTGTCAGTGATATGAACTTAATTGTAATAGCTGAGTTGGCTGAAAGCTATATGGGTGGTTGTGCCATAAAGATAGGTGAACATAGATCATGGTAAATTGCTAAAGAAAAATTCTAAATAATATCAAAGAAAAATTAAATATATATATGCAGCAAATAAATGTATCTATACATACATACAACACTAAGTGGGTATATATAAGGTCCCTACCGAGTAAGTAAAAAGACCCAGGTGTATACACCCCAGGTCTAAAAGTGTAGAGCAAAATATAGAATCCCACGACTGTTAACGATGGCTTGAGTCAATGAAACAACTCTCCGTGTCCAAAAAGTGTTCCGGGTGCATGGAGCCCCAAACCCGTAGCTGGGGGAAGAACCAGGCAAAGTCAAAGGAAAAGACTTCAAACACTCTGGACTTCAAGATATCCCTTTAGAAGAACGGCTTTATTAATCCATTAAAAGCACCACGCCTAACACGTTTCGTGCGTAGGCACACTTACTCATAGGCAGGCTAAAGAAACTCATTCTATTTATGTACTTGTATTATCCTACAGATTAGATTACAGTGTAAGCATACAAATTTACACATACCCTATAACACATGGGGCCCGATTCACTAAAGTGCAATAAAACGTGCGCTATTTATTAAAATTTTATCGGGCCTTATTTTTCGCGACTTTTCGCACGATTTACTATAAGCATACTTACGCTTTTTTAAGCGCGGTATTTTTCGATAAATAGCATGCGCGGTATTTTTCGCATGCATGCTATTTATCGCATGCGCTAATTGTCGCGACATTACGCAAGCGACAACCGACAGCATAAAACTGGCGACATTTTGCCCTGGGAGAGCACAGAGTGCTAGAGAGGTGCTGTATAAATGTTTATTTGCAAAAAAAAAGCCCAAAAACCAATAAAAATGTATATTGGCGTGTATGGCTAACATGACGTGCATTCATTTGCGCGACTATTTATATGCGGCTACAAGTGATGAAATGTTTCGCCAGGCATGGATTCACAGTGAATTTTTGGACGTGTGGCCATCCGCCAATGGCAAAACGCATAAAAAAATTTGCCACGCGAAAATTCCCCGCACATCCAAAAATTTGCTGCAAATCCATGCAGGCGAAACATTTCATCACTTGTAGCCGCATATAAATAGTCGCGCAAATGAACGCACGCCATGTTAGCCAGTGAGCAGATCTTCACCCGATATCCCCACCTACAGGTGGCGATATCGGGGAGGCATGTAGGTGAATTCGATCGTTTGGCCCCAGGGCCAAACGATCGAATTCTACACGCGGCAATGGGGCAGTCAGTTCGGGGACCGCATCAACGAGCCGATGTAGTCCTCAATCCGACTGGATTTTCTAACCTGCCCGATCGATATCTGGCAAATTTCAGGCCAGATATCGGTTGGCCAGGCCCCTCGGTTCTGCTCCTACACGGGCCAATAAGCTGCTGAATTGGTTTAAGGGACCGATATCGGCAGCTTCTATCGGCCCATGTATGGGGACCTTTACTGCTCTAAATAAGATCTGTTGGTCTTGGTAATGTTTAACATGGATATGGGAACTGGCTATGGGATCATGTGCAGAGGGCGGTGGTTAATGGTAAGTTCCCCACCTGGAGTAGAGTTCTTAGTGGGGGCCAGAGGGTTCGGCATTAGGTCCATTTATTCAGTTTATTCAGTAATAACTTGGGGGTTGGCATTGTAAACAATACTAGAAAATTAAGGGACATGTCTAGAAAGTCCAGCTGGAAGAGCTTCATTTATTACAATATAATTTAAATGGAATTAGGGTGGCCTTGCAAAGGATATAGAATGTCACAGAAAGTCTGGCCAAGCTGGGATTGCTTACGCTGATGAAAAAGCACTTAAGGGTGATATGATAAATATGTATAAATATATAACGGGATCATATAATAATCTCTCTAATGCTTTATTTACCAGTAGGTTATTCCAGCAGACACAAAGGCATCAATTCTGATTAGAAAAAAAGAGATTCCATTTTAAAATGAGAAGAAAGTTTTTTTTACAGTGATAGCTGTCGTGGAATTCTCTCCAATATTTACTACTCACCTTACAGTTATTAGCATACAAAGTTTTAGCATGGATCCACTTCTGAGGGCACCATTTTTATTTAACCTGAGCCCCATATCAGTGCTTCCTTCAGCCATGTAGAGATGTAATGATATGATGAATCGTTAGATAATGAAACCTGTGCTCAGGGACGAGGGAGTCATTAATGTAAATTGCTACATCAGCTACAATTCATTTTATTAAACTAATGATCAACAGTTACTATAATGGTGCAGATGGGAACAAACAGCAGGATTAGCAATGTACTAATGAGATTTTCTATACTTTGAGCACCTTCAGAAATATGAGTTCAGGGTTGGGTGGATGAATGCTGTGACTTGGGTTGGGTGTGTTTGGCACTGGGTGGCACACAGCGTTCATTATAATCTACTGATTGTACCCAGCTAGTAGACTGCTAATATTAATTAACTAATTGCTGTGCTATTAGCCACACCACTATAACTAGAAAATATACACACACACACACACACAAAAAAGGGAAAAGATAGAAACTCAATGCAGATATTGTCCTGATCAAACTCAAACCCAGAACCGTAGGGCTGAAAGGCAGCTATGCTAGCTACTGTGACACCAAACAAAATACTGGTTTGGGGGACAGTAAGTAATGGGTTATTGCGGGATGAGACATCTCCAAAGTTATTTGTGTAACTACATTTCCCAGCATCCTCCTGCCAACTGAGTTGTTCTGGATTATAAAAGTGACATAAGGGGAAAGTATTTTGATAAGCAGGGAATCTCATTCTGTTTTCCTTTTAAATAATAGAATTTGAATAGCATTCAGGTTCCTGTATGGACCATGCACATTTGCCTTTATGCATGTAAGAGGCATCTGCCATGTTGTTTGCCATGAATTACACATTCCTACACAATAATTGGGTTTAATAGATATTGTTTTTCCCTTTGTGTAAGTATAATGCCTCAAACGAGCAAACAAAATGACACCTCCCACTCACATTCAGTAAATGCAGACACATTTCATGCACAAAATCAGTTGCATCCACATAACTACAGAGGGACTGACTCTATATAATCTGCTATGAACATACAGAGTGAATCGCTATTATACTTGGCACTAACGAGTGTGTTGCTACCATTTTTATAGGACTACAGAGTTAACATTTTTTTGAGGCAAACATGGAATGATCCGCGGCTTTCATATAGCGAATACCCAGACGATTCTTTGGATCTGGACCCTTCCATGTTGGATTCCATTTGGAAGCCTGATTTATTCTTTGCCAATGAGAAAGGAGCAAACTTTCACGATGTTACAACAGACAACAAATTGCTGCGGATATTTAAGAACGGGAATGTGCTTTACAGTATAAGGTAAGAAAGGGATTTTATTGTTTCTTTTCTGTTTAATTTTCCCTTTAATAATAGTTTTAATGAAGCTTTGCAATTATAGTGATAAGCTGATATGTCTGATTAACAATATTATGTGTATATCTAATGGCAATGTAAAGCAGGTACCTAAAGTGACATTAATTAACACTTAAGTTGCGGCGAGGGCAAAATGCATAAAATTCCACCCCACTTGGAACACAAGTTAAAGTGCTGGTAACTCAAAAGCTGCCAAGTGGTTTCTGTTTCTTACTCTCCTCCCTGGCTGTGGGCAGTATATTTCCCAATACACGTAGGCAGCCCCTTCCCTCTTTATCGTGTGGTGTAGCAGCTCACTTTTCACCACCGCTGTGTAGAGCGGAAACAGAACTAAAGATTTCTTAATGTTTAAAAATAAAATTACTCATTCACAAAAAGGGGCAAATATGAATCAAGGGGCCATGTTTTGTGCATTTCAGACCTTGCTCCAATGCAATTTGCTCTTAGCTCCCAGACGTGCAACTTTGTGTGCTCCCAGAATGGAGTGTAAGGATTCCTGCCTTTCCCTGTAAGTGGCTCCACCGCCATTAGGCGGCGCTAGATACAAAAGGGCTGGTGTGAGTGGGCAACAGTATGGAACTCCCAAGCTAAAGTTGTGTTTGGATGGAGTTCCCCTTTAATCCAGTGCAGATGCCGGAAGTGTTGGGAGCAAGGGCTCCTACTATTGTGCCCTCTTGTCTGCAAGGGAAAATTGATTTTACCTACGACTACAGTTGACTAAAACACACAAAGCCAAAGGCTAAAGGTTACTCCCATAGGCAGTGCTGTAATGCTGCAGTGTAGAAAAGACGGGTCTATCCCTGTACCATACTGCTGCTAAAAAGACAAGCTACTGGGAAACCCTCCAGACAGACAAGAGCCGAGGCAAAGCCATGTGTGACCCAGCTGCTATGTTACATTTATCTCCTTCCCGTGTGTCGGCTTTAGCCTGAGATAAATTGCCTCTGTTTCCACTTGGTCAGTCAGCAAGAGTTTGCATGTTGCGCTGCTCCAATCAGTCCTCCTGGGCCCCCATTCTAAATGCTAATCAGCTACTGCAAAAAATGCAATTCAGCCCGTTTCCAACCACGTTGCACATTGAAACATTCAAACTGATGAGGCCAAATGCAGATTTTCCCTGCTACGTTGGAAGTCATTTCACAAACAGCCATGTAAATAGCTTTAGAATTGCTATGTAATTCCACTTACACCAGAAAATATGGATGAAGAGCGATAGCGGATCTTGTCTGACATGACAAATTATGAATAGACTTAATCCCTTAACTCTTTGTGGGGCCACTTCTTCTACTACCTATTACTGAATCCGTTATTGGTAAAGTGTCCTATAGACCATAATGTAGGTGGATTTGAATGAAGGACTAGGGAAGGTGAGCCTCTACAAACCAAGCCAACACCAATAAATATTATACATGAAGTTGGCACTGTATTTATCCTGTTGTGTTCCTGGGAGGTATTATATATACTGATAATGCATGTGTCCTATGTTGTGTTCATGGAAGTGTTGTATATAGAATTAGTAATGCGTGCATGCTATAAGGAGTTCTGGGGTTAATATGTAGGAAACTGGCATTGCATTGATGTTGCTATGTTCTCTCTGCCTTGTCATTTGTTCTTGAGTATTAAACACTTGAGATCGGCACTAAATTCTTTTCTGTTGTGTGTTCTGGGGCAGCATATAAGGTTTTGTCTGAATCTAAATACATTGAAGGGTTCCAAAAAGCAAAGTAGAGCTGCAGGGTTGGTGGATAATATTCCTACAGCAGTGTCGAGTGCCATCTTTTGCCTCTTCAGGTCCTCTTCCGAGCATGTACAATGTCAATGACACTCAAATATTAGTCAAAAACATCCATGATTAAGAGCTGCTACAGCTCCGTGTATAAAACACAGCATTTCTTGCTATATTCTTTAGTTCTTCTTTAAAGTGTGCAAAGTTACTGTTGTCCAGCGTTTGTATTTACCAGAACAGGGCACAGAGGGGATGAATAGGGTGGACCTGACATCTAAGGGGAGTGTAGGAATGGACTGAGAACAGTAAAGTTTGAGAATGTTGGGACTGCATTCTGATGTAGTTTTTATGGTAGTTGCTTTTTTGATACATTTAGTATATTTTAAGGTTTTGAGGATACGCTGTGCTAGAGATAATGTCAGTAGAGAACACATGCGAATGGGTCTGTGTCAGAAAGCCTGAGGGTGTGATGGACTGACAACAGGTGACTTAAAGTTAAAAAGGAGAGGTGCATCCTTCCTGCCAGGTACAGACAGATCTGCACTTATCCTACCTGGGGGGAGCAGGACTTACGTAGCGCATCTTGTTAGCTTCCCATTGCAGCCTCAGTAGGTTTTCAGCTCAAATCCCCAGGACTCAGGTGAGATTGTTAGAGGTTCTTTTGTAGATAACACTCACCTTCTAGAATGCTTCTATGAATCTAGAACATAGGGCAGTGGCATAACTGCAGAATTCAGCAGAGCAAGCAGAGGGAGATACTGTATAAATCCTGCTACAGAACAAAGGTTTACATAAGAAAAGGAACCAGACGTTTGGCATGGCATTAGCAGGGAACAGTCATCAGGATTACACAGTGGCTTTATTTAAGATGTCCCTATGGAAATAAGGAGCATTTGGGACATCCAGGAGACAGAAAATTTGCCCAAGTAGTTGTAGAAATGAATCTCTTGGGGCAATGCAATAAAAGGGGCAAATATGCAACCAGTCTAGCATCCCATATCAGCCAAGTAGATGTTTGCTGTTAAACACGTGATCAGGAAATGCACCCTGTTGATTGGTTGCTTTTGTTTACTAAACTTGGTGCAAACGTTGGTGCAAATATATGTATATAAAAAATATATTATTATTATGTCAATATAGAAATATTGTTCTTTATTTACTATTAGCTCACTGAGGAACTTGCAGTGTGGTTCTCTGAGTTTAAATGTACAACAGCTCATGGGTTAACTGACTGGGAATGGAAAGCAATGCTGAATGCAAACAAACTGGTCTTGCTTAGCACTGATCTCATTTCTTTTGCATACAAACACATTGGAAGAGATAAGATAAGTTTCCCATCATTCCATCATCTACATCAATGCAGATTCAAACTTTTTTCCCTGGGTTTAGAATAACTTAGTCTCGTTCTTTGGGGATAATGTAAAAACATGTGCAAGTTTGCTCCAGGTCTAGTAACCCATAGCAACTACTTAACAGGCAGTGTTTACCAATCTGCTGTTTAAAAAACATTCAATCCGTTAGTTGCTATGGGTTACCAGGCCTGGAGCAAACTTCATGCCTGTAATTACATTACATAGTTATAGTTACATAGTTACATAGGGTTGAAAAAAGACCAGTGTCCATCAAGTTCAACCCATCCAAGTAAACCCAGCACACCTAACCCACACCTACCAATCTATACACTCACATACATAAACTATAAATACAACCACTAATACTAACTGTAGATATTAGTATCACAATAGCCTTGGATATTCTGATTGATCAAGAACTCATCCAGGCCCCTCTTATAGGCATTAACAGAATCTGCCATTACAACATCACTAGGAAGGGCATTCCCCAACCTCACTGCCCTCACCGTGAAAAACCACCTACGCTGCTTCAAATGGAAGCTCCGTTCCTCTAATCTAAAGGGGTGACCTCTGGTGCGCTGATTGTTTTTATGGGAAAAAAGAACATCCCCCATCTGCCTATAATTCCCTCTAATGTACTTGTACAGAGTAATCATGTCCCCTCGCAAGCGCCTCTTTTCCAGAGAAAACAACCCCAACCTCGACAGTCTCACCTCATAGTTTAAATCTTCCATCCCCTTAACCAGTTTAGTTGCAGTCTCTGCACTTTCTCCAGCTCATTAATATCCTTCTTAAGGAATGGAGCCCAAAACTGCACCGTATACTGAAGGTGAGGCCTTACCAGGGACCTATAAAGGGGCAAAATTATGTTCTCATCCCTTGAGTCAATGCCCTTTTTTATACAAGACAGCACTTTATTTGCTTTAGTAGCCACAGAATGACACTGCCTGGAATTAGACAACTTGTTATCAACAAAAACCCCTAGATCCTTCTCCATTAAGGATACCCCCAACACACTACCATTCAGTAGATAGTTTGAGTTTATATTATTTCTACCAAAGTGCATAACTTTGCACTTATCAACATTGAACCTCATTTTCCAGTTTGCTGCCCAGTTATCTAATTTTGTCAAAACATTACCTTAATTGTTATCACTGATGCGCTACCTTTATGCCAGTGATCCCCAACCAGTGGCTCAGGGGCAACATGTTGCTCCCCAACCCCTTGGATGTTGCTCCCAGTGGCCTCAAAGCAGGTGCTTATTTGTGAATTTCTGGTTAGGAGGCAAATTTTGGTTCCATAAAAACCCAATGTAATTGCCAAACAGAGCTTTCTGTAGGCTTCCGGTCAACATAGGGGCTACCAAATAGCCAATAATAGCTCTTATTGGCACCTCAAGGAACTTTTTTCATGCTTCTGTTGTTCCCCAACACTTTTTCCATTTGAATGTGGCTCACGGGTATAAAAGGTTGGGGATCCCTGTTTTATGCAGTAGGAAATGAGTAAGTCTCTATACTCCAACTTCTTAATTCTTAGTCCCCAGATATAAATCAAGCATTTAAGCATGCTGGGAAATGTTAGTCCTGCAAAAGGACTTATTCCGTTCCTTAGAAGTGCCCTTTATTTATTACATTCCATTTACAGATATACAGTATGATCACAAGAGCAAAAGGCATGTTATAAAGAATAAAATCATATAAAAAATGTCATTTACAGACAGCTATAGACAATACTTACTATCAACATATTACCTACCTTTTAATATTATACTTACTGGAGCATCTATAGGTGAAGTGAATCTGTTCAGTGGAGAATGTTTCCATGCTGTTCTAGATATGGCGATATTTGAATAAACACTTGACCTAGTAAAATTGAAGATCTACGTTTGTGCCTGATGTGGGAAAGCACTGGAAAGGGTTAAAGGAGAAGGAAAGGTAAAAACTAAGTAAGCTTTGTCATAAAGGTCTATGTAAATACAGCCATAAGCACTCACAGAAACACTGCACAGACTTCTCTGTCAAAAGATTTGTTGTGTCTGTAATTCCTGTGCCACAGACACGCAGCTCTCTGCTCTCTCCCCTCTCCTGCTCCCCCCTCCCTCAAGAATGCTAAGAACTCACTTCCCCCCTTAGGAATGTGGATCTGAGCCAATCAGCAGGAAGCTGACTCATAGTCTAACTAACTGAGCATGTTCCCTTGGTCTGGGTGTCTGTGCAGGAGCGAGGCATTATGGGAACTTTCTTTACCCAGCTCAGTGTTTTTTCTTCCTGTTTGGCTTCTGATCATCTGAACAGGTGAAATATGGGGAGACTTAAGGGCACTATTGAGAGAACTGAAGGCATGCCTGCAGCTTGAGATTAACTCTTTACTAGCCTTTCCTTCTCCTTTAAGGTATTCTAGTGAATAAATGTAACCCAATGGTCAAAGGGCTTATTTTACATGTAGGCATTTGTCTAATTGTGAGACGATCTTCTGGGAAGCAACCTCCCATTGCACACTTGCCTTTGAATATCCTACTATCAATATGTATTTCAAAGTCTAGGAGTATATCCACATGATATTTGTTTGTATACCCAGAGGTGAATGGCAGTAGGCAGGATATGTACACTACACTGTATGTGTATACCTACACAGGGCCTGCATAATATTGGTAGTGTGGTGTGCTGAGTGCATTGGGTGCCATTGCTTCCTGTCCCACTATGTTTCTGTGGACTGTATAAGAATCATATAACTACAGAGGGACAGAAATGACACCCAACTCTTTTGACTGCAATTTGTTTAAATATCAATTCCTTCATTTGAGTTACTTTATTTTTATATATTTTATCCATCTTCTGAATAGTACAAAACACAATAAGCCCCTCCTGCCACACAAATGACACAATTGTCAGGCTGCAGGTACCATGTTGCCTCTGCACACCGGCTACAGCTCTCAGCTATCCGAATGCAGAGCTTGAAGCTCATCCCATAGGACTTTTCTTGCTAGAAATAAACCAACCAATCATAGTAGTGTTACTTGCATAGTATAACAATATTGATGCAATAGTATGTAGGCCAGGTGTTAAAAAATAATATTCTCAATATTCCAACAAATGTTTAACTGGTTTGTTATGAGGTGTGACTTATATCAGAGAGGTTTGTTCTTCATTTATATCACATAGAGCATTTTAACAGAAAGTATTGTACTTCTCAACTCCTCTCCCATTCCCTCCTCACACACTCACATTGAAGACTTTGCAAGGGCTGCCCCCCTTCTCTGGAATTCGCTCCAACAATCTGTAAGACTTTCTGCCTTCAAAAGATCTCTAAAAACACATTTATTTAGAGAAGCTTACCCTCGTTTAGTTTAACATAACATCAGTGTGCTGCTCCCAACTCTGGTCATGCCCATTCCCACACCTTGTGTCTCAACCCTTTCTCCTTGTAGATTGTAAGCTCTTTTGGGCAGGGCCCTCTTCACCTCTTGTATCGGTTATTGGTTACTTTATATGTTACTCTGTATGTCCAATGTATGTTACCAACTTATTGTACAGCGCTGCGGATTAGGCACTTTATAAATAAATGATAATAATAATAAACAGGCTAAAAGAAGAAAGAGTGTGAGACACAAAAGATGAGGATAAGAGCTAAAGGCATTCTGTGCTGTCCTTTAGAAGGTGTCACTGTTTATAGTACATTATGAACAAGGTAGAGAAAAAAAACTGAAGAAGACACAGTGATGAAAATGATGGGATAAGATGTGATAGAACATGTACAGGGGATCCAGGGAAGGGGTGCAGCCCCTGCACAGTCCATTTTAATTGAAACCTCTTGTTTTCTACCATAGGCTTACTCTGACCTTATCATGTCCGATGGACCTAAAGAATTTCCCAATGGATGTGCAGACCTGCGCAATGCAGCTAGAGAGCTGTAAGTATGCAACACTCACCCTCTTCATTTACCCATTCATTCTCCTGATTTAATTCTGCCTCTTTCTCCTTCTCCCTTTAAACAGTTTCCAAGGAAAATAAGGGTTGAGCTCATTGTAGAACATTATTTTATCATTCTATATATTGCTTTGTATTTATATTATCTTGGAATCTCTTGCTATGCTTTATCTTGGCAATATATAGAATGGTAAAATGTTCTACAGTGAGCTTATTGAGCAAATAAGGGCTGAGATTGTTTTAGAACATTTTACCGCTCTATATATTGCCATATATTGCATTGAATTTATATTATCTTAGAATTACTTCTTACACTTTAACTTGCTAGGCTAAAAACTTGAAAATACATCACCCAGTGGGGTAAACACAACACCAGACACTGAAGCTAATGTCAGAGCAATAATGCAAAGCAATAATAATGAGGCCTGTGTGTGCTGGGGAAGCTAAAAGCACTTCAGTCTCAAAATAAACCAAAATTATATGTTTTTTTTCCTGTTGCATCACTGCGCCTTCAATGTTTCCAATGTATTCATCTGTGATTTGTTTACTCCAGTTGGTTACACAATGAATGACCTTATATTTGAATGGCTGAGTACTAGCCCTGTGCAAGTGGCTGATGGTTTAACTTTGCCACAGTTTATATTGAAAGAAGAAAATGAACTCGGTTATTGCACCAAACACTACAACACAGGTAAATCTTTCTGCTTTTTGTATTTAGGCATTGTGGGTTCCAGTATTACGGGTTATTGTTTTGATTGGTTTGAATTTCATTGGTCTTTCACCTGCTAATTAGGCCTTACTTTATATTTTCTGCGTTATCCATGCTAATATTCCTCAATTTATGTAATATCATACTAGGAAATCCTGGTAGATATCAAGCAGTCTGACATTTTCTCCATTTATCAAACAAACTGCCATATTTACCAAAGAAAATACATCAGAATGTATTCAGCTACTTTTAGCAGTCAACCACCTTTCTACTTAGTGGGGTGTTAGAGCTCGGCAGAAGCTCTGGACTCTTGATTTTGCATACTGTAAGTAAGGATTAAGGTCCAGTAACCATTAATACCACCCTGTAAGAATAATATCATGATAAATAAAGGTATTGCAGGGACCCATAGGGTTAACATGCCCCTATGGCTTTAAACCCTACAACTTCCTTAGTCTGTGCTGTTACTGGGCCCATGTATCAGTTTATAGTTTTGCATATGTGTCTTATTGGTTAACAGGGAGACCACTCCCTTAGCACTCTGATATAGTGTTTAGCAGGGGGGTGGGTCTGCCTCTTTGACTACATCTGCTGACCCTGGGTTCAACAGGGCCCCAGTAAAGTGAGTACTCTAGAGGCTGCATCTATCTCTAGTGAAGTCGGGGAACAAGGACCCTGTGAATGAGGAATAATAATAATAAGTGTCAGGATAATTTATAATAAATAATAATAAGTGTCAGGATAATTTATAAGAGCACTTTCTAGGAAAGTGAGATAGTGAGATTAGTTAGAAAGAGCAGTTTCGGCTCCAACCAGGAGAGATTAACTGGAAGTATTCTTCCCTACAGGCATTGTTGCCTTAGAGCAGGACCACAGTTAAAACGCAGGGAGGCCATGCTGTTGGCTTGGTTACAGCCAAGAAGGGGTTACAGTATCTAAAGTATTAAATATTTCTGCTGTTACTTTCCCTCTTATGGTCTATAAATCATGTTCAGGGTCATATATGTAGAATAGTGTAAAAATTAATTCTATTGGGGTATTGAACTCACAGATTCCCAACAAGGAACAGGCATTTCACACTGCTTTTAAATCCATGACAGATAATGCCTCCTGTTTGTCGATGATGAAAAGAGTGGGTATTATGGTTACGGTGCCACTCAGTATTTATAGAATGCATATTGTGCCAGGAACTCTTGGCATCACCAAACACTGTAGTGTAGGAGGCATCAATGAACCATTAGACACAGTAATTGCCTTTCTGTTTAGTTATCTTGCTGGTTTCTCAAGAGGAGAATTTCACAGCCGCCATCTGGTGTATCCTAACGTTCTGTGATGCTTCATTAGGTGCCCCTTGTGTGGCTCTGGTTAAACCCATGGGCACAATGAGACAGAAGCAGGTTGTTAAGATCACAAGAAGATCTTCCAGTAGAATTTCACTAGTAGGATACCTGCTGCTGCTACAAAAAGTTGCAGCAAAACACCTACTTCCCAAAAATCAAGGAGTGTAACCTAGAGACATAGTTGGCAAGCCTGAAAACAAAGAGCCTACCTAATTCAACCTCTGTGTATATGGATGATATTAAGAAGAAAAAAGAGGGAGAACATATTTACCCTTTCAAAAAACTTTAATTCAGATCATTTCCTCTACTAATGGATTTTTGCTACCCCTGGATGGGGTGCTAATGGATTTTATTACCACTGTAAATGTGTGTTTAAAGGGGAACCCTGTCTTCTGAATCAAAATGTGTTAAAGAGCCCCACACAACACAGTCTGTCATATACCTATCACTTTAATCTGTAAAGTATGAATAAATACCATTTGTATATGCTGAAATCCAGCTGCAAACAGTTCTCTTTCTGCATCATTTAAAGATCCTGGCAGGGGAGGAGGGACTAAAACATTGAGGTTACAAATTGTAACAACTTCTCCACAGCTTACAGACAACATGCAGGAACTACATAACCCACAATGCATTGCACTGTTATGTTCCTTTCCTTATAGATATCAGTTTTGCGAGGAATTGTGGGATTGGGAGGGTGCAGGCTGAAGGCAGGATGAGGAGAGTCGACTACTGTTACATTTTTGGGTCAGTCATATTAGCAGGAGAATGGGGGGTCAGGCTTAGATAACTGTTGCAAACCATATCATGAAAAGGCTACATATCTTTAATTGATATATATTGCAAAGTTGCTTGAAATTATGTTTACTTTTCAAAAACCTTAAGTTGTATTTGGCTGGAGTTCCCCTTTAAATAATTCATGGATTTTATAGAAAGGTCAGCATGCAGTGTAGTGTTTATTTTAAGAAGGCTTTTCCCTTAAAACCGAGAGAAAATGCAGACAAAACAAATGAATAACAGACCACATCTTGCTGTTTTTCCTCTCGGTGGTTCCTGTAAAGGTCACATTTCCATTTCTTTTGAATTCCAAAAAAACAAAAAGTTCAGTCAGAAAGCAGGTTTCCCTTGCTCACTTGCCTGCGGGTTTTGGGGTGACTTGTGAGAAGGAGGGTGAATATCCTTGAGCAATAGAATCCGCCCATGATAGGCCTTCATTCTCTAATAATGAATCATTAGCCTGCAAAACCAAATCACTGGAGCGTAGATGTCACCCTTTCAGCCTCCTCGCTGGTGTGACCTAATTCCTAGTCTTACAGAGAATGCTGGGATTGTATCTGTTACTAACGACAGAAGCAATGAGGAAAATCCAGCTTCCTGTTGACTAATGAGAACTTTTTGTTTTCCTTTGGGTAATGTGTTGGGTTCCAAGAGCAGATATTTGATGAATACGTATTAATGGAAGCTTCGGTTTTCATAGACAAGAATTCTTCAGCTTTATCAGCTGTGTCATTGTCCTCCGTCTCCTAACAGAATGTGACAGATGCAGCCATATGTGTCAAACTTGCATCTGTCACATTAGAAAAAAAACCCTCCGCAATGAAAGTGTAGGAAGGTCACAATCAGATTACAGGCCATACACAATTTAAAACTTTAGAGCTTCAGAAAGAGAGGTTGCGTACAGGGATATCATCTAATAGAGGCAGGACAATGCTAGTGTCACATGAGATCAACTGTAACCCAGACCCTGGGAGCGTGTAATCAGTACATCCATAATACATGCGTATGGGACTGCCTGAGAGAAAAGCACAAAAGGCTGAGAATTCAATTTAATGGCCGTTTTAGCCAATGTTGGTTGTACAGATAATGGATATCTTGGATCTGAAGGTTTAACATCTTCTGAAATGTTGTACATGTATGGGACCCGTTATCCAGAATGCTCGGGACCAAGGGTATTCCGGATAAGGGGTCTTTCCGTAATTTGGCTCTCCATACCTTAAGTCTACAAAGAAATCAATTAAACATTAATTAAACCCAATAGGATTGTTTTTCCTCCAATAAGGATTAATTGTATCTTAGTTGGGATCAAGTACAGGTACTGTTTTATTATTACAGAGAAAAAGGAAATCAATTTTAAAAATCTGAATTATTTGATTAAAATGGAGTCTATGGCAGACAGGCTTTCCGTAATTCGGAGCTTTCTGGATATCGGGTTTCCAGATAAGGGATCCCACACCTGTAGTACATGGGAGAAACTTTGGGTGAATTGTGTGTGTCTGAATCTCCAATGTCATAGCAGTGAAGTTAGGTAGTGAAAAAACGATTTCATTTTCCATTTATTTTTCCCAAAAAGCACAACTAACCTGTCATAATTGCTTATTGTGCTTTTTAATATGTTATAGAATGGGAACGTTTCAATTGCTCTTCATTATTCATTTGTTATAGTTCTTTAGTTATTTCACTTCTTCTGACTCATTGCAACTTTTAAAGGCAAAAACAATTTCTCTGTGAGGCTACAATTGTAATGTTATTGCTACTTATTTATTACTTATTTTACGATTCAGGCCCTCCCCTATACATATACAGTACCAGTCTCTCATTCAAACCACTCCCTGGTTGCAAAGATAATTTGAACCCTAGCAACCATTTACCTGCTGAAATTCCAAACTGGATCTGTTGAACAAAAAATAAAGTAATGGCAAAACCATAAATAATAAAAAGCAGATCAGTTGCAAATTGTCCTAAAATATCACTCTCTATATCATACAAAGTTAACTCCACAATGAACAACCCCTTTAAAGAAAAACTATACCCCCAGAATGAATACTTAACCAACAGAAAGTTTATATTATGTTAAGGGACCTATTAAGGAATCTCCCCAAACTGCAATATATATATGTGAGTAAATATTGCCCTTTTACATCCTTTCCCTTGAGCCGCCATTTAGTGATGGGCTGTGTGCTCCCTCAGAGGGGTGGCCTCGGGGCGCCTCAGAGAGAAATCCGGCCCTGCATGTATGTGTGCCTTGGCTTGTTTGTGTGCACTGTAAATCCTATGATCCCTTAATTCTTAAAATGGCATTTCTCTATTTAGTAGTACCCAATGGCTCATACTACTAAAAAAGTATATTTTTATGAAAAAGGTTTATTTAGATGAAGCAGGGTTTTATATATGAGCTTGTTTATACAATATATTTTTAGAGAGACCTACATTGCACTGTACTTTGTTGACGTATCTTATAGTAAGGTTCCACTTCCTCTGCAGGAAAAACACATTAGCTGATATTTGAGATTAAACATTTAACTCATATAGTTATTCTTGGAAATGTTGTGAATGGCCTATAAAACAATGTTTTATATACAGCACCTGTAACCTTATTATGAGCTAAAGAGGGCCTTGACCAAATGTTGGCCCCTAAAAGGGAGCTTGAACCAAAAAAGTCCATAAATCCACTCGTCTAATGGGTAAAAACTAAAAGTGCAAAAAAAGACAGACTGGCTTTTCTGCCAAGTTTAGTGATGATACATCACATTTTAGCAACCCCAAATCTACTTATAAAATGTACCAACTGTATCTTTAGTCTGTCATTAGGTAAACAGATTTCAGAATACTTACGTCGGGTATAGTATAACCAGTTTTGTTATGACAGTTTTGGTGTTATGTAATAAAAGGCACTAAGATTGCCCAGGAGCAGTAGTCCATAGCAACCAATCAGCAGGAAGCATTTACTGGTCACCAGTTCAAAAGCAAAAATCTTATTGGCTGCTATGGGTTACTGCTCCTGAGCAAACTATTAGATATGGGGGTTTCTATCTACTGTTAAACTATAAAGCACTATTGGAAAAAATGTCTACTGTTTTTGAGACAATACACATGTTAAATCACATGAAAGAAGTAAGAACTCTCTATACCTTTTGAGCACTAATTCTTGATATATTATTGAATGTTCTCAGTTAGGATATGAGCCTTTATATTTTTAAATGTATTTCACCCATACAGACAAGGCTAAATCATCTTAAACACTGTCTTATATTTATGATGAGGTTAAAATAAACGGACACAGCATCCAACAAAATGCTAACAAACCCTTATCAGCACAGCCATATTTATATCATTTGTTATTTTATTTTTTAAGGAAAATTTACATGTATTGAAGTGAAATTTCACCTGGAGCGTCAAATGGGCTATTACCTGATTCAGATGTATATTCCTAGCCTGCTGATTGTCATTTTGTCGTGGGTGTCTTTCTGGATCAATATGGATGCAGCTCCTGCTAGAGTGGCTTTAGGTATTACCACTGTACTGACAATGACCACACAGAGCTCAGGATCAAGAGCCTCACTTCCGAAGGTAAATAAGAAGCATTTCCTGCTGGTTGCTTTGGTTTATATGAATACTCTATATATTGCCTGCTTGTGTTTTCTGCATTGGCTAAGTTACCTTAAGTTAAAAATGATAAGCTGTCAATATGTAAAAGATTTTCTCATGGTCAAGTCATGAACATCTCACTATTATGTGTCTGACAGTACCATGTGATTATTATAAGCATGTGCTTCGCAATGTCCATATAACTTAACATGTCAACTTTCTTTATATGGTTTTCATTTATATAAAGTTACCAAAGACCTTTACCAAAAGTCAAAAACTCATCCTTACTTTGGTGCCTCTAGGTCTATAACAGACCTGCATGCTATTTCAAAGCATCTATATTATCTCAGATAAGCAGTAGCAATTGCATATGAGGCCATTGATGTCCAACAGCACTATCTTTCACATACATTCAATGGAAGGTTCGGAATAACCAACATTTGTCTATGCAACCGATGATGAAAATAGCAACATCAAAAAAATGTGAGGTCAAAGAGACATCCAAGAGTCAGGGAAACAACTTGGCATATCAAGCCTCTGGGCCTTCGAATAAAAAGTCCTGGATTGACGCAAGTATATGGCCGATCTCTTCCCACAACTGGGGAATACAACGTAGCAATGTAGCATTTCTGTAAATAGTTGCACTAAAGTGCTGATTTTATGTTAAATGTTACTTAAGAGTAAAAAGGATGAATAATTATACTGTACCTCTTGCAGCCACTTGATCTGTAATAGTTTTAAAAGGTTATTCACAAAATGTAGGTGTGCTCTACAGAATAACAATTTTTTTCAAGGTAAAACTCAACCTGGGTGTATGCAAGTTGCTAAATACAAGTGCTCAGTGCAAATCCCAATGTGGGTGGGGGGGATGCAAGTGCTCCCAGTATGAGCACTATGGGGCTTCCCATAATTCCACTTGCATCCCCCCTGAGGTCACATACCTTTAGCTCATATAAATATATCCAAAAATTAATATTATCTTTTAAAAAAGACCACTTTATTGGAGCTCCCTGTAGATCCTCCCTGGTCCCTGTCTGTGTTCCAAATTAGAGGTGGGCATGTCCTATGTTCCCTATTAGGCCAGGAAAGCTTCTGATTGGTTCCTACAGTGCAATCTGGGAAAGGAGGCAGCAGGAAGTGGCACGAATGGGCAGGACTAATAGGGTTTTGAGGGAAAATTTTAATAAATCAGTATAATGCCCCAGAACATCCTTGATTTTCACACAATATGTCTCCTTTATATGAATTTTGTCCAGCTTTATCTGGTCTACCGAGTCAATGATTTATCAATGATTGCTGTATCTCAAGTTCATTTTCTTCAGTGCTTTATTTAACCTAGGCACAACGGTAGTGTACTTCTGGCACCTGGCATGGCTTTGATAAGAGCTTTTCACAGAACATGTCTCATAAATGCAATATGCAGTAATTCATTTCAATGTGTCTTCCTAACAGTGGGAGTCAGTTCTTTTTTTTTGCTCTGAAGACATTCCGTTATGGCATATGAATGGCAAAAGGAATTTTGACCGGGGGGGAAACATACCTTATGTTCATCTCTCAAAGGGTGTTTAATCACCCCAGCTTGCCTATGGCTAACCATTAATTAGTAGTTGCCCTAGTTTGGCTGACCCAATTCTTTGGTGCCCTGGACAACACCACAATGCTTGGCCCTTTGCAACACTTCAGTAGACAAATGCATCCAAAGTCCATTAAGGCTCTCACTGTATGAGCATTGTCACGGCAGTCTGATTGGTGTTTGATCTAGCTGCAAATATATACAGCAGTGATCCCCAACCAGTGGTTTGTGAGCAACATGTTGCTCTCCAACCCCTTGGATGTTGCTCCCAGGGGCCTCAAAGTAGATGCCCATTTTTGAATTTCTGGCTTGGGGGCAAGTTTTGCTTGCATAAAACACAGTGTAAAGCCAGTCAGAGCCTTCTATAGGCTGCCAGTCCACATAGGGGCTACCAAATAGCCAATTATAGCTCTTATTTGCACCCCAGGAACTTTTTTCCATGCTTGTGTTGCTCCCCAACACTTTTTCCATTTGAATGTGGCTCACGTGTATAAAAGGTTGGGGATCCCTGATATACAGTATGAGGTGGAAAGGGCACTTGTTTAGCTCTATACACAGCATGATAAGCTACTGAGTAAAGAATCAGCTCTGAAATGGAGCAGAGAGACCTGCAGCTATCCATATAACTAGGAAGGCAGATTGCAAAGGGAAAAATAGTAGACTGCACCTGTTTTTTTGCACTTTGCACACTGTCTTCCTAGTCCTAAAGGAGAAGGAAAAGTAAAAACTAATTGAGCTTTATCAGAAAGGTCTATGTAAATACAGTCATAAGCACTCACAGAAACACTGCACTGACTTCTCTGTCAAAAGATTTGTTGTGTTTTCCTCTGCCAGAGATACGCAGCTCTCTGCTCTCTCCCCTCTCCTGCTCCCCCTCTCCCTCAAGAATGCTAAGAACTCACTCCCCCCTCCTTAGGAATGTGGATCTGAGCCAATCAGCAGGAAGCTGACTCATAGTCTTACTGAGCATGTACACTTGGTCTCCGTGCAAGAGTGAGGCATTATGGGAACTTTCTTTACAGAGCTCAGTGTTTTTTCTTCCTGTTTGGCTTCTGATTATCTGAACAGGTTAAATATGGGGAGACTTAAGGGCACTATTGAGACAACTGAAGGTATCCCTGCAGCTTGAGATTAACTCTTTACTAGCCTTTCCTTCTCCTTTAATGATAAAATATTGAGGAATGATGTAATCATAATACAGGTATGGGACCTGTTATCCAGAATGCTCGGCACCCAGTGTTTTCCGGATAAGGGGCCTTTAACATGTAAACATTAAATAAATCCAATAGGATTGTTTTGCCTCCAATAAGGATTAATTATATCTTATTTAGGAACAAGGACCAGGTTCTGTGGTCTATGGGAGATGGCCTTCCCATAATTTGGAATTTTCTGGATAACAGATTCCATACCTGTACCTGCAAACATGTAGCTTAAAAGCTTATATGCCCCATGACAAGGCAAATGTTGACATGCTTCCCTGCATTAAGCATTGGCATATTCAGGGAGTCCATTGGAATGTAGGTATCAATGTGACTCTGAGACTGGGCCCTGCCAACTGGAGGTTATCACTTGGAAAAGTAGGACTGGTAACTAATATATTAGCTCTGCGCCTGGGCTTAGCTTCACAGCGTGGTATTCTCCTGAACTACTCGACTTAAAGCTGACTTGCCGGGAGGTGATGTTCCATTTAGCTGTTTGTGAGCCCTTTGTGTCCCATTCTAACCGTATGGATAATCTTGTAAATAACAAATGACTGCTGTATAAGCTTCTCTCTCTGCCAGTGCTGCCACTGCAAAACTCCCATACTCTGAAGGGATCATGGTGGTTTCCAGACAGCAATAACTTATTATGATATTACATTAAAATAGGTTATGTTGGCTTTCCTCCTTGTGTAATAGGAATAGCAGTGTGTTGATGATAACACATTCTAGAAACGTCCTGACCCAAAGCTCTGCATAATAATGCATTTACATATCTATAGCACAACAATGCTAGTACGTATTAATAGAAATTCTTAGAGAAGACAATCTTTCAGATTCTTAGAGAAGAAAAAAGTCAGTTGTCATAGTAACCGATCTTATTATAGTGGTAACTGACCAATCAAATATTCCATCATACAAATCCCTTCACTTTTATATCATCCTGAAAGTGTGAGTGTGTTGTGCTAACTGAAATGATATAGCAGAGAATTCTATCCTTGCAGCTGAACTGGCCGTGGCTGCTATCAGGGAAATGGGATTGTATCTAGGCTTCTCCCTTTAAGACCCATGTCATTTAAAATGCCCCAGTGTGTCATTGCTTGTAGGGAAAAGATGGCAGATAGGTCTCACTTATAAACAGGTAAACTAATCATGAAAACAGGCAATCATTATTTGAATTGTCACTGCATAACCAAATTGAATTCCTTTCCAACACTAGTTGTGCTGTCAGAAATGGTCACTTTCATCGAATGATGTTGGGCAGAGCAGTGTTAAAGTAAAAACTTTATGGTGCAGTCGTATTTTATGTTGGCATAGAGCATCCTATTTTCTTTTATCAGGTAAAACATAGGAAGGGAATGGAGTGAGAGGCATAAATAGAAGTTACTCGGCTCCACACCAAAATTCCTTAAGGCACCCCTGAACTTTTATAGTGGGGAGTCCGGGCCCACCAGTGCTACAACCTCAAGGACCCTTCTTGTGAACTCAAGGGCCCTCCTCCCGATGCCATTCCCCCCCCCCCCCGGGCAGAGAGGGGACAGTCTGGTTGGGGGAGGAGCCTGGGTTGGTAGGGCTCATGAAGGACAGGGCCCACCAGGTTTTTTCCCGCTGGCCCAGTCCAAACTGACTTTGGGAATAAGTGAGTATATCATTGTATCTCCCAGTGTTACTGTTAATGAGCAAAGTATTTACACTCACGCATAACTTGCGGAAATAAAATAAATAAGCAGTCTTGCAGATTGCATCTAAATTCCATCGGTTTTTTATATGAAAGTCAGGGCTGCCATTTTGAAAATGATGGTTTCCTGGCAATGCAGGAAGTCTAGAGTTGGGGGAATTACATATATCAGGAATGTTAAACCTGCAGGCCCCTAGCTGCTGCTTAAATTAATCTCACAGCATCCCATATTGTTGAGCTTTTGGAGGGGGTAACAAGACATTGAAATACATTTCAGACAAATGTCATTTGCTTCCACGGGGAGGTGAGCAGATACTTTGAGCTAGGGGTTAAAGTGAATGTGATCTACTTAAATTGTATTAAACCATTTAAAATTGTACACAAGGTTACTAATAAATTAAGAAACACTGACCTTATATTTTTTGTATTAAAAAGAACACAAGGAATCACAGTATAACTTTGCCTTTTTATAGATCTCTGGTAGGACCTTGTGCTAAAAATAGACAATGCTGATCATTTACTGATAACTGTCTCTACGTGTGTTTTAGCAGAGGCAATTCCCAGTATTGTCTATGGCAGGGGATTTCCTGGCATATAGTAGCCGTGACAAATAGTTGCTACTAAGTAGCTCCGTGTGTCTTCACCCTAAAACTGGAAGATCTTTCTTTTCAGGGTTTTTGGTGCCTGTGACAGTACAAAAAAGTCACATTTTTTTAACATTTATCTTTTAATAAATGGCTAGACATATGCGATTTTAGTGTAAATGAGTTTAGTCGTGGTTCCTAAAAACTCTTAAACTCAGAATGTAAATATCCTTGCCTTGTATACAAGATTGAAGTTCTACTTCAAGGAATTCTCGCTACAGTTGTGTCCATAATCATTGGATTAATACTAGCAGTAATAAACTCAGCGTTACACTTGTATTCTATAAGTTGGGGACACTATTCTATCACTCCCCCAATGTCTAAACTACAAGCCTCTTGTTTCTGGCTGATTGTGTGCAGTAAAATAGCCTCCATGAAGTGCTGCAGTGTGAATGCAAAGCCCAGTCCTACGTGGCTGAATCTAAAGCACAAAATAGAAACGTTCAGTGAAATAAGATGGGGAGAATGAATTTGAGTTTACACTTGTACCAACGCACCATTGTCATTGCCTTTCTCTGTACATGACTCAGCCTCCCTCCCAGTGACGCACAGCATTAATGAGCCCTTTAGATCTCTATGCATATTGCCAAACAGAATATTGAAAGTAAACATTAGCGCTTATCAGTTTATAGAACGTATTTCTGAGATTCAACATTTCTTCCAAATTACAAATACATAGAATTTCTTGAACCTGCTCTTAATTACGTGGCTTAATAGAATACAGTGCATGATTTGTCATCACTATAGCAACAGACAATCTTCATGTGTTTATGTCTGAGTGACCTAGCTTTGAAATTTATATTAAATTCATGCTGCTATGATGAGTCACTATGCTAAAATAATGAATAATTGTTTTATATACAAAAGTGCAATTGCAAGGCCAAAATCGTATGCGTAACTGTGTGGCCAAAAACATCATTCACCAAGTTAGCGATGGCTATACATACTGCTGGCATCTCGACTCTAGTGCACTGGTCAGTCGGGTTAGATCTGTGGTTGTTCCCTAACGTTTTTTAGCTTTGAGCAACATTGAAATATAAAAACATTTGGGAAGCAACACAAGCATGTAAAAATGTACAAAATATATGAAATAAGGGCTGTGATTGGTTATTTGGTAGCCTCTATGTGGACCGGCAGCCTACAGGGCACTCTGTACACCTGGTTTTTATGCAACAAAAATTTGCCTATAAGCCAGAAATACAAAAATAAGCATCATGGCATAGTAACACATCATGGGAGCATTGGGGTCCATTGAGTTAGATAATGATGAGATTTTCTGGTGGGCCCAAATACCCCTATGTAACATTTGTAGTCTGATGACACTTTTACTTCCTCTGTGTTTGCTCTGTGTTTCAGCTGCCCTGAGTACAAAGACTCAGAAAGCCACAATAGAAGTACACAGGGAAGGACAGGTGGCACCTAGTTTTAAAGCATTAAACAAATCAATGTTGACTATAGTGCATAAAATTAATTTCTAAATCAGTCTCTCCTCTCCTGGCAGCGAATACATTGATGTGCCATACAGTCAGCAGAATTGAAGTGCAGGGGGAGGCTGACAGACTCTTGCTCTGCGATCTTTTGGGACTGTCATTATGCAATGGGTCATCCAAAAGGACAATCCTCTTCAACCTACAGCTTTTACATTTCCCAAAGCAGCAGCAAAGTGCTTGTTTGCTCCAGCTCTAGGGAATGGAAGCCTGGCTATATCTGTGTATATTTAGACACTGCAAAATATATGAGTGATTGAATACACACACCTTCTAAAGGACTCGGTGTCCCTGTGCATTGCATTAAAATTAGATACTCTCTTAAAAATAAAGTATTTATGTTCTGGTATTTTACAGCATTTTACATTTAAATCTGTGAATTGGAACAGCTTTCTAAAGAAAGCATGCATGTTCCATAAATTATTCTGAAGCATAATATCACAGGAAGAGATTTTGGAAGACTTTGATTTCCTGCGTACATAGGAGTTTTACATTATTTGTCATGCTGTCATAATGGTTACAGTTTAGGTACCTTTGATACACACAGAAAACTAGAAAGGGCTCTGCTTCTTATGTGGCAAGATCACTGCATTACACAGCATAAGTCAAACATGTAGATAAAATTGAGCAAACTATTTCCAATTTACCAGATTCATAGTAAAACAAGATCCACAAGAAAAGGATTTTGGTTGGGTTGACCCAGATCTGGCCAGATTCCAAGGCTAGGCTTGTTTGAGCCAAGAGTGAGCCCTGGGTGCAGGTTTGGGTGAGATATCTTTTAAGCATGGCCCTTCCCTTTTGGTGAGGTAACAGTGCTAACCCCTCTGCTATGGAGGTTGATCCCACCCATATATCAGTCATCAGATGGGAGTCGAGTTGGGCGTAGGTCATGAGCAGAAGAGGATTTCAAGCTGATCTGGGTGCAGGTTGGGAAGTAGCAGGTTAGGGTCAGGTTCAGGTTGAAAAATTGAGGAATTCTGTGAAAAGTAGCCAAGGATTGGCCAATGGAACACGCTTAAGGTTGCCACCGACCCACAGCCAGGGCAATGTGCTTATCAGGAACCCAAATAAGGACTGTTTTGCCTTAATTTGGGCTCATCAGTGCAGTGCCTGGTTTTCTGATTGGCATATGCAGAGGCAGGAAATTGCTAAAGATTTATTTGTCTGCTGTGTTATTACTTCTAGGATGTTCATGCTTGCAGTGATTTACATTGGTACAGATAACTAAAACAGGCACAGCCTTTCCTGCATTTTGTTTTGCTCTACTTTGTAACATTGACATAGCATAATGAAGTAGCCTAATAGAATTTCTTTTACTTTTTGATGACATCAGAGAATCTAATGTGTATCTCAATAGGTTTAAATTGCCAAATTTGAGAGTGTCTGGTGCATTTTATTATTGTTTCAGGCTCTGATCTTTTTGTGATTATTATGTTGCTTGTTGCCTGCCTAGTCTTTTGTCCTGAGCACAATGATATTAACATGACCAACCCCAAAAACTGCTTGACCACTGCCCTTCCTGTTAAATTCTTAAGGCAAACTTACTATCCCTAAGTAAGTTTCCTATGATTATTTGTGTATTGTGACCCATCGGTCCATGATGTAAGATACTAAAGAACATCTGTTAGAAGGGGAGCCAATTCTTTTATCCAGTACATAAATAAATAGTTTTTTGGGTAGCTGTCATTACTAAACAGAAGTTAATTACGCCATTTTGCTAGAACTATACAGTATCTAGTCTTCCATTAACATTTCAGCCCATAATGTACAGAACAACTTTCTCTGCGGCACCTGAAACTTTCTTCCCCGCTATCCTTAAGGGATGTGCTCTAGTTATTTTGCTCAGACAGTGCGATGAAAGCTCCCGCGAGAGCCCTTTCATTTGGAGGTATATATATTTGTACAGTTTAACCAAATAACTTCTTTAAAATAAAAGTTAAGTCTATTGCTCTTTCACTTCACTTTCAAAATGTACAAATCCTTATTCACAATTTATTATACTTTCAACTTTAACCAGGGTCTGTTTGTTAATGTAAAGTGATTTATGGAGTTGGCCAATCTAGATTAATCAAACTGAGATTTGGTTCATTAGGGCAGACTATAGGACAGGGCCGCTAGCCTCCATGGGGGGCTATTTGGCAATAAATAATAGTAAATGAATACATTCTAATTAAATCTTATAATTAGCATTCTTACCCCCATATGTAATAATAGGCACTATGTTTTCCCAGGAGCAGTAACCCATAGCAACCAATCAGCAGGTAGAATTTATTGGTCACCTGTTTAAAAGCAAACATTTTATTGGTCGCTATTGGTTACTGCTACTCTGCAAAATTAGTGCCTTTTATTATATAACCCCTTTAGAATTGTTTATTTTATGTAATGCAATACCTCAATGTTATGGTTGGGCACACAAACACATCTTTGGCTTTATATTGTACCTGAAACCTAATCGTGGTGGGGCCTTGCATTTGGCATGCATTAAAAAAGTCTTGATCATAAGGGAACACATACAAGCAATAATATATAGACACTCATACACAGGTGATGCTAAAGAATTTTTGGCGATTTACTGCTGAGTTTTGATGGATAAAAAGAATCAAAGGAACATTGAATTATATTACAGTACAAAGAAAGAGTCACTCACCATTTAAGTGGATTTAAGGAATGGAAAGATAAAAACTAAATAAGCTTTATCAGAAAGGTCTATGTAAATACAGCCATAAGCACTCACAGAAACGCTGTTTCAAAAGAAACACAGGATTTCTTGCCTCCTTTTTTGTACACATGTTCTTCTGTATCGGACTTCAGAAAAATCCTTCAGGACACGGGCATGAGTCTGCCCAGTTTGTTCCTCTCCCCCTCCCTCTTCCTCCTCCCCCTCTCATCAGAATTTGCTCCCCTCTTACATGCAGTGAATCTATTGGCAGTAAAATGCCAAAATGCCTTTCCTTCTCCTTTAACACTTTATCAGTAATAAATGGATCAAAGTTTGCCTAGTTCTAGCCACACATAGCAACCAATCACATATTAGCTATCAATCAGGTGCCAGTAATTTCTACCTGCTGATTGGTTGTTGTTGGTTACTAGGCAGGCAGCATCATTTATCACATTACTCCCACATGTGCTTTCATAAAACATTATCTTTCTTGACCAGCAGTAAACACGGATTCTATTATCTATATTGTACTAATCTGGCAACATATACAACAAAACTTTTAGTATATTGTAGGTTTCATTGTGGTGTGCGTGCAGCTAAGCACAGTGGCTTGTGAATTCCTGTCAGATTAGATATGTCTGCCTGCCCTGCTCTTTCAGCTTTCTCTATGACCCTGGAAACTATATTCGAATTACCTTGCAGCTTAACTTCAGGAGGCATATTGCTGGGCATTCATGCTCTCATTGGAGACATTGTTAGGGATGAGTGTCAAGTACAGGATAATCAGAGACTGGCAGTGAGGTATAAAAGAGCCTATCTGTTCTCCGCTGTTTGTGATACGTGGCCATTTCTCCCAAACGTCGGCTCAGTATTTGTTATTATTGTGTGTGGTGCACTTAAAGATGAGTTTTGGTATTGGTGTTTGGACACGTGTAGACTTTATTAATAACTTTTAAAAACTGTAATGTTTTTTTTTGTAATTCAGTGGTGCGGAATAGAAACAAAGCCCTCTTATTCACTCCTCGACATGACAAAAACAGCAGGCGGAATCTAAAGAAAGCCCTTGAAAGGTTCCACTTTGCATTTGATATAAAAAGCAGCGCTTGCCTTGTGTTTACAAGAACCTGCTGTGCTGATGTGCCCCTCACTTACTCTCTCTCTTCCTTAATAATAACTCAGTCCTCAACATGCCTCTTATACATACACGCTCATCCAGCAACAATAACTTGGGGGGAGGCTAAAGTAGTTTTGGCAACATAATGTTCCAACCACTGGCAAATCAATGACATTGAATCTGAACCACTGTAGTTTAAGATGTTATTAGATAGATAGATAGATAGATAGATAGATAGATAGATAGATAGACAGACAGATAATGAATGTTAGATATATAGATAGATATATAAGTAGATAGATAAATAGATAGATAGATAGATAGATAAAAAGATAGATGATAGCTAGATAGATAGATAGATAGATAGATAGATAGATAGATAGGGTTGAAAAAAGCCAGAGTCCATCAAATTCAACCCTTCCAAGTAAACCCAGCTAGATGGATATATAGGTAGATATAGATAGATAGATAGATAGATAGATAGATAGATAGATGATAGATAGATAGATAGATAGATAGATAGATAGATAGATGGGTAGATAGATAGATAGTAAACAGCCCTAAAAGCTCCCTCCGTTTGTTTAAAATAGCAGCTGCCATTTGAAATAGCTTCCTGCTGCAGCTCTAGCAGTTATAGCTCAGATCACACATTCCTGAGGGAGTTGTTAGCATTCTTATGGGAGCAAGAGCAGGAGAGAGGAGAGAGCTGCACAGACTCTGGCCCAGGGAATTAAGGATTTTTCTGAGAGAGGAAGTCAGATACCCAAGAACATGTTTACAAAAAAGGAGACAATAAATCCTGTGTTTCTTTTGACAGCGTTTCTGTGAGTGCTTATGGCTGTATTTACATAGACCTTTCTGATAAAGCTTACTTAGTTTTTACCTTTCCTTCTCCTTTAAGGTTTTCTGGTAAATCCCTGGCTGACACTGGGTGTATGCCACCTTGTCATCTTACAAATGGCTACTGTTAAGCTGGCGCCTGATCTCATCATTTCAATTTGCGACAAAACAGTACAATCACAGGGCAACTGTATGTCCACGAGTGCAGTGCACAAAGTGCAATTTTGAGCGAAATTGCCATATTTTTTCCCACAATGAAGCATTGTTTCCCAGAATTCTGGCATCATTGTGACCGATAAGGGGCGATGCTCTTGATGCAATTGTCCTGCGCCTACCACAATTGTGTTTGATTTGCCAAAATAAATGCGACTGTGCTTCTCTGTTATTACAAATTGGGTATGCGAGTGATGTATGAACCCAATTCTCTAGGCCCCTCTAGGCCAATTCTCTGCTGCTCTTATTGATGCTGGGTGTGAAGATATCCCTAACGGTTCTGCCTGGTCAGGAAGTGGTGGTAGCACTAGGATTCCCCTGTGCCAATAGGCCCAGCAGCGCTCAATTCACAATGCAAGGCAGGAAGGACTGAGCAATGCCTCATGCAACTATACAGCGGTGCAAGGAGCACATTTTGGCACAAGTGCATTAATGAAAGTGGTTTTACATGCAACTGACTGTGGGGAAAGTGTGGGGACCACAAGTGCAATTGCAGATGTAAATGAGCCCCCATATCTCCTGTGGATGATCAAACTCTGGTGTGACAGTAGTACAGTTGGTACAAAAGAAAAAGCAGGTTGGCCGATTACCCCCATTGGCACATGTATGGGATCACATGGCTAACTCTGAATTGTAACTGGGGCATCAATTGCAAGCAGCTATGGAACTTATTGTATTGTTTGATCAGTGCAATCTGTCCATCCCCGGCCAGGCCGGTATCCCTATATGGGCCTGTGGGTGGATATATCAACAATACTGATATCCATAAAAAAATTCTAGGCTTTAAAACCCTGTTTAACCTCCTATCTTTTCTGGCTGTGCCCATAAGGAGACACCTGTTTATTATTTGGCAGACAAAATGTAAGTACAGGCTGCACTTTGCTGGATTTTAATTCATTAACATATTATTTCCTTGGGACGTAAAATAATAGAAGAGTAATTTGGTAATTAGGTTTATTTGTTTAATGCTTATTGTTTGGAGATTTTGAAAAACCACTAGAGGCAAGCAAACTGAAAGCAAGACACGGCGTTTAATCTGTTTGGTTATGAAAGACCTTTAGATGAAAAGAGAATATGCCGTGCTCAAGCCAGAGCGAAACATTATGTAAAGGCCTATCAATTAAAGGGCAGCTGGAGTCAGAAGGAGTAAATAAGCCACTTTGCCATATACTTGACAAGTTCTCCTTGTCTTCTGCAGATGCTACTGGTACTTTGCATGCACGTTGCAGCACATATTCATACTCAGAAATGCAAAGATGCAGTTGCACCCCCTCCCTGTTGGAGTTATAGATATGGGCGAGGTGAACATGTTTGCAGTCTTAAGAGATTCTCTCTTGGTAGGGTTATTTTTGTTTATTGTTTGTTATTTTATTTTCAAATTCGACTGAATTATTTCCCCAAATGTCTGATATTTACTAAATAAAAGTCGTAAGGAAAAGTCGCTTCGAGAAAAGTTGTAGAAAACCCAACTTTTTTGAATTGTCGCTGCGAAAATCCCAACTTTATCGACAATTCACTGTGACAATTCAAAAAAGTCATGATTTGTGGACAAAATCCAGCGAAATCTGTAAAGTTTCAAGACAAAAGAAAGAACTACAAGGAACGAAAAGGGACCTTTGCCATTGACTAGTGATCAGTGAATTTTTGTCGCCAGGCATAGATTCGCAGCAATTTTCTGATTTTCGCCATTGGCAAATTGTTTTGTCAAACTTCCGAGAAAATTTGTCGCCGAAAAAATTTGTCACGCGTCAAAAAAAGTTACGATCGCATCAAAATAGGCGTGGTCGCTGCAAAAAAGGGCGTGGCGCGTCAAAAAAAGGCGCAGTGATGTCAAAATGGGAGCGGGCGACAAAAAAAACGAGCGACAAACACATTTCACAAATTTTGCTGTAGTTTCGCGAATTTTTCGGCAAAGCGAAACGGGACAGATAATCACTATTATCACTACAGATCACTATTGACTTCTACATGAACTTGCCAAGTATAAAGGAGTTGCTCACCTTGAAAATAACTTTTAGTATAATCTAGTTGTAGTTTTTTGGTTATTTAGCTCTCCAGTTTGGATTTTTAGAAGCTATCTGGTTGCTAGGATCTTGTTTACCTTAGCAACCAGACAATAGTGTGAATGAGAGACTGGAATATGAATAGGAGAGGGACTAAATAGAAAGATATGGAATAAGAAGTAACAATAAAAATACAATTGTAACCTCAAAAAGCAAAAGTTTTTTGGCTGCTGGGGTCAGAGACCCCCATGTAAAAACTGGAAAGATGTAGACAAAGACAGCAAAATATTCAAAAACTGTAAAAAATAAATAATGAAGACCAATTGCAAAGTTGCTAGGAATAGTACATTCTATAACATACTAAAAGTTATCTTAAAGTTGAACCTCCCCTTCAATCTGGCAAATTGTCAAATTCGGATTTTTAGCCATTTAGACGCATAGTTTTTTCTCTGCTGCTTTTTTGAAAAAATTTTTTTTAAAAAGTTTAAAATAAAAAAATCAATGGTTGGTAAACGAGCCCCTGGTGTTCCCTAGAGCCCAAGGAAATTGGTATATTTGGCAGAATAATAAAGAAAGCAATTCTTCATGGAAGATGAAGTTGTCCATTATTACCCATAATTCCTCCTCTTGGCCTTATATAGAACCAAACCCAGTAGCAGAAAAGCAGATGGAAACTTTGGCTCAGTTGGTTCTTCCTAAACAATAAAAAATATATGTTTTTCTCAATTCTGTAAAAAATCCTGCCCCGTTAGATTTCTGAAGTGAGGTGTTTTGCTGCAGAGCATGGTTGTACCTTTGTTCCCGTGCTCCCGGGTGCCCCCTGGGGGGGGCACATACACAGTACAATACACATCTCTATTCTGCACAAAGTTTTGTGAACATGAATTCATTGAAATAAGCGAATACCCAGGCCTCTAGTTTGTCCCAGTTCCCCTGCAATAACATTTCTTTGTCTAATTACAAGATACGGCATTGATAAATGCTTTCTGCTCATGAACCTCCATCCAAGTCTCTATTTATATACTGAGTGCCCGACATGGATAGATCCTGGTAAAGGAGATGAATACAGAGGCAGCAATTTGTATTGACAGGGGAGGGGGGTTAGACAAGTAAGCAGGGGGCTTACAAGGAGGAGGTTGCATTAGTCCAATTAAAAGACAGCTTATCAGACATAAAATAGTTTCCTAGTGTACAACTGTGGGGTCATGGAGAATTCATATTAAGCAGATATAATCATTTTCTCATTTACATTACACTGCATTGCTTTGCATTATAACTTCAGCGTTATTCTGTTTATTGATTACTTGCTTAATTACAGTTTCCTATTACATCTATAATATTGATATTGTCATGGCTCTCTGTTATATTATATAATACTTGCACTGTGCCAGTTATTGTACTGATTATTACTCAGTGTCATTTATATTTTATTGTTGTTTTGTTTTAATGCCTCTGGGTTAGAAAGAAGGACTGTATTGATCACTCATATGATCGACTTCCTCTACATTATTGTGCTCCACATTTCTTCATTTAGAATATTGCTACGGTGGCTCTGTGCTCATTATTAGTTGTATAAGTTCATATGTACATATACTACAGTCTGCTATAGGATACAGTTCAGAAGTCAGTGTACGGATATTATTTTTTGAGGACAGAGAATGATGGTGTGCATTATGGAGCAGGGCTATCATTTTTCTCCATTCAAAGGTTTAATCATGGTTTTCAGTAAAACACCAAAATTATGGTCAATACTGAGGCTAAATTGTCTGGTCTGGCAGAATTTTTAAGCTAGAGGCAAAGAAAGACAAGAAGACACAAAGGTAAATGTGTGCGTGCGGTGATGGGGCTTAAATCACATGAATGAAACAGACCATAAGAAATATATTTTGCTGGCCAGAAAAAAAACATATCCAAGGTGGTAGGCAGAAGTGAGAATATGAGGAAAATATACAAAAAAGTTTTAAAATGGGAAATGGAGACTAGTGTGTGTTTAAATGGACATAATAGAACGGCCATAGAGGGAGGTGGTGAAATAGAGGAGGCTTTTGTCAGATGTTGTGGGAATGGAACAGAAACACCATCATTTGAATGTGCTTGAACTCTAGGGCCAGTGTCACACAGGGCATCTTTGGGCCAGTGCCCTATAAAAAAGCCTGTGATAGCCTTCTGCACTTACATTTACTTAAATGAGAAATTTATGCAACCCATTAACACAAAGATGCTCACCGGAGCATTCCCCCTGCTTGACATTACCCTAAATATGTCACAGCGGTGTTTCATTTTTTCAGCCAATTTAAGTTGATTCCATGAGGGACAGTTTTGTTATCAGCCTTATATACTTGTACTGTATTTCACCATATACTTTATTTAGTTTGTTATCCAAACATGTTGTGGATCTTAGTATAGCTTATTAGTAGCAGTGATAAAGGTTTATATGTTAACGATGCTCTAGGTCAGTACTGTCCAACTGGCGGCCCGCGACCCCCCTCTGTGTGGCCCCCCACCTGTCTGGCTGCTTTGATGGCTTACCTTTGTGTAAGCTTTAAATAGTATCACTACTGAGATTAACTGGCCCCCTGCATGGCTCACACCTCAGATTCAGGCTGTAATCCCCCTGTATAGTTTAAACATGTATGTGTTTTTCACACCATTTAGTTTCTGCATTGTTCACCCCCTGCAGTGTTCACACCTCAGGCTCAGACTGTAATCACCCACATTGTTCAACTGTTCACACCTCAGACATTGTATGTAGTGCCTGGAATATGCTGCCTGTGTATATAGCACACAGACAGCATAGGGGAGGCAAAGTATGGCACATAGGCAGTATAGTGCAGGGAAGGTATGGAACACACAGTCCGCATAGGACAGGCAGAGTATGACACACACAGGCAGCATAGGGCAGGTAGAGTATGGCACACATAGGCAGCATAAGGGAGGCAGAGTGCTACCTGTGTGTGCCATACTCTGCCTGCCCTATGCTGCCTGTGAGAGGTGAACCTGGCAGGGGTGTGTTCTGGGAGTTTGTTAGTAGTTTGAAACAGCCATTAAATGGTCCCTAAGGTGTGTAGTTATGTTGATGGGGGTTGCTGTGCTATCCACAGGGGAGGAGGAGGCATTTGGATTTAAGTGTGTGTCTTAATATGACATAATATAATTCTTTCATATATGAATAACTATTGATATCCCCGCAGCGAGGACCAAGCATTTGAGTTTTTGCTGCACTACCACCATTGTGATAAAATGGGTGTGGTTTGAAGTGGGTGTGGTTCAAAAAAGGGGAGTGGCCAAAATTGGCTTCCATTAGCGGCCCTCCACCATGTATGCCAGAGCAATTCCGGCCCTCGGCACCGCAGAAGTTGGACAGCACTGCTCTAGGTGTATTAGCTAAGACAAGGTTTCAGGGTGAAGGGATTTTTGGCTTCAAGGAGGCTCAAGGTAGCCATAGGCATATTTAAGCAGACTGATTTGGCAACTTATCTGCCCATATATTTGGCCCTTTGACTGGCCTACCCGACTAATACCTGGCCAAAAATTGGGCAGATGTTGATTTACGGGTTTGATTTTCCTGTCAGCTGAAACACCACATTGGCTCGTTGATGTGGTCCTCACCCCGGCCTGTATCCCCATCATTGTGATCTGATGTTCAGCTCCAGGGACAGATGATCGGATCAGCCCGATATCACCCACAGTAAGTGGGCATGTTGGGGAAAAATCTGCTTGTTTGGGGACCTTGCCTAAAGTGCAGATCTTATAATGTATGGCCCGTTTTAGTTCTAAGAAGTTTTCAGGTCAAGTTGAGTCACCAATTCCTAAACACTCTGCTAAGTAAAATGTAACTCTTGCCTTCCACTGGTATAAAGGTGAGGACACACTGAGCTACTAGTAGCAGCTACTTTTTCATGGCTACTTAACTCCAGAAAATACCCTGCCATAGACAATACTGAGAATTGCCTCTGCTAAAACACACGTAGAGACAATTATCAGTAAATGATCAGCATTGTCTGTTTTAGTAGCCACAACAAGTAGCTGCTACTAGTAGCTCCATGTGTCTTCACCCTAAGAGTAAAAGGCAATGGACTGAATGGTCATTTTTTACCTCCTGGGGGACAATGACTGAAGTCTATAGATGACATGTAACATATTTAATACAGAAAAATATGGCAGCCCTGTTTATAAGAATTAACAGCACCAATCAGATAAAGGCATTTTATGTAAAATAGCCCAAAACAATAATTGAATGCTAACCCTGCTTGAAGGTATCACATAGCATTTAGCCATCGAAGGGAAAGTCAAGGTTCAGGAGTCCGTACAGTTAAATCTATCTGAGCTCATAATCTGCTCAGTTTTGTATCCCCCCCCCCCAATCTAATAATTATTATAAGTTGAATTTGTATCTCAGTGTTGTCTCTTTCAGGTATTCTTTAATCTTTTCAAGCACACATGGATGATTTCATAGCATTTATTATGAATACAATTTTCCTCCAGCTACTCTGCAAATTGATTATCTTTCGCTGGTACAACTCAAACATGCAGGTTCTCTGATCTCACCTAACAGCATTTCTGATTTCCCAGCTGAAATAAAATAAAACAAGGTGCCGAACAGATAGCAAAGTGATTTATTTCCAAATAGAAAAACTGTTTACATTTTTGCTCAACATTTTACAGACAAGTGCTGTACAAACTAGCTGCATTCACTATTGCATTCGCTGCCAGATGGATTTTGCCCTTTATTTGTGGATTTCCTGATGGTATTTTTAATGTTCTTGGGAAACAAGTGTAGAGTGCAAAGTGTAATTTTGGCTGCAATATCGCCAAGCCTTTTACCAACCATACAGCTCCAGGGTTCCCTTGCGTCACCAGGCGTACACCAGGTGCACAATTTTTAAAAAGAAGGAATGGGCACTCAGCACAAACACGCATAAATGTAAGGAGCATGTCTGGATACAAGAACCTTTAATGAGCATTGTGTCCATCGACAGACACACGCAAGTTCCTAAATCAGGTAGTGATGAGCGAATTTTTCGCCAGGCATGGATTCGCAGCAAATTTCTGCATTTTGCCATTGGCGAATTGTTTCGCGAAACTTTGGCGCGGAAAAATTTGTCACACGGAATTTTTTGTTGCGCGTGAAAACGGGCGAGGTCGCATCAAAAAGATGCGCCCACATTAAAAGAAAGGGCGCGGTTGCATCAAGAAAGGAGTGGTCGCGTAAAAATTAGGCACGGTCACGTCAAAATAAGGCACGGTCACGTCAAAAAGCGCGGGCATCAAAAAATATATGCGGGCAACAAAAAAATAGATGTGGACAACAAAAAAATTGGTCAACCAAAAAATCGCGCAACAAGTGCGTTTCGCAAATTTTTCGTCGTTTTGCAAATTTGCGAAATGGGACAGATATGCTCATCACTAGCCTTAGGTCGTTTTTTGATCATTTCTTGCTTCCTAAATATGACTGAATGTTTGTGTCTCTAATAAGATATATACATAATAAAGAAACATATCTGAAATGTATTTTGTTATAAGCACTAAAATACAATTAGAGAGTCCCCATCTAACAAGCACAAGGATTCTAACCTGTATAGGTCAAAAACCCCACACATTAATAGGCATACTATAGATTTCCAGGGCAAATGATGCCCCTAACAATAAGTTGACCCCAGAAAACCATATTTTTTTTAAAAAGTAAGCATTCGGATGAAATCAAAAAAGGGAAAATATGTCTAAATACTCCAAACTATCAAGTACAAATTAATTATATTTGCTTCAGGCCAAGGAAACAACATACCGCTACCGGATTTAATGAAGTTTTAAAAAACAAATTTACAACTGAGAGTTATAACAAACTTGTATTGTAGTGAATTAATCAAAGAGTAAGAACAAGTCCACTATACAAAGGTATTGTAGTCAGTGGTTTAATAGTTAAAGAAACTGGAACACAGGTCAGATGGGTGTGCAAATTTAGCTGTCAATTTGGGCCAAAATACATGTTTGGCAGTAAGGCTTTTTG
Organism: Xenopus tropicalis; assembly: GCF_000004195.4. Taxonomy (NCBI): domain Eukaryota; kingdom Metazoa; phylum Chordata; class Amphibia; order Anura; family Pipidae; genus Xenopus; species Xenopus tropicalis. Next base: position 29,291,476 of record NC_030678.2, read on the forward strand.
CTATACAGGGTGTAGTTTCTAAATGGAGATATAAACTCTCTGTTCACGTTTATTCATGGCATTGCACTCCATAGGGACAAACAATTTCCAAACTGTTGGACTCGCCACCTTATGGGAACCTAGAGCAGCCAATAGGGGACCCAGTCTGAAGTTAGAGTGAGATTTTGGAGAAATACTTATTTGTTCTTATGGATACATCTGTATTGATGAAATGTCACTTCCCCAGATATTCCTGAAACTATGCCTGGTACAGTAAAGTTTTAATACCTGTATATCCATATTATTATCATACAAGGGGAGCCGCCAACCAAAGGATAACTTGAACTGAAAAAAAACCATGCCAATATGTTCGGGCCAATGTGCAGTACACACAGCTCTGAAGGTTGTCATTTTGTAGAGAAATGAAAGTGTCCCATTTGCCAGACCAGCGTGGTTCAGTTTTCTGTGACAAAAATAACACGGTCTCAGATGCGCAGAAGCGCTGAATGTTGTGCCTCTTTTATTAATAAGCCCCCCGGTGCCTTCAGATTTATTTATATTATAAAACTACACCCACTTGTGAAACTGCTCCCAGAATTAATATTTACCACCATGTTTATCTTTAATTCTAAATTGTTCTGCCTGCGCACTGGCAAATTGCAATTCCGCAGTAAACATTTATACAGGGGGAGTATCTCCACTTCTTAATTAAATTTCTGTGAAATCATAACACTCCTCTAATTTTATTTTGAGATGTAAATAGAGTTTATTTACGTATTTCCACTCCAGGCAAGTTTGTGTGGGTTGTTGTGAGATCAGACTGGAAGAATTCACATAGGAACTAATGAAAAGTGCTATAGTAAAACTGATCTGGAGAAGCAAGGGAAGTAGTGATACTGAGTATTTTGGTCTTAGTGAGACAGATCATATTCAAAATGACACCACCATTATTGTTTATTCACAATTTTTTATACAATTTTGAGGTTATAGGAGCCATTTATCAAGTGCAGGGCAAGGTGCAAAATAAAAACAGGTGTAATCACCAATAGTTGTTTTACTTTGTGTCCTGCACTGCACCTCCGTACCCTAAAACATAGACCCCCCACCCCCCACCTAACTTGTGCACCATTGAGACATGCACGTTAGGGAGCTCTGGCAGGTACAGGCTGCAACAGAGCCGTGTAGTTACCATCTGCCCTATGGTAGATAGAAAGTAAAGGGCTGCCTTGGGCTGGTCAGTGCTGCTCTCTGCATGTACAGTGAGATTTCAAATCAAGCATTAGGTACAGAGTGCAGGTAGACCCTGGACACAATGAGCTTTAACTATGAGCACTAAGTGACATGCATTTGCACCCCAGGTCTCTGCAGTGGGGAAGCCCGGGCAGGGGGCGGATGACGTAGTGGTGATCAAATGAGGTCAAGGGGAAGGGTAGGTGATGTTTCAGGATGGTTCTTTGATGTGGTGATCAGCAATCTGTTGATCACCACGCCATTCATTTCAAAGCCCTGTCTGGATTTCCTAATTTGGCAGTTTTCACCCGGACAGCTCTTCCAAAAACTGTCCAGGCATCAACCCTAGCTCCGACCCTTTAAAGGAGAATGCAAGTCAAAATGTAAAAAGCATACTGTCCAATATTCCTCCTATTGTTTAGTAAAAACACCACACTTTTGGCTCACCTAATCACATATTTACTCAGTCACACTTACTTCACATTTTCTAGAACAGGCAGCCATCTCTAAAAAGGTATTCTCCCTTCCTTTCCCTCCTTGCTTCATACTGCACATGTGTTTCATTCCCTCCCTCCCCCCCTCCCCTCTGCCAGATCCGCTTCTGATTGGCTGGTGGGCATGAGTAGCTCAGAACAGGAGACAGGATCAAGTTACACACATGCTCAGAGAATAGGAAGGCTGCCGCTGGCACCTACAGGAAGGGGAGAGAGATTTCAGTGATGTCACTGTAGGCTTCACACTGCTGTAGGCTGCCAGCACCATATCTCAGAGAAGCAAGTAGGGATCTGGGAATTTAGAAACGCAGTAAGTACTTAAAAAGAATGCCTTTAGTCTTACTTTTAATTTATATTAACCTTTAAACCTTAAAAAAGTCCTTTAAATGTTTACCCCCATACAATAACTTATAAATATTAATATTTAAATAATTAAGCTTTCTACCAGTAGGAATGAAAACTAACAGCAGAAATCTGTGCTAACATCCTTGTAAAACAGCAAGGCTGCAAAGGCCTCAGGCAGCATTGAAAACAAACCTATAAAGGTGGCCATACATGCACCTCGTTTCGTACAATATTCGGTGCGTGTATAGTGGGTTGACGAGGCGACCAATATCGGCAAAAGCCTTGGATATTGGTCATCTTGTCAATTGACCGGGGTGGACAATAACTTTAAGCAGTGGTTGCTAAACTGCGAAGCTGCCCCACTATGGGGGCCTGGAGAAGCACCTGGGGGACTCAGCAAGGCAAAGGCAATTTAGGGTAAACTTTGAAAAGAATTCCTACTCCTCAAAACAAATTGACTCCGTAGACTTCTGAGGCGAATGGGCTGGTTTGTCTGGTAGAAACTGCCTTTGCCACTTCCCGTTGACTTCAAAATAAGTTCCTGACATCACTGATAGAGGTGCTTTTCAGTCTGGAAATAAATAGCAGAGAATATTTGGTCTAAAAATACATCGGTACTAAGAGGGTCAGACAGCTTCCATTAAAATGAATGGTAGGCAGCAGGGATGAACTATGCCTCGAGTGAAAGTGCCCCTTGCGACCTTCTCCTACAGGCCTAAGGGTAATGGCACATGTAGTATTTCAGCTGGTTCGGAAATGCCAAATGCCCCCCCCCCCCCACCGAGTTGAGTTTTGATGTTTTTGTAAGTGCATGTATGCTGATGCTGCAACTCCCAGGCACAGTCTGTGTTATTGTCTCTTTCCTTTCATATATTTGCCTATGGAAAAATATACAAGCAACCAATGATTTTTTGGCCAAGCATTTTGTGTACACAGCATAATATTGTTAAGAAAGGGATAGAGAAGAGGATTAAGGAAAGAAAATGTAGAGAGGGGGGTATGGAGGGCATAAGGGGATTTTAAGGGTAAACGTATACATATGGGAGGAGTAGTTAAACCTCGTAGCTGTTCCCCCAATATCTTGATAGTGTAACATGTCCCCTTATTTGGAGATGTGCTAGAAACATAATGTTATTGTTATGATACATCATGATATATATTGCAATTACATTATATAGTAATATCCATGATATTATTCTACATACTGTATGTCCATATGTATTGTACATATAGAGAGTCTCTCATTGCCTATTACTGTCAGTAGGGAAATTCTTGTGCAAACCATTAACAAACCATTAACACCTGCCAAATGATGGTGATTTTATAAGACGTCTAATATATCATCCCTTTCTGTCCCTTTCAGGTATCTTATGTGAAAGCTATTGACATCTGGATGGCTGTGTGCCTTCTGTTTGTGTTTGCCGCGCTCTTGGAATATGCAGCGGTGAACTTCGTCTCAAGGCAACATAAGGAATTCCTGAGACTCCGTAGGAGGCAGAAAAGGCAAAGCAAGGTAGGGCTAATGGTCCCTTGATCCTATTCAATGTGTTCAATGTATTCTGTGCTATTTTTGAACACTAAAGGGGTCATTCTTAAAGCCCCTGGGTGGAATCTGGGCTTTTTTTACACTTCGAACACAGTGTGGGGCATTGTAGATGTACCTTTAAGTGTTATTGAATCAAGTGCAACCAGTGTGGTTTAACGCACTGCATTGTATGGGAGTGTAGAGGTGCCAGAGCCTTCTGTACGCAAAATACCCGGTTCAAAGCCTGGAGCCCCCTCTGAAGTCATAACCTTCAATGACTACTTGAAGCATCCAGAATTTATAGGGAACTTTGTGGCATAGGGGATGTTTGCTGAGAATTTGTCAAGCTGAATCAGAGTTTAGAGCGACTTTGGTAGTTTGCCCCAGAAGCGTAGCAATGTCAAGGCTTTGTGCCCTGCTACTGTTTGGGGAAATTGCCCTGGAATATTCGACAAACTGATGTGAATCTCTATGCACAAACCAGTAACAATTACAGACCCGATGAGTGCAGTCAATTTCCTCTATACATGTATCTACTGGACATTGCAGTCAAGCACTAGAGTGTCCTATTAATGTGGCTTACAGTACAGCAGGCTAAAATTAAAATGGACAAAATAGGATGTAGTTTAAGAAGAAACAACTCTTTTCAGTGCTGGGAACTACACAGAGTGCAACCTTATGAGAAAACCCAGACATGAAACAACTCTGGTGGGTAAGGAGATGAAAGAGAAAGTTTCTTATCTAAAAAGCAAGATAAGTAGGTTTCTCGTTATCTTCACAATCTAACTATAAACATTATCTCTACAGGCTCAGCAGTCTTACTCCCATTTTTTTTGTTATTCTATATGTTAGGGGGGGGGATGCACAACAATTTTAAATGCAAAGAACATGACTTTGGCCTTTTTGTAGCCAAGTCTCCCTGTAGGCAAATATATAGGTTGTGACAGTCTCCCTGGTATATACGTAGCTGAAGTTATGTACCACGACATACCAGTAACGTACCAGCTCCTTTCCCTATATACCCACTGGGTTGTTTTGACCTTTATGCAACTTATGCTGCTTTATTTACCAGCAGCTCAGCATAGACAGAGCCTATTAGTCAACTGAGCAAGTTACTAATTCACAGAGACAATTGTTAGCAGCTATGATAATGGCTCTATGGCAGTGCTGTCCAACTAATTTCATGTACTGGGCCAATTATAACTCATACAGCATGTTGGAGGGCCAGATTCAATTAAAATAATGATGTTTATTAAGCCTCTGAGCAGACTGTGGGTCATAAAATTCCTTTGGAGGGCCACATTTGGTCTGTGGGCTTCCAGTTGGACAGCCCTGCTGTATTGGTGACACTGGCTATTTTACAAACCTTTGCACTAAAAGACATAAATGTTGACTCCAAAGCATGTATATACCTTATGCAGGGATATCAGGCCTGTAGTTACTGCCAGGCTATAGCTGCATTTACCTGCCAGTTGGCTGAGCATTCAAAGCTATAATACACAGGTCAGTCAAAATAGTAGCATTCTCCAGGGGTCAACATCGCATGAAAAGATTCATAAAATGTGCAGTCATTTTCTGAAATGCATATACCACTTACTATGTTTCTTACTATATTTTCTTCTCTTAAAACCCATAAATAACATGTTTTCAAACTTGTATTGACTGCTTCATAATTTTGCATTATGCTAATTACACAGTATGGATCCTCCGCTGTCTAAGGTTATACAAACAACTGTGTTGAAGTGAAGTGGAAGACTGAACATGAGCAGACAAGGCAGTCTTTATGTCAATAAGTCAGCGGGTGTGGATATATGTTGCTAGCATTTGTAAGAAAAAAGTATTGGAGATTGACATATAAGGAAAGGATGAATAGATAAAGACATGTGACTGGGAGATAAGAAAACGATTTGTACAGAACACGACCAATCTTGACTTGAAGTGAATGAAACGTTTCCTTCAATGTTTTGCATCCTTTTCTATTTCTAAAAATGTTAGCAAACCGTCTTTCTCATTTGATTCTCTGTTGCAGAATATCATATGCTACCTGGTTGTTAATATGAAACCATCAGTTCGATTTGTCTTATTAGTGTTATTTGTCTTCCACTTGTGGTGGTATGGCCCAAGTACCTCACAATTAAATAGCAGTTCCAATGCCAAACTCAAAATGCAAGGGATATAATGTCAAAGTCCCAAACAACTCATGTAAAAGGTGACATAGCAAACCACGACTGTAAAATTAAAATGTATTTATGATTTCCATGTTGGTCCTGTAATTAAATGTTGGGTAAGATTTCCAATGGTAGGCCCTATAATATGTTGTAGTTCAAGATCTGATGGCACAGCAAATGTTTCAGTCTTGGACCCAACTCAGCTCAACTGTTGAAGGTCCACTGGATCATAAATATATTAATACTCTGAGTAATGTTGACCTGCCATTTAGAAGTGAAGGCTTCAGGCTGGGTGTCCCTGGTATAATACAATATGTTATGGCTGTAATGAATCACTGCTCAGATTGTGCTCATGAGCTATACACTAACTCCTCTCAGCATTGCCATGCAGCCTTCCATGGGTAATGAAAACAAAGCTCTCTGGTGAATATAATCATTTCCTATTTTGGATTTTTTGCTGTCTGACATGATGTGCTCAGCTCGAGTAGAATTAATGTGCAGGTCCCAGATCATTCAGATTGGATGCAATGAAAAAAAAAGCAGGTCTATTTATAGCCGAGCAATGTCTCTGCATATGGATTAGAACAGGGAAAATGAGACATTGCACATTGCTACACACACAATAAGCTTACGTCCTGCTGTCCCAAACCGCAAGCTGCAGCCGACTGAAATATGGGTTATTCGTTAAAACTAAAGGTCAGCAATAGTGCTATAAGGATATTACAATATTTTGCTATTATGACATATATAATGAGGTTACGTCTGCTTAAAAAAGAGCACATTTTCTACAGCCGACTTCTAGTTGCCCCATATTACTAACTGAAGACTGGTTATTTATACAAATCCTTTTTGAAACTGGTTCTTGTAAAGGGGCAATGTACCACATCATTTCCCTGCAGAATTTTGTGTTTTATGGCGGCTGAGGATCATACCATGCCAATCTTGACTGTGGATTACAACACAATAAGAGGGATATGGAAGGTGAAACGTAAGACTGAAGTCCGTCAAAGCCAAAGGGAGACAGAGAAGCTCTGACTAATGATGATGAGCGATGCAGGGAGTTCCCTTAAGGAACGGCACAGAGAGTAGACTAGCCAATGGGGCTGGGACAGAAAGCAGGCTTGGCGTGAGTGATGGTGTAGGGAAGAGACATTGAGGACTGTGCAGGGAAAAGGCAATTAAAACAGAGTTCATATCTGAACTACTGTATAACAGATACATGAGATGTAGTTGTGAGAAAAAAAGGATGTAACTGTGTGTGAAACGTAGTGCTGAGGGGTTGCAGTGCACAATTATTACATTTATTTGAGAGTAGGATGTCCTAAAATGTGCACTGTGGCAGTAGCACCTTAGGCAAGGTTAAAGTGCAAGCCATCATTATATAGCCATCTTTATAGATTAAATAGATCGTTATCCATCTGTATTTAATGGTCGTTCCTTCCCAAGATTCATGTATACCCAAATAACTAAAACAATAGTATATCTGCAGGAGGTTTACACAAAAACAAGTCGACAAAATAGATATTGTTTACTGTAAAGCCTCTTTTATCCTTATTTTCAGCTGACTAGTCCTTCCAGTTGGCGTCCCCCTCAGGGATACAGATGGTACCTTACTGTGCTAATGGCAAAATGAGATACAGAGAATGTGTGTGCATGCAGTATTTATCCCCTCACTTGCCTGAAGGCACCCTAAATGCCATTCACATGTCACTGACTCCCATTCATGTCACCAAGGTCAAAAATCCATTCCCAGGAAGCTGCTATTCAGGCTTATTCCTCTCATTTTATTTGTCTCATTCTCATATCTTTCCTTTTCTCGTCCAACACCCCGTTCTTTTTTTAATTCCACTTAAATCATTTACTAATTCCTTCCTCTTTTTTTTTTTCCTTTTTCCCACTTTAATATTTATTTTATATTATTTATACTGGTTCCTCTGGTGGCACCTTAATATAAGAATGTTTACACTGTTAGTTTCACAGTAGGTTACCATTTAATTCCATGCCATAGGTAAGTTAATTCAATAAGTCATGTGTTTTGCAGTGGTCTCTGATATAGTATTCACTACATGCCCCATTGCTGCATCACTCAGAGTTGTGAAGTCTCTTGGTACAGAAAGAAAATATGTCATCATAAAAGTAAGGGTACAGTTGAACTACAATAAAATAAAACAGAGCAGATCACATGAATGGTATAAGAATAAAAGAAAATCTTAACGGTATTCTGTCATGATTTTTATGGTATACTTTCTATTTCTAAATGACACTCTTTACATTGCAAATAACTCACTCAGCCATCTCAAATGTTATTTTTCTTCCAACAAATGTATTTTTTTGCTGTAAAATTGGTGTGAAGGCGCCATCACAACTCATTTTGCCTGATCCTAAACTTTCAGATACAGCCAACACCACACAATGGAATTGCTTCCAGTTAGGTCATTGTTTTGTCTACTCAGTGTAACTGAAGTCATGAACTGGGTGAACCGGACTTGGATTTTTCCTATTGAGTGCTTTTATCATATCTACCACTAGGTGGCACATGGGAGCATGTTTAACAATATAGGTGTCAGGGAGCTGCTATCTGGTTACCTTCCCATTGTTCTGCTGATAGCCTGCTGGGGGGGGGGAGCGAGGGGAGTGATATCACTCCAACTTACAGCAAAACAGTAAATTGTGATTGAAGTTTATCAGAGCACAAGTCACATGACTGAGGGCACCTGGGAATTATGGCTAGCCCCATGTCAGATTTCAAAATTAAATATAAAAAAATCTGTTTGCTTTTTTAAAAATGGATTTAGTGCAGAGTTCTGATGGAGCAGCTCTATTAACTGATGCATTTTGAAAAAAATATGTTTTTCTGTGCCGGAATCCCTTTAAATCCATTTCAATTGGATTAGTGCACATAACGTGTATCATATGTAGGCGAGGGTTTGCAAGCCAAGATATAATTCAGAAGTTCCTATAAGACCAATGAAAGATGACTTTATGCCATTTTAATCCATATATCTCTAAAAACTGGTTCCTCTTGTTGTTGATTTAGTAGGTATGGGATATACACCGTTCAGGTTCACTTGTTTCAGTCACAACCTAATCTCAGAGGTCAATAGAAGACACACTGTAGTGGAGTTGAGGCTGACCAGAGTTGATAGAAAGACAAATCAACTTTGAAACCATGACTGAAACATAATAACAGAGAAAGAAATATATCATAATATACTGTATGTTGTGTTGGCAATGTTGGGTCCTAATGGCAAGAACTGCAAGAGTTACAAGACTGAGACAAGACTGAGTTTAACAGAAGACTAGGTCTAGAGCTTGGTCCTCACACAGGTCTTATTCAACTCTGATCCAAACCCGTTATCCAGAAAGCTCTTAATTACGGGAAGGCTATTTTCCATAGACAAATTTTTAATCAAATAAATCAATTTTAAAAATAATTTTCTTTTTCTCTGTAATAATAAAACAGCACCTTGTCCCTGATTCCAACTAAGATATAATTACCCCTTATTGGGTCTCACTTATTTCATGTATAAATTATTTTTTAGTAGACTTACAGCATGGAGATTCAAATTACAGAAAGATCCCTTATCCAAAAAAGCCCAGGGCCCTAGCATTCTGGATAACAGGTCCCATACCTGTACAAACGTTTGCATGTTTTATTTAGCTATAACATTGCTTCCATTTGTGTTGGTTTTCCTTTGGTACATTTTGTTTCCACCAGTGTTTAGAACAAGATGGCGTTCCCCATGTCAGCATGTTAATGGCATTTCCCACCCAAGTAGAACGATTCTTTATATTCCATTCATCACTTCAATTGTATGACATTGTATGACATTACCTATTGGCTTTGATGGGCTGTATTTTGTGAATGAAAGGAAGTATAGTGGTTACAACTGATATTTTATGTTTATGTCTGTTTTTTATTTTCCGTTTGTTTTTTATTTGAACATTATTTCTTTCTTGTTTTTGCATGCTTTCTCCAAATGTGTCATTTTCCATTTTTGCTGCCAATATCTGTTATGACAATCTGGGGACAGACTGTACTTGTTGGGAATGAAAGCGTGGAGTCCGTTCGGCGCATGAATGGATTGCGGAGTACAGATTCCTCAGCATACGGAACTCTCAACCAAATCTACAATCCAAGTTTAAGGGTAAAAAACAGATTATGGTTTTTGAGAATAAAAAAAAAATCGAAATGATTTTGGGGTAAATATTGATGATTGCGCATATGGTTTTTTTATGAAGTACAGAGGTTCTATCCCGAACAACAGAAAAGGAACATGGAAGAGCATTATCTGAGGGCCAGTGTTTGAGGATAATTCTAGGTGAGCAGAGGCAAGTTCGCCCTTCCAGTACATCAGACAGCTAATCTCAGAAGGGAAAATTAAGATACATATTTTCTCTAGACTGAATGAGATTATAGGGGTAATTTACTTACCCTGGGGTGCAAGAGCACTAAAGAGTGTATTAATGGGGGACGCTATTCTCTAAGAGCACAATGCAGTGTGGCAAGTGAAATGTACAGGCCATTATGGCCTTTTTTTTTACACCCTGTGTGCTCTATTGTAAATGACCCCTTATTTGTTACTTGCAAAGTTACTTGGTTGCCCCGATTGGATGACTTAAGGCAGTGGTCCCCAACCTTTCTTACTGGTGAGCCACAGTCAAATGTAAAAAGACTTGGAGAGCAACACAACATCATAAAAGTTCATGGAGGAGCCAAATAAGGGCTAAGATTGGCTATTATGGGCCTCCATGCACACTATCAGCTTACAGGGGCTTTATTTGGTAGGAAATCTTGTTTTTATTCAACCAAAACTTGCCCCCAAGTCAGGAATTCAAAAATAACTACCTGGTTTGGGGGCACTGAGAGCAACATCCAAGGGGTTGGGGAGCAACATGTTGCCCCAGAGTCACTGGTTGGGGATCACTGACTTATGGGAATAAAAGCACATCAAACATGTAGCACACTTGAAGGATGCTTACATTCAGTTTTGGCTCAAGCTTCATGACTCTATAATATGCAGGTTTTTATTCATTTATTAGGCAAATTGTTATTTTGAAAATTTGAAGATATTTGAGAGTATTCTTACTAATACAGAGCCAGGCATGTAATGCATATGCAGTGCTAGAAAGCTGATACACTAAAGGGGCCATTCATTATCCCCCGATATGCTGGTGACAGGGTGATAAGGGGCACATGAGGCACTGGATCAAAAATATGGCGCTTGGCACAGAGAGCAGCATTGGGCGGTGCTGCAGAGCCCTGTTCTGGTGTGTCTAAATAATGCGCAAGTTGGGGGATTGCAGGGGGGGCCCTATATACATTCACCTGCCCTTGCCTATATAATAGAGCAATGCCTAACACTCAATAGGGAATGCTGCAAACCACGTCAAACCACACAAAGCAGGAAGCAGTTTGTACAGTGGGGGGGAAGCCCCATTACGTTCTTTTTTTGCACATTGCTTCCTGCATTGTAAATGTCCCCTCATGTTTGTTTCCCTTCCGTTGGTTTGTTTGGCTTGTCCATAATCCGGGGGACACTTAGGGGTCTATTTATCTGTATCAACCTGCATAAACATATTTGTAAAGTATTTAAGTACTGTATATAAACAACTAATATGCACTTTCCATATAATTTTGCATTGTCTCTCCCAATGCCTGAAATCATCATTTAAAAAAAAAACAACTAGTTGGTGTATTTATGAAGGAGACTATAACGCCATAACGTATACCATTTTCTTTACACCACTTCCAATATGGGTCAAATATTTACAGCAATAGGAAAAATTCTGACAGTAAGAAAATTATAGGAAGCAGTGTAAAAAAAACAACATATGGTGTATCGCATTGCCGTTTTATTAACACAGCTTGACACATAAGCCCCTTTGGAACATTATCTGGGAACCATAACTCACAGTCATGCACATTTTTTGCAGAGCAAATGACTTATATTCATTAATTCATACGGTATGTATGTGGCCAATACCCCACCTGTTTGTCAGCAGCAATGACCCATAATGCAATAGTGAGAATTGCTGACCATTGTTTCATTAACCTGTACTGAAATGGTACTAAAAATATGGGGCTAATATTTCTATGTACATCTAATGAGTGAATGGAATTTATTATATGTAATATTTGAATGTATCCATGTCTGGTTTCATTTTAACATGTGCTTCATATGCATTTCATCAGAAATAAGAGTTTGCAATTCAGGTTGATAACATAATTTGATTACCATCAAGTCTTAGTCTGATTTCGGCACAGTGCAGGGTTTGAATGGCTTCTTGCACATGCATGTGTAGGGAACTGGTAAATTGTACCTTTTCTAACTCTGTGGTCCCCTAGTATTGGACAGCTATGAAGGGTCCTTAATGTTATGGGAAGTAAGTCCCGTGTTCCTGGGTCATAGCATGACCCCTTGTGCAGTTCAACAGTTTGGCCATAAGGTAGCACTGTGGTATAAAAGGCTGAGCAGCCATGAGGCTGGAGGCCATTTTGTGAAGCTCTCTGCCTGAGCAAGCAGGCAGAGAGATACAGTGGAAATCTGGGAAAAGGTAGGTTTCATAAAGAATAGGCTGCTCCTGTTATAGGTCACATTAGGTGTGATAGACAGGCAGGGCTATTTAGTGAGCAGCATTTTGGCTCCGACCAGGAATTGTAGAGGGATTATAATCCCAGGTATAATACTGCCCAGAGTAGGGGTAACAGTGTACAGACCTAGGGTTAGATAGTGATCACCCAGGTTCCACTGGAAGCATATACCTGAAAGCTGGGAGTTAACCCGTTGTGCCCTGCAGCTAAATGGTTATTGTGACTATCTCTTGTAAGCACTGCCTATGCTGTGAGATGCTACTACCTACCTATTCTATGCTGTAATTACTCCTAAGTGGCTGTGTAAATAAACAGTTCATGGTTTCAAGGTTAAGAACCACTGGCACCCATTTATTGAGAAATACAACACATATTTGCCTGGCCTCCATACAAAGCGAGGGCTCACCCCTGAAGGATACAGTCTCATCCGGGATAAAATACGGTGTAGCTTGTGGTAATTGAAGGGCTAATTTACTATAAGCTTACACATGCATGCTAGTTAAGCTTCTGCTGGATTAGAAAGGGCTGATTCCTATAGTTTGTTGTTTCTTAGAAAGGCAGCTGAGGGTGTAAGCCAACTGTACTGCGCAATGAGCTTCCTAGATGGTTTTAGATCTTTTAACTTTAATATATAAAATAAGTGGCATTTGAGATTCAACCACTGTCATAATTTTCATACTTGCATAGCAGGATATATTTTTTACCCTTAGGGATCTCCTGTTAAAATGATTAAAAATGCCACAGCCTGACTACATGTTAACCTGCATATATACATCCATAAACACTTGTCTCAGGGAGCAAAGCCAGAAGTCACTGTACGTGAATATGAATGTCTATAGGTACAGCACATATTTGCATTAAGCCTCTCGTGTTGGAATGTTAGAGTCAAGCTCTAATCCAAAGCCATTCCTCCCACATCCACATTTTCCCTCCGGGATTAATGTAAGCTTACATATCACTGGAAATCCACTTACTGCATTGTACTGAAGCTTTAACTTGTAAATGTATTCTTACCTATATAAATGTCGACTTCTGTGAAATAATCTTAGTAGTCATGCTCACTTTCCTATTGTTATACAAGCCAAGCAGAGCTGATGTAAGAATTTGGCCGCACTTTGTGGAAAGTTAATAGGGGTCATTTACATCTGCAAGTGCAGTGAGCAAAGTGCAATTTCAAGCACAATCATGTTTTTTTCCCACAATGCAGCTTTCCCCCCCCCAGAATTCCAGTGTAATGCCGGCCACAAGGGGTGCTGTGTTTCGCACAATTGTGCAATTGAGTCCAATTCACAAAATGTATGTAACTGTGCTCACATTTAATCACAAATTGGATGCAATTGCATAAAAGGCCCATTTGGCATCATTTCCAATGTTCGCCATTCAAGTGACATCTGCACCTTAAGGCGGAAGAATGTTGCGCCTATTGACACTGGGTGAGAAGGGAATGCTTGGCTAGAAGGGTGGCAGTAGTTACAGGGTTCCTCTATATTAATGGCCACACTAGCTCTTTATTCAGAATGGAGTGCAAGAAGTACATTTGATGCAAATACAGTGGTGTAATTATAGAGGAAGCAGACCCCATGATCATGGGGCGGGGCATTTGGGACAGGGAGGCCGGACCACAGGGTCTGCTTCCTGTATAACTGTAGAGAACCCCCCTTATTGGCCACTCTCCTGCCTAAAAGCAAGAGGCAGCAAGCAGGGGAGTTGCTGGGTACAGGTTGCAATGCACGCTGGGCCCCTCCCTAGATTTTTTTGTTGGGGGCCCGGTGCCCTGTAGTTATGCCACTTTATACGCTACTGTGCAACTCAGGAACACAGACTTTAAACTCAGGAGCTTTCAGACTTTAAAGGAGCCCACTTGTATTAAAGCAATACACTAAGCCCTAATCAGAGTCACTTGCACCGAGTCAACGGATCATTATTCTTGTTAGATTAAGGTTACCAGGCCATCTAAAAAATCCAGCTAGAATGGCTGCACTGATGCCTTTATAAAAAGTGTCCTTGATTTTTCAAACCTTACCTCAGCTTCTGTTGTTTTTATATTTTACTGAGTTTTGGTAAATTCACTAGAATAAGATCACCGACAGCAGCCTTCTCCTGCACCAATACGGATACAGTTACATTGATCACTGATTTTCCTTAAATACCCCTCAGATGCCAGGCAATTATCGATTGTCAGATATTATTGTTATTGTTACTATTGGCATGTATTTATAAAGTGCCAACATATTCCGCAGCGCTATTCTACTGTCCAGCTTTTAATGCTGAAACAAATTGAAGTTCAGTGAGTTCATAACATACATATCCCTTTGCTTTGTCCTATCAAAGCGTTTTCAGTTTAATCTCAAAATCCTCTCTGTAAGGGCAATGGCAACAAGCCTGAGGTTTGATCACAGCAGCCCTCTCTGGGGAAATCCAGAACAATGAAAATGCTTTGAGCCACTGCCAGTCACCTCTAATATCATTGAGTGGGAAGTGTACCTATGGCGCAGCCCAGCAAGCATCACTGGAGACTGAGGAGCTTTGTGTTATCACACAATTATGGCTGTGCCTTTGGCAGCTCTTCCCATAGACTATAATGGGAGGTGACTGCTAGTGATTTTCCTTGGGAAGATCAGACTGATCAAAGAGTAGCAACATGGAACAATATTGTCCTATAGATTTTCTATGGGCGTTTAAAAGCAAAGCCCCTGTTATAATGCAAGTTTAAAACCTGCTATACCATCACAATAGATAACAAAGGCAATGTAAATTCAACTTCTATGCCATTTCTCCTCACACTTTTGGAAATGGACCCCTTAAATATATTCAATATATTTGCACACTAATGATAACCTTACATAGGTGTCCATATTATTTTTCTCATGTTACCTACAATTGCAGCTAAATCCCAGCAGACACCCTCACTTACTCTCCCTAGCACTTTCATGCCCTGAGAAATGTTGTATTTGAATAAGAGAATGTAAAACTACTGATAAATGGTGATAAATATTATGAAACATTAGTATTGATGATTTTATCAGAGACTATGGTTTATCAGTGAAGCAGTGTTTAAGGTAATCAAGAAAAATATACTGTCAGTTAACCAGGATTGATTTTCCCATATGCCTTTGGGCCAGACATATTGATTTTTTTAATCGTTTTTCTGCAATTTCATGTAGCAATTTTTCATCTGTATTCAATGTCTATGGTTATGGATTCTGGAAAGGAAAATATTACTGGGAAGAAGCCAGATTTCTCTTGAAATGTTTCATTTTCATGGAAGGAGGCAGATTTTTCTTATTGTATAAGATTACTAGAGTATTTTAAATAAAAGTCACAGACACATCTAACAAATGAAAGGTACTGGGCTTAATGATCACATTTAAATTTCATTATCACACAATATCGTACGAAACCTTGTGTATGGCTGAAATCGGACGACTCGCCGATCGGCCAGGTTAAAGCAGACCTGTCACCCTAAGAAATAAGTCCAAATTATTTTCTATATTGTTAGTTGAGCAAAATAAACTTTACTTACTCTATATAAATAATATAAATCTTGTTTCCTTCCGTCTTGGAATTACTCAATCAAAGCAAGCAGGCAGGCACCATTTTGTGGGCACTGTTATTAAGACAAGCTTTGTATCATGCCAAAATCTTGTTTATGTGCCAGAATGGGGGACCAGATGCCCAGGCCCATGCACTGGCTACACAATTAGATGAGGAGGAGGGAGGGGGAAAGTGAGATGTGCAGTGACATCTAGGAAGTGCTGAATGGAAAGCTAAAGTTATTGTCTGCCCCGCCTCTATGCCTAAGGCATAGAGGCGGGGCAAGCAATATATGATTGACAGCTGTGATTTTTAAATGCCTTTATAATGGGTTTGGATGTGTTAATATAAAAATGAATTTGGGTTTCATGTTTAATTTGAACAGGACTTTTATTATACAGATTTTCATGTCTGGGTGACAGGTCCACTTTAAAAGATTGTGATTGGGTGCCATAGAAGGCGCCTGAGCAAAATCTGCCGTCAGGGCTGAATCGGCAGAAGGAGGTAGAAATCCTATTGTTTCTACCTCCTTATCTGCTGTTTCAGCCCTGAACGGTGTGTGGCGGATCTGACGATCTTTCGTGTGACCGATGGTCGCACGAAACATCGTCAGATCGCCACGTGTGTGGCCACCTTAAGACATGTTGCCATTTTTCACATGGTCTGGGAACCTTATGAGCTAGTGTTCACTCACTGTGATTTAATGTCATGATCATCAAGTATCTTAAGTCTCTAAAGTCTATGTAGATGTAGATGACATCGCACAATTTGAGTTTAACTGATTATGTAACTGTAATTATGTACAGATATGCCTAAGTAAGCAGGCAGGCAAAACAGAACAGGCCAATAGTCAATACTAGGAACAATAGCAGGGAGCACAATCAGGAACAACAGAAGGAAGAGCTTTACCACAGGCAAGGTGGCCTAAACAATAGGCATCTTGGTATGCACTGCTAGACATGTCTGGTCCTGGCATTACAAATACACAGAGGCCCAAACAGCCCAATAAAAAGTGACTGTCTATGTATCTTACAGCAGCCCCTCTTGCATTTGCCTATGATTAAAATTATAATATATTTAAAGGGATATTTAGATGCTCCTATGATATTCCATAGGAACATGTCAGTATTACTAAAAAGTTTTGGCATAAAAATCTAGCAAGCCAAAAGTCCCCCAAAGCCAAGCTCTAGCCCAGCAGTACTGTACTTACCTGAGCAACAGTCCAACAAAATGATCCCCTTCACACGTGCCATCCCCAGCCCAGCGTGACACATGGGAAACAGTGTGGCTCCCTCTGCTCTCTGTCCCCTTTGTGAGGCCGGGTACTGCTGGGCTGGGGGTGGTATGCACTCTGGGGCATAGTGTTTGTGTGGAAGGTTTTTTAGACAGATAGGGGACGGGTTTTTTTTTTCCATAAAATGATCAGCGCACCAGAAACCACCACTTTAGATTAGAGGAACAGAACTTTCATTTAAAGCAGCGTAATTGTTTTTTCACGGTGAGGGCAGTGAGGTTGGGGAATGCCCTTCCTAGTAATGTTGTGATGGCAGATTCTGTTAATGCCTATAAGAGGGGCCTGGATGTATGTATGTATGTATAACTTTATTTATAAAGCACCACAAAGATACGCAGCGCTGTACAGTCTTACAATATACACAATTACACACAGGGAGGACAAATGTTACAATAAATACAATAAATAAGTATAAATACACAGAGATTAAGTGCCATGTGGTATGAGACACAGTAGGAAGGGAGCTTACAGTCGAAGTGGTTGGGTAACATACAGGCACAAATTGGAAGGTAACAGTGTACCAGGTATGGGCATTTGCCCTTAAGCGCAGGACTAGGCAAAATAATGTTTTAGTGCTCCAGAAGGTAGCATCTGAGCGTTTTCTTAAAGAGAGTGGGTGAATTTTCCCTACGGAGGGATTCAGGGATAGAGTTTCAGGGATAGAGTTCCAGAGGTAAGGGAGCAGGGATGGTGTAAAAAGACGGAGGCTCTGAGAGGAGCGGATGAGACGACCAGGAACGTGCAGGGAGACCAGTGAAGAAATGTAGTGAGGAGCAGAGGAGTGAAGGGCTTTGAATGTTAGCAGAAGGATTTCTTGAACCAGCAAATTATCCAAGGCTATTGTGATACTAAAATCTACAGTTAGTATTGATGTTGGTATATATGGTTTATGTATGTGAGTGTATAGATAGGTCAGTATGGGTCTGTATGTGAATGGATACATAGGTCAGTGTGGGTCTGTATGTGAGCATATAGATAGGTCAGTATGGGTCTGTATGTGAGTGGATAGATAGGTCAGTATGGGTCTGTATGTGAGTGGATAGATAGGTCAGTATGGGTCTGTATGTGAGTGGATAGATAGGTCAGTATGGGTCTGTATGTGAGTGTATAGATAGGTCAGTATGGGTCTGTATGTGAGTGGATAGATAGGCCAGTATGGGTCTGTATGTGAGTGTATAGATAGGTCAGTGTGGGTCTGTATGTGAGTGGATAGATAGGTCAGTATTGGTCTGTATGTGAGTGGATAGATAGGTCAGTATGGGTCTGTATGTGAGTGGATAGATAGGTCAGTGTGGGTCTGTATGTGAGTGGATAGATAGGTCAGTATGGGTCTGTATGTGAGTGGATAGATAGGTCAGTGTGGGTCTGTATGTGAGTGGATAGATAGGTCAGTGTGGGTCTGTATGTGAGTGGATAGATAGGTCAGTATGGGTCTGTATGGGAGTGGATAGATAGGCCAGTATGGGTCTGTGTGTGAGTGTATAGATAGGTCAGTATGGGTCTGTATGGGAGTGGATAGATAGGTCAGTATGGGTCTGTATGGGAGTGGATAGATAGGTCAGTATGGGTCTGTGTGTGAGTGTATAGATAGGTCAGTATGGGTCTGTATGTAAGTGGATAGATGGGACAGTATGGGTCTGTATGTGAGTGGATAGATAGGTCAGTATGGGTCTGTATGTGAGTGGATAGATAGGTCAGTATGGGTCTGTATGTGAGTGGATAGATAGGTCAGTATGGGTCTGTATGTGAGTGGATAGATAGGTCAGTATGGGTCTGTATGTGAGTGGATAGATAGGTCAGTATGGGTCTGTATGTGAGTGGATAGATAGGTCAGTATGGGTCTGTATGTGAGTGTATAGATGGGTCAGTATTGGTTGTGTGTGCTGGGTTTACTTGGAAGGGTTGAACTTGATGGACTCTGGTCTTTTTTCAACCGAATTTAACTATGTAACTATGTACAAGGAAGTGAATTAATAGAGATCTAAGGCATCACTGTAAGTGTATTGAATGGTATAACAAGAGGATAATATTATTCAATCATTTGACCAATTACATACAGTGTCAAGTCCAACTACATAATACCAGCATGTAATTTAATAAGGCAAGACCAAATTGATGGGTTTTGTGGGCTTCATTTAATTAAAGATGACACAAATGATTAGTTACATTTATTGTACTTTGTCAAGAATAGGGATGCATATATATGTGCCTGTCTGTGTGAGTGAATGTATGTTTATGGAATTCTTGACATAAATGGATTTTTGGATATTTATGGAATACAAACATGAATTTCTAAACTGAGATGATTTTTTATAATACGCTTTGAGTCATTTTATGCCTAGACATCAATTATACGAAGGACTATAAGGACAAGTAATTGGCAATATACCTCTTCTACAGAGTGGCACTCCAGTCAGTTATTGGCATTCATAAAGCTGGCATATTTTATGCCTCAATCACTGGCTGGCCAGCAGAAGGTGAATAGACTTCAAGCAAGCAATTAGTGGCGGGGATTATTCAAAGAATATTTTATACATAAAAAACAGATCCCTGGGAAGCTGCTATATGGAGTATATAGGTGTCAGTTGGTTTGATGCAGTAGGACATTACACTGCTTTATATGCCAAGAGGGGCACTTATAAGGAAAAAGGGAGGGAGAGAAGAGAGCAGTGCTGAACACTTTCCTGCCCTGTATTAAACATACTCAGTATATTATACAAATCTCTCTTTCACATGTATGAACTATATAGCTACTGTATATAAAGTAATCTGATTGTTTCTTAGGGGAAGGCAAGTATGGGATGTATCTGTAATAATAAGGCAGAACCTTTTACTTGGTAATGAGCATAAATTCATGTTGATGGCAAAACAGTATTACTGGGTTTTTAATGCTTAAAAATTGGCCTAAGGAATGGTAATGGAGTGTCGTCTAATCTGGAAAAATTACTTAGGCTATGAGCATTATGCAATAATAAATGCCTTATATAAAGTGATATATTTCTAAAACAGTGCTACTTTAATGGCACCAATGTCCAATGGCAGTGACCTTTCCACCACTCCGGCCAATGTTTGGCTTTACACATGGTGATGTTAGACTTGTTTGGCTCTCCCTCAAAAATCCCTTCTCTGGAGGTTCACATGGTATTGAGTCGTATACAATGCACAAGATATGCCTTAAGCTTTATGAAACCCAAATAGAAGAAATATGCAAGACATGGCTGCTGGAGACAATGTTACAGTTAGTTAAATACGATTTAAGCCGTGGGTTGCATCATAATCCCGACTTCCGTAATATTTTAGTTTAAACCGCCTTACTCATAATAAACTACCAACGCACGTGCTGCACTTCATATCCAGTACTTAACCAGCACAACAGGAGATCAAGTGTTCTCAAAAGAAAGTCAGAGTGTAAACATGATGATAAAATGTAAAGGAATAAAAAGAAATGCGTAGGTTAATGCATCTGCATTTGTGAACTACTACCTTAAGTGTACTCCTCCTGGGGAGAAGGACAGGCATTTCTACATTTATTTATTCCTACTTCTTTCAGTTAATGTTCCCTTTCACGAATGAGTCATTCCAAAGACTTTGTGTTTTATCAATATACTGAATGGCCAATCTGCAAGGCTTTAATCCTCCGCAAGGGGTCAAAGGTATATAGCAACCTATTAATAGTCACTATGGTGCATAAAGGGCAAGTGCGCAAACAAAGGAAAAGACAACTTTTATAACAACCCTATTCTGCCATGGTTTAATTGCAGGGTGCTTGCAGTATTAAAAAAAAATATGGCTAATGTATGTTATTAGATAAGAAAAATAAGAAAAACTTATAGTACAACGCAGAGTTTCTCCATGTGATTCATGGTGGGGAATAGAACCATTTGAAGAGATGTGAAAATGTAAATTGTAGGAAGTTGGAATAAGAAAGATCCCAATTTAATACTGTATAAGCTAAAGTAATAAACTCTAACTACTGTCTGTGCCCCCTGAGGCTATAAATATAGCATGATCATAACCACACAATTCCCCCTACTGCACTTTGATATTAGCCAAAGTCTGTATTAATCCCATTGCCGCAGCATTGTATTTGTGATAGGTTTAATCTGATACTGAATCCCAGCAAGCCAATATTTTCAATTGTTTCAATAAGAAGACAATCTTATCCCTAGTAATCCAGCTATTTCTGAAATTCAATTTAACCAAAACATTCACAGAAATCAGTTGCTTTACACACAAAACCCTTCCTTGCTCTATTACTAATTGTGTAAAAAAATAATTATATATGCCCTTTTACTGATTTTCTGCTTCCTACTATTACACCAGAGGTTTGTTAGTCAAAGCCCTACCATAGATAATGGCTTTGTACAGATCTCATCAAACTACTTTTGTTGGAAAATATCTTTTTAAGATGAGTATTGTACAGTTAGATTAGAGCAGTAGAGTAGAGTAGTGTAGTAGTTCTAGGATGTGTATGTTACATTCTATTTTAGTCTGTGTTGCCCAGAATGAGTATATCAATACTGAGTCAGTTGTATATGACTTTACATACAACCTGTCAATATATACACCTGAGGCATCGTTCAAGCCAGCATACATACCAGAAGAGGACAGCAAGCCAATATATACACTAGACAGTATGCCAATATATATACCAGAGGAAGACAGCTAACCAATATATGCACTAGAGAAGGGCAGCAAGAGAAAATATACACCAGAAGTGAACTCAACATAGAACCATAGAGTGAGATCATTAATTTTTATTGATAGGATGCAACATCCAGTAAACAAGATTGTAATGTTATCTATACATCTAAAGATTGGTCTGACTGGCTAGGTAAGCAGGAAAAGTATCTTTGTCTCTGATCCATCACTTGTGTGGTGGTGACCAAATTAAATAAATTTCCAACAAAACCCATTAAACAATCCCCTACCTTTTTTTTAATTTGAAGCCTTTGTATTTAGCATCTTATGCTATTCCCCTGAAATGAGCTCTGATCACAGCTCCTGGAAATCAATAGGGCTAGTGACCATCTTAATGTGAAAAGCAGGGGACCGCTCTGTACCTGACTTGGAAAAAAAAAAACAAAAGCTGGGACTGTCCTATACCAGACTTGAAAAAAAAGCACAGGAGTTTGTTTAGTGGATTGTGATTGGCCAGTTGCTGATAAGAGCAAGTCGGGCACAGATAAGGAAGTGAAATGGGAGCAGAGAGTATAACACCCACTCCTCGTCCAGCTACAGACACTGAGGAATACAGAGCCCCAGTGTTGTCACTGCTTTTCTCAGATTTTTTAGAACAATGTCTGTTATAGCGCTTTCCTATTCCAGGTTTTGACTTTGCATCCCTTTTAACATCTGAATCACAGAGTCAGAGAATTGCAGCTGACGTCTATGTGGGCTTGGAGCTTGTTACTAAACACCTATAAAGAACAGCAAAGGCACAAATAGCACACTCCCCTTTTTTATTTACTCTGGTTGCACATTCAGTCATGCTTAATATAGTACACTAGCAACCTGCCAGTAATAAAATGGTAAAGCTATTGTTAATATACTGGAGGAAATCATGGCTACAAGCACAGAATTACCCTGATTGAGAAGAAAATATGCACTTACAGTATTCCTGATGCCCAATGGGTAACAGAAATACATGTGCAGAAGTAACGCAGAAGGGAATAAATGCAGTCATTTAAACACAGTCTTCCTCAGTAGGAAGACATCATTGTAACTAACCAGTTGCCATTATGTTTTGGTGCTAGTTGTATTTAGGAGGCATGAATACTTGAACCCTCCTGTGGGATTATCACTTGAATATAACAATTAAGGACTCTTTGTACTAATTATGACTACAGAAAGAAGCACATATAGAGGTGTTCTTCAGTTATCTAATCTTATCTGATAAGGTCAGTTTGGGCACTAAAACTGGATTTGCCACCATTTGTATTTTAGTTGTTCCTAAGGGAACAGTTAGGTAAATAGTACTCACTGCCTAGTTACTATAGGAGACTAGACCTATAGCATACTCTGCACGTTTTTATTACATTACTTATTTGAACATTCTAAAATATAAGAATGTTCAATGTTACCTCATAGTTCCATGAGCTGTACAGAAGCACTCCGCCTAAGGCCTTGTGGTTTTATGTGGCTATGGAACTCTTTGGAGAATCACAATGTCCTAAAGGGGTACATTATTCCCTGTATAGTTATATATATCATTTTAGGAAAGCTATCAAAAATTGGATTTTGCTTAAAGGAAAACCATACCATCAGAATTAATACGTAGCAGATAGTTTTTATCATATTAAGTGGCTAATTAAAGAATCTTACCAAACTGCGCTAACTATATAGGTAAATATTGGCCTTTTACATCTTTTACCTTGAGCCGCCATTTTGTGATGGACTGTGTGCTCCCTCAGAGATCAGCTGACAGGAAGTGATGCAGCTCTACCTGTAACAGGAAGTGGTGTGGGAAGCAAAGACAGAACTCTGCCTATTAATTGGCTGATGTGGCCAAGCATGTATGAGTCCTCAGTTTGTGCACCGTGAATTGTAATATCCCTGGGGGCGGCCTTAGTACTTAAAAGGGCAATTTTGTGTTTAAGATTACCCCATATCACATAATTCTAAAAAAGTATATTTTTATGACAATGGTTTATTTAGAAGAAGTTGGGTTGTACATATGAGCCGTTCTTTTTGCAATATATTTGTATAGAAACCTACATTGTTCAAAGGCATAGTTCTCATTCAATGAATAAAAAGTGACTCTTTCATATATTTAAAATGTGTACAAAAGCACAGATATTGACAAAACTCTCTATGTTACATACCATTATATCTGTATGTATGTATATCTTTATTTATGAAGCGCTACTTATGTACGCAGCGCTGTACAGTAGAATACATTAATACAAACAGGGGGTTATTAAGATAATAATAGATAAATACACAGTATAACAATAAATACAAGATACAGTTGCAATAAGTTAAGAGTCAAAGACACAAGAGGATGGAGATCCCTGCCCCGTAGAGCTTACAATATATATGGGAGGGTAACGTACAGACACAAATAGGCAAATATAAGTGCTGATATCCGCCACAGACAAGCAGCAATGTGTGAACTTGCCTTATTTTACACCTCAAAACCTCGCTACAATCTGCATTTTACAGAGGTAGCACAGGATATTGTGAATCCTTGCTTTCATTCAATGAACAAGGTTCCCATGGCAACACGTGATAGCTTTCTGTTGCTCTCCAGCAAATACTGCAGGTAACTGGCATTTATTGGTATACCCTTCACTCGTGCACCATCTTATAACTGATACAGACACACCAACATGTATGTGGATTTCATTTTTTTCCTGGTATAACATTCGTTTTACCCTGAATATCACTGCTATAGTATATTATTAGGCAATCAACCTGATCTGTATTTTGTCTTCATTGTTAGAGAAATGTAACCTTTTATGCTTGCTAAATCCCACTGGGTTAGCTAACCAATAAACAAAAAAAACCATCATGGTTCCCTAGAAGCTACTGTTCTAGATTTCTAAATTCGCCTTTTTCCTTGTGTCACTGATTGAACATTATTGGAACTGACACAAGAGGTAAGTGAATATTCTGTAAATGGAATTTCTCAGAATGAGACCCTCGGCTTTGCCAAGATAGAGGTTAAGGGTGAGCAGTTCATCCATTATATTAGATAATAGGGGTGGTTTGGAATTAAAGTAAAAACCAGATCTTGGGGTTATTGAGACCGTCAACGGTTCTCGGTCCAAGTAGTCTGTATCATATATGACTTATATGTCTAATATGAGAAGCACTTTGGTATCTGGGAATGTAGAAAAAATATACTTTGTTATTAAAAGATACTGGAAAAGAGGTCATAAATATCAGCATTTATGATTTAAATGATAAATATACTTTCACAAAGCACTGTAGTAAAATAGAAAAGCCAATTATGGTTTGTTCTAGTGGGTAACAATTCACAATATCTCCCTTTACAACATTTCATTTGAATTAAATGTATGTTCAACTCAACCAACATTCTCAGATACCCACATGGTACCTACTTTCTCTCAGTTTGTTCTGATTCCTGGATCTTCTCAGAGCCCAGCACTTGCACAGGGAACAAGATGGACAGTTAATCAGATGCCTCTCAGAATATTTTCTAGTCAGTAGTAAGACTAATACATTTTACCCGTTCTCAGAATGGAGTGCAAAGTGCTGCCCATCTCCCTCATAATTCAGAATGTAAAGGCAGAAGATGTGGGAACATAGCACGCTAGGGAGCTCAGTAATTACTGGCTGCTTATGGCAGGCTTCCCCTACTTGGCACCCTTGAACATGTCGGTGTTGTGCTGTATGCCATATTTTTGGCACAAGGTGCAGATCACAGATGGCAATACTGTAAAGTCTTAACACAGTGCTTTGCTCCAAGGGCCACAATTTGTGCACCAAGCACTCCTTAACTTGTTCCTAGATAGGCACTATTCACCTGTGCTCAGCCAACAACCATTTAAATATATGAAATAATATAATATGAAAGCATGTTCAACCCCTTTTTTTTATTTAAAACATGTTTTTTTATGTATTTATTTTATTATTTCTTAGTGTATGTGTATAACAATGTATTTTTGTACTCAGTCCGCTCTGGATCTCCATAGACTGGTGTCACTCAGCCACACTACCAAGAATATTTAGGACAACAACTAGAGCTTAAAAAAAACTTAGCTGATCTTATAGCTGGGCTATTAAGAGTATCCAAGATAATAATAGGCAAATCCACCCAAATCCCACCCTAACTGGCCTCCACCCTTGGCCACTCAATCATTGTTGCTCTGCTCTATTGGGACCAGCACCATAGTTTGGTATCCCTTGCCATAGATGGTTGATTTGGTTATATATCCCTTTCAATGGAAGTCTTAATTAACTTGTTGGACACATTCTGCAGGATTTGGATTCCCCTGGAGCCTTTACCCACATCAGGGCTTTTCCTATGCTCTTGGTATATGTGTGTTGTATGTATATTTGTAGGGGGCAGTAAGGAATATGAGATTACACATAAAAAAGGGCAGATTCTTGCTTGCAGCCCTTGCGCAGAACTAACTTAGGAACCATGGCCCAGTACTGCCCCTTACTACTACTGCCTACTGACCATGCCTGACTGTCACTAAGGGGGATGTTTATTATAGTGTGTAAACCAACATCACTGGCGAAGTTGCCCATAGCAACCAATCTGATCTTTGCTTTTGTTTTCTAACTTGTAGGTGATTGTTACAATCTAATTGCTTATTGGTTGATGTGGGCAACATCACCGGTGATGTTTGCTTACACGCTAAATTAGATATGCTACTAACTGTGATCTTTCTAGATCATGTTAAAAACCATGTTCCCATAGTCCCTGTGTTCTATTCACTGAAGAGACGTGGCTGTATTGTACAGTGCTACAGGGTAGCTCAGCCCTAAGACAGGCAACAGCAGCTATAGTGAGTATTCTGAACCAGGAACCAGCATATTTATCAGGATTTGTTTGGGGTTTCACACTGCTTTCTTTGTCAAGTAAAATTTAATACAGAAAAAGTAATCATCAACGTTCTGTCAAGGTTTGAGAACCTTTAAAGTGTACTTGTAAATGTCACACAGTGACTTGTCCTATTAAGTCTGCTTGCCATCTCTGGCCCCCTATCATGACATTGAGACTGACTAATATGGTATTTGTGTGGCCACGATACCTACTGAATATTCTATTTGGAATTCGTGTTCCTTCCCCTTTAGCCTTTACTCCCTCTCGCTTAATAACATTTTCCAAAATATGCCTTACATGTTATTAAATCTGATCTACAGTATCATCGACAACAGATTATAATTAACTTTTACCCCATAAGGTGTTTAGTACGCAGAGTTTATGATAGCCTGGGGTAATGGATCAGCCGTTCCCTGCTTGCTGACATTCTAATTAGAATGATTTACATGGTATATTGCAGGGTTATGTAGGAACACAGATTTCTTTTTAAGCAGCTTTGAAATAAAAAGCTATAGAAACAAAATTAAAGCTTTGCCTTTCTTGTATTGGAGCGCACAGCCGCTTTTATTTACAGCATTTCAAGCACCCCACGGCTACAAAATATTTACACCATTTGCCATGAAAAGAAAAAACATTTTTGTCTTCTTGCATTTTACTGCATATTAAAAATTGTTAAGGGAAAGAAAATGAGAGAAGCAACAGCAACACATTATTGCTACTGGCTAAGCTCTTTGTTGTTTGAACAGATTTATTTTTGAACTCCTCCCTGAATTTCCAGGGAAAGCCCTTGTCTGTTCATGTCTTTCTTTCTTGTTGTCCCAGAACAACACATAATTAACACACAGTATATAAAAAATGTTGCTCGTATTAAGGTAATGCAAACTGGGTGATGGTTCCCTTGGCAAGCCACCTATAAAATTCGACTCTACAAAGAAATCCAGATGTATTATATAACAGTTAATTCTCACCAAGTGATGTTCTGAAAGCATTGGGTCACCAAACTCAAATAGTCCTTGAACAACAAATTCCAGTATCATACATGGATAATCAAAGTCAGGAATGTAACTATAGAAGAAGAAGACCCTTCGGGTGGGCCTATGAGCTATAGGCTGACCGATAAATAGTTTCATGAAAAATGTTTAGGGGGCCCTAAAATAAATTTTGCTATAAGGCCCAGAAACTTCTAGTTATGCTACTGATGACACTGGTAGCTCAGTAACAAGTTGAAGGCTAGAGATTAGATATCTTGGGTCTATCCAGATGGAGTACAATGAATTGTTGCCCCGCTGGATTACCATAGTTTTCCTTGAACAAAACAGCCTGTGAGACAAGATTGGCTTGAGAGTCCTTATGCTATGCAATAGGAAGAACCTGAGCAGGTGCTTTGTCTAATTCACCCTACACTATTCTTGCTTAGCAGCAGAAACTGACCAAGCTGACAGGGTTCATCCACTTCAATGAAATGTTGCTCTAGAACCCACTATTCCCCAGTATAGGTAAAGAGAAAATATGAGCACATAGCTTCTGCAGACAGTAGCCAGAATATTGGCAGTAAAGTCCCAGCAGTACCATAACTATTGGCTGGTCTACACATTTTAATGTTCTGTGGTGGGGGGCCATTAAACCCTTCCCTAAGAGGTGTCACTATGTTCTGTAAACAGTGTTGCAAGTAGAGGATACTCACCAAATGTGCCCTGGCAAAGGCAGCAGAAATCTGTATGTATGCAGAAATGGGATAGGCCACCAAAAATATGTTTAAAATGAAATTAACAAAATTAGTTTCTTTGTTTATATTTTAGTTTAGTTCTTTTGCTATTGTGATTCTTTTTAAACATATGGCTTTCTTACCGGTGTTTAGATGATCTAAAGTGACCCATCAAGCAGGAGATCTGCACATGCTATTATTCTTATCAAAAATCTGATTGTGATACCGGATAAAGCACATTTCTAGCACTGTGCTAAACAAGTTTAACAGAATACAGAACAGTGCATTGTGTACAGTGTTGTTGTCTTCTCTATATTAACAAAACCCTACTTATATCTTATGTTTGGGTTTTTAGCTTCTCTATCTGTGCAGTAAATTAGATTAGGATATGGAGAACTGTTCTTTTAGGGCTCTGGCACACGGGGAGATTAGTCGCCCGCGACAAAAACTCCCTGTTCGCGGGCGACTAATCTCCGCGGCGTGATTTTGCGCAAATTGCCGAAGTTTCCTCGTGAGGCTTTTTCGGCGATTTGCGCAAAATCGCGCTGCCGCGTGTGCCATCCCACCGGCGACTTACATTTTCGCCAGTGGGATGGCAGGGGAAGGCAACTCGGGGAGATTAGTCGCCCGCGAACAGGGAGACTAATCTCCCCGTGTGCCAGAGCCCTTACCGCTGCGCTGCTTCCTCTACTCCTACACTTGATATACCTTATATTATAGTTCTCTACTTTTGATTTCTTATTCTTCAGTGCTAAGCAAATGTGTAATGTAATTTGTGCTGATTTATTGTTTGGTCATTATACCCTCTCAAACTCTCAAGTCAGATTAATCAAATCTTAGTTTACACGTGCCCACACACTCCTGCACACACAGAGCAATGGTGAGAAAGAAGTTCAAAATTTGTCAGGCAGCAAAAGGGTTAGAGAGGAAGAGAGCTTATTGTTGTCTTATCTCCCTGGATCTTCCCATGTGGCCATTTCTAAGATGTTTCCCTTCTGAAGTACCTTCTTTATCCCATGAATGTGTTTATCAGTCGCTGTCTATCCCGCTGTTTATTTCTGGTCCAGGCAAACGCAATCACACTTTTAAAATCTCCGGCACTCTAGGGTTCCACTTATAATGCTTCTTTCCCTGTCTGTTGTGTTTTGTGAAAGGTTTGACTTCTTAAATTAACTCACCTGGTGGGGAATTTCAGCAGCAGAATAAGGAATTGCAGGAGGGAGAGAGGGATACATTGGCTTTACTTGCAAAGGGAAGCTTTCATTCTTTTAAAACTCAGAAAAGTTTCACAAAAAGGCAGCTCATTTAGAAATGTCTCTTTGATTTAAGAACAGCTTGTATACAAAGCTATACAGGATACATTGGAACCCAGAGCAAAGACAAAAGCAGTTAAGTAGACACTATCACCAAAATGTATAGTTAGAATTTGTGCTTGAAAGCAATGCATGCCAAGTTTAAGTTTGGAAAATGTACTTAGGGGGCTGATTTAGTAATCATTGTTATGGAATGATTAATTGGCAATGGTCCTTAATGGCAAATAACGATATGTAATAATGTTCCGCCTATTGGAAAATATAAGGACATAGAGAAGTTCCATGACCATATAAAGGCACAAGGCCAAGTTCTAATATACAGGTCATGGAACTCTGAGGTGCATAACGTTTATTGAATTTATTCTGTTCATAATATAACCCTC
Source organism: Xenopus tropicalis (assembly GCF_000004195.4). Lineage (NCBI taxonomy): Eukaryota > Metazoa > Chordata > Amphibia > Anura > Pipidae > Xenopus > Xenopus tropicalis. The sequence goes on from NC_030678.2 coordinate 29,321,561, forward strand.
TAGCTTGGGGGTCCCCATAAAAAAATGTTCCTGGGGATGCCAAATAAGGGCTGTGATTGGATATTTAGTAGCCCCTAAGATGGGAACAACATCCAAGGTGTTGGTAAGCAACGTGTTCCTCCCAAGCCACTGGTTGGGGACCACTACTCTAGCTTATAGAAAAATGTGGCATTTTTAACTGTTCCTCTTCAATTGGTACATACAGATTGAGTCTCTCATATACAATGACTTGTTTTTCAGGAAGAAGATGTTGCCCGCGAGAGTCGCTTCAACTTTAGTGGATACGGAATGGGCCACTGTCTGCAAGTGAAAGACGGTACAGCAGTTAAAGCAACACCTCCCATCCCTCCTCCCCCTCAACCAAAAGATGCAGACTCCATCAAAAAGAAATTTGTTGACCGTGCAAAAAGGATTGACACAATATCTCGGGCTGCCTTCCCATTGGCCTTCCTCATTTTTAACATCTTTTATTGGATTACATATAAAATTATAAGGCACGAAGACGTGCACAAAAAATAAGCTGCTGCTGCTGTATTTATTGAAGAACTGAGAGAAATAAACTGTTGAAATAAACTGTGAAATATCAATGGAAAAAAATGGACTGGTTTTATACCCCCTTTTCCTCTGAGAACTGCTAAGAAAGTTGTATAGACTGTGGAAAAAGGAAAACATTAACTCTGGACGATAATAACAAGCCTCCATCTGACAACGAACGTTGCCAGCAATTGTCTGTTTACGTTTCCCAAAAAAAAAAAACTGTATTTAAGAACTTTATCAAAAAGGGGCCAATTTAACTGACACTGCCGCCGAATAGCTTTTTCGGACAAACTCAAAACAATGTATAATAGAGTTAACCAAGACCTCTCATGTTGTCACACCTCATAGTGAAACAGGTTACCATTGTGATAACTTAATGCTGGTTAAAAAAAAAAAACATGTTTATGAGACGAGGACCAAATTTTTCTAATCGGAAAGAAAACCTAACTTACATTCCATCACAGTGTTAGTAACTCCAGTGTTGCACCACAAGGTTCCTTTGTGCTGTAAATTCTTTCTACTTCTGCATATAAATATATATAAAGATTTCTACTTTGATATCTTTGTCAGTGTGACTTACAAGATAATAACTTGCTTTATTATACTAGTGGAATATTTGGGTTTTACTCGTGTACTCTGTGGTTTCTTTGACAGCCGACACTTTTTCAGATACAGCTATCTACCCTAACAGTTTCCTTTCTTTTGTCTGTGCACTGGATCTAAGGTATTAACTGCTGAGTTTTTTAGCTGAATAATGAGATACCAAACTCTAACCAAGTTATTCTAATCTTCTGGACCAATGCAAATTTCTGCAGTCGATTTCTTTATAAATAATAGTTTTTTTTTAATTATTTCGGGAATGGTGTGGCTCAGCCTAGCATTGTCACTGCCGTTGAAGTAGCTGCAGGCGTTAGCTCCTTTGTACCAAAACTTGTTTACAGGCCTACGATTTATACCTTTTTTGAGATTTTCGAGATTTATTCTCACAATGGCTGCCATTTTCAAATAGCACTGATTATTATGAGACTTTTGAAAGCAGAGCTACGGTTTTCATATCTTAATCCTAACCTTTGAATGGCACACCTGAACTGGTTAGCTCCTTGATACATATTTTAAATGGGGAAACAAGAGAATTTTTAAGTATACAGGGAGTCCTGTGAGATCTAACAAGGTAATACCGTTTTGCACTTGTGGTACAACATTTTCTTTACAAGATATCTGTTCTGTTTCAATAAAGTTTAGTGTGGTATAATATTTAACACGTAAAGAGTCTTTATTTATGTATATTTAAGTATTTATTTTCCGTAGTGGCACAACCAATTATGGCTATTTTCTAATTACAGGAGTTTTCATTAAACCCTCCCCTTTTTAAATGATAACATTTTATTGTTATAACAATAATGATACAATATTGTTACATTTTCTTCAATCTATTTTCTAGATCTAAATCTTCTTTTCCTGGGTGAAAAAAATGTAAAAGAAAAATTAACCAAGCTTTAAAACATGTCTTAATGTATCAAATGTCAAGTAGTTTTTCCTGCAACATTTTAAACTTTTTTATGCTGTTTGATTTTTTTCATGTTTATAAATGGCATGTTTAGAAACTACATTTTAAAGGAAAACTATACCCCCAGGATGAATACTTAACCAACAGATAGTTTATATTATGTTAAGTGACCTATTAAAGAATGTCGCCAAACTGGAATATATATCAGTAAATATTGCCCTTTTACATCCTTTCCCTTGAGCCGCCATTTAGTGATGGGCTGTGTGCTCCCTCAGAGATCAGCTGACAGGAAATAATGCAGCTCTAACTGTAACAGGAAGTAGTGTGGGAGCAAAAGACAGAACTCTGTCCATTAATTGGCTGATGGGGCCTAGCATGTATGTGTGCCTTGGCTTGTTTGTGTGCACTGTAAATCCTATGATCCCAGGAGGCGGCCCTTAATTCTTAAAATGGCAACTTTCTATTTAGGATTACTCACTGGCACATACTACCTTACAGACAAAAAAACATTAACATCTGATCTGAATGGCACCATTTGACCAAAGTGAAAAGTACTGACACATGTTCAGTGGGGAATTTATTGCATTACACATCTATGAGAAAATACTGCAATTCAGCAAATTTCATGTTTTCATTCAGAATTTGAATTATTTTACTAATAATAATATGTGAAATGAGTGAATTAAGTAAATTAACAATAAACCTAGCCCTTTAGCAAAAGCCCAAATAGTGATCTTACAAGTAAGAACTGTAAATGATAATACCCACACCAAACCAAAATTAGTATTGAACAGTGTACAGGCTGGGGCTTAATACCATCTTTAAGTTCTAGAATAGGCCAAATTCTAAATCTTTTACCATAGGTTTGTCTGAATTCTAGGATTTCTTGCATTTGACCAAATGCTACAGATTTGTAGTGCTCCCCCTTCCAGGATAAAAAAGATAACCCTATGTATAGTGGTAGTAGGATAAGGGAGGCAGAAGGTTCTCTTGAACAATACCATTTATTGTATGGAAAACATCGAATTCAGGAGACACTTGAAAATAAATTTTCACCTTGTTGTTCTATTTGGCCTCTAACTAAACACTAATTCTGTTTGTAAAATGAATACCCAAGTAATAGGTAGATACAGTAGTTGGTACATACTTGGGTTTAATGAGGAATAATTTAGGATTTGGAAGTATCCATTTGGACTTGTAAGAATACCAATTTTAAACCGTAATAATGTTCGGTATTACTTCCTATGAGCAGTTAAGAACCTATTATTGACTGATCAAAGAGAGTAAATTCATTAAGGCTACACTAAAGCACTAATTTAGCGAGGGCTATATCAGTTTCTGTACTGCAATGTCAGGTGACACAGAAAACAATACCCCTCTACTGTGCTTTTTAACAGAGTATGGATTTTTAAAATTAGTGAGATGTATTCACTTTAGGTCCTGCTTTGTCAAATATATAAATATGCAGGGTAATTATATTTATATTGGTTACTCACTAAAGCTGAGTATGCCTGGGTACAATTCCAGTTCATCCCACAGCCTTGGCCCAGCAGTCACCTAAAAAATCAGAAGGAAAACAAGCTGATGCATTAACTGACCATTGAATGGAATACATTCCATGTCCAATTGGAATCTACTTAATCAAATTCTGATGAGAAGGTATCCAAATTTGAAGTTACTGAATGGGCAAATGCATTTAAGTGAGGCCTGGATGATTTCTTGAACAAGCAAGTATCCAAGGCTATTGTGAGACTAATATCTACAGTTAGTATTAGTGGTTGTATATATAGTTTATGTATGTGAGTGTATAGATAGGTCAGTATAGGTTGTGGGTGCTGGATTTACTTGGAAGGGTTGAACTTGATGGACTGTGGTCTTTTTTCAGCCCTATGTAACTATGTAAATATTATGTAAGTTTGGTAAAAATAGGCAACATCCTCTAGTGTACTTTTATGAAATAGGGTTGATGATAATATTAAGCAGCCTTTCCCTCTACAAAATATACATTTGAAAGACATATTTAAACTGTATAACTTGTGGTCGAACATACATATTCCTACACACTAGAAGCCATCATAATTCTTGTTCTGTGTATTTAGGCCCAGTGATGGATTAGAGTTATTTCAATGAGGTAGCTTGTATAAAATGTGATGATGTGGCTGAGCAACTTCATGCTGGAGGTAAGCTTACACTTCTGTTTGGCACACAATGATAAATGTGAAGCTGAAGAAATGAAGGAAACTGTACTGATAAAGATGTTGTTAAGCCTGGGAATGATTGTCAAACCATGCATTAAAAAGTTCTGGACTAGTGGACAATAGATCAGGTTCCCGTTAGGTTCTCATTAAATAAGTAAAGCTCTAGCGATAAATCATTTTTTTGTAGGTTGTTCCCTTGATGGATGATATTTTCTTACTGCGTGGAGGGAGGTTTGTTTTAGAGGGTATCATTGAAAATTATTTTTTATTAGTGATAACACCAAACCACACTTTTGGATCACCATTAAGAACTAGCTACCCATCACTATGACAAGATCTCAGCACCCTATCCAAAAACACCAACTGGAAATTATGACTTTGCCAAAATTGTAAAGCTTTTGGTTCACAAGAGGATTGCTGCATTATCTCGATTACAGTTTTGCCCTGAGCAGTGGAACCCAATATAATGAACCAATGCTGCATTTATGTAATGATACATGAAGTGCCACTTCCAATGATACATGTAGTGCCAGTAAATACTCAAGAAGACAAAAGCAGGTCACATTCATTAGTCTACATTAATAAGAAAAGGGCCACAATGTTATCTTTTGTCATTATATCAAAATATTCAATATATCAGCTTTTTTGATCAGGCCAGTGAGAGCAGTTTACAAATACTATAGTGCACATATTTGCAACTCACACCTCATGTGTTCTACTGGTTTTTCCTCCTTGGTTTCCAATGGTTCCGTATTCTTTTTACATTTTTTTTAAAGAATTTCTCTTTCGGTTCTAAATATTTCTAATTTTTTCCTCATGTGAAACCAGCTCTGTCGCTAATACCTTATTGGACAATCAAATCCAAAAGTGTAATTCCCTCAGTACATGAAATACTTCTCTTGGCAGGTCACTTTATCAAAAGTTCCTTTCATGCCCGTTGAGCTGCTGTGTTAAGTATCCTTCTGGTTAGTGATACGGAAGCATTTGAGGAAGTCTGCCAAAATACCGTTGACAATGTAGCAGCAGATTTACTAAATATAAAATATCAGAATGAGTTTCATAGTATGGGGTATTAAAGCTCAGCTCTAATATCCCACCAAATCATTTACAGTATGTAGTAAAAACCATACCATTAGTAAATCTAAACTGCTACTGTAGCTGTAATAAAAATAATGCATCTGTCAAAGCCTGATGGCCCTTTCTGGGGTTGAATTTTGGATCAAGGAGAAAACTGTGTCCAATTCATGGTATCCAACGGGTTAAGAAAGCTTGTATTCAGGCACAAGATTGTGTCAGGCAAAAGAGTTGGAGCACTCACAGAGTAAGACCTATATTCTGGCACTGAACCTGGGTCTTCAGCCTCTATTTCTTTAGAATTGTTGTGCCAGGAGCGATGCAGTGATGTCATGCACCAAGGAAATGACATCACCACCCTGAAGGGGAAAGCAACTGTATATTATCTGCCCCCACAAACTAGGACAACAATATCTTAGTAGAAGTTGGAAGGGGGGGGGAGTACATGAAATAAAAACACACATTTAGTGGGCCTTCATATAATGAAGACTGGAAGGGTAACTTAGTCACACTGATCATTGCACACACTGATTCAATGTACTTTATTCTTAAACTAGCACACATGCAGGCATAATATCATATCATACTAAATACTGATTTGGCGGGACCAGAAGTAGTCGAAGTAATTGATGTGCTCAAAGTACAGTATAGTTGTTATCTATAAAGCACAGCGTGGGTATACAGCTGAACTTCTTCCTGGACCATTATTCTCAGAATCCTGTGCCAATTCATAAAGTTATTACAGACTGACCAAGCGACATATTGTTTACAGCAACTATATATTTAAGAATATATCTGTCCAGATCAGTTGCACTATACTTCACTTAGCCTTGCAATGCTCCAACAAACCCCCTTGTATTTTAATAAAGTAGCATTTAACAAGCACCTGGGTGGCATCAAATATAATAACTTGCTGGCATTAATTTTATTAAGAGTTTTCTTTGCAGTTCTACTTTGTGTTTTTTCCCTTAGAGTAAAATAAATAAATAAAGAACATTTCTTAGAGTTTAATAATGGAATGCCGTAACTGGGTAAACCTCATTTTCAAATAATAATGAAAGCACTGTAGGCAATGTTATTAAAACTGATCAATTTCTTTAGGGCGTCATTATTTCTGTGAGCGATGCATATAAACAGCCACTTTGAAGGAGAACGCGGGCAAATCCACTGCGTCTCATTTATTGTATTTTTATATATTATGTTTACTTCTCTTTGAGTTATTCATTTATTTGCAAGAGGAAACCCACAAGGCAATTATAATATATTTCTGCATTAATAATATATGCTTTTATTATAATAATGCTGCACTGTGTGACATCTACATAACACTGCATGATGTATTTTGACATGTCTGTGGTTTTACAATGTTAATGAAGTTAAATAAATATAATAAATATATTTAGGTCATGTAGGGGGTTAGCTTTGCACTGAATGCAGGGGCACAAAGGTAAGTCCTTCATTCATGACAGAACTGCTCATGTTTAGGAAGCAGCTGGATTAAGAAAGGTGTGTTGGGGCCATTATTCACGAATGTTTATCATTCCATTCTACATTATACATGTTATTATTTGCATATAGTTTAGTAGAAGTGTTTACTGACCACATCTTCCACTTAATTCCTGTTTATGTTAACATTGTCCCAGGCTGATTGTCTATAACTTTCCTTATCTTTTCCCATAGCCTTTTACTGTTTATTTCAGGGGTCCCCAACCTTTCTTAAGGTGCCCATACACGTTAAGATTCGCTTGCTAAGGGACCGATATCGGCAGCTAGAATCGGCCCGTGTATGGGGACCTTTACTTGTGAGCCACAGTCAAATGTAAAAAGACTTGGAGAGCAACACAAGCACTATAAAAGTTCATGGAGGAGCCAAATAAGGGCTAAGATTGGCTATTAGGGAGCCTCTATGCACACTATCAGCTTACAGGAGGCTTTATTTGGGAGTAAATCTTGTTTTTATTTAACCAAAACTTGCCCCCAAGTCAGGAATTCAAAAATAACTACCTGGTTTGGGGGCACTGAGAGCAACACCCAAGGGGTTGGGGAGCAACATGATGCCCCTGAGCCACTGGTTGGGGATCACTGGTTTAATTACTCCCTAACAAAAAGGTACCAGTAGTGATGCCCAACAAGTCAGTGGACATGGTTTGATGTCATTGGTGGTCATAGCCAGTTAAAAAAGTTGCAAATAAAGTTAATTGGTTTTTCCATTGCTGGAATAAAAGTTGGGAGTAATTTAATACAAGGTGCAAGATTTGATACTGGTTTAGCCACCATTTTGAAAGACATTTAGGTTGACCAAAACCTAGACTGGGGGGGTGGGTTTATCTTTTGGCCCACAGTGATTTTTCATGAAATGTTAATAGCCTGAGTCCATTGATGATTTCCCAAAGTGCACTTTTTATTATTGGAGACCTAAGTACTAATCACTCTTACGTTTTAAAAGGGAATGCTATTCCCTTTTATTGGCAAACAAAGGCTTGCATTTTATAACCAACTAAGTTAGCCAATAAAAGGTATCACGTAATATTTTTTACCCAAGGCTTAAAAACAATCTTCTAAAACCATTTCCCATTTTAGCAGGTGTCAGGCAAGGTCAGCACACATGGACTATTGTCCTTCATTGCCTTCACACCTGATTGACTCATTACTTGAGGCTTAATGGCTAGTTGCCACCATCAGATAAGCTTTTGGCTCACTTTTCATTTTAATATATCATCTTTTATGCTTCATGAATGCCAGTGGTATTGTTTAGAAAACTACGAGATCTAAATGAATTATAGTTTGACGCTTGAGCTCAGAATTGCCTTGTTTTGCTCATGTGAGACTCTCATAGAATAAGGATAAATATATTTTCAGTGCAATCACAGCACAATAATTCTAATGATAGGAATCCCTGCCTGTTCAGTACTCACCATGGCTCTTATTCTGAAATGATCTATCTTACAAGAGAATTTTGCAGCCAAGTTAGAAATGACCTATTGCCTTGTTTTCATCAGTGTGAATGTGTGTTTTATCTACAGCGGCAGTGATTAGCTTAAAAAAACAACTGAGGAAGATATATTATAGATAACCAGCAATAAAAGTCTTAAAGGAAAAAGAAAGTCAAAGTCACTTGGGGGTGCCAAAATGTTAGGCACCCCCAAGTGACTTTGACCACCTACCTTTTACCCCGGGCTGGTGCCCCTGTGAGGAGGGAACAGCACCAGCCCAGGGTAGCTGCCGGCGCTTGCTTCTTCCTGATTCGCTGCGCGCGCATGCGCAGTAGAGTGAAAAGCCGAACTTAAACATTAAAGTTGGCTTTTCACTCTACTGCGCATGCGTCCACCGCTGGCATTTCAGCAACGGAAGCCGGAAGAAGGAAGCGATCCGCTCCAGGTGCTCCGGGCTGGTGCTGTTTTCTCCTAACAGGGGCACCAGCCCGGGGTACGAGGTAAGCGGTTAAAGTCACTTGGGGGTGCCTAACATTTTGGCACCCCCAAGTGATTTTGCCTTTCGTTTCCCTTTAATCATTTTGTCCATGAATGTTTAGCCATATTATTTCTAAACTGTGTTTTATTTACCTGTTGCTTTATTTAGCAGCTTATAAGGACGTTTGTTTCCTTTCCTAAGGTCGCCTCTTGTCAATGATATCTACCAAATCACTTTGGGATTTTTGTAAATTAAAAGGCAACCAAGCTGCACAGAGGATTAGTCTTGAATTAATAGAGCTTATTGCACAAGGCTGGGCCCCTTTGATTCTGAAGATCTACGAGACAAATTTTGTGCCTTAAAGGAGAACTAAACCTTAAAAATAAGTGTGGCTATACATGCTTTAATTTATATACTGTATGTACTACATCTCTATAACAGTAATGATCCAGGTCTTTCCAGTTGTCAAAAGAGTTCTCCATCTTGGATTTTGTTAGAAGTGTCAGTGACACAGCACATGTTCAGTTTTGAGAACCTAAACTTAGGCACATTTATCAAAGGTTGAGATGTAATTTAGTCTGATAAAAAAATATATTTTTTAGGAGCTTAAAGCAGCTGAGATACAGGTCCTTTTCAAAAAATTAGCATATTGTGATAAAGTTCATTATTTTCTGTAATGTACTGATAAACATTAGACTTTCATATATTTTAGATTCATTACACACAACTGAAGTAGTTCAAGCCTTTTCTTGTTTTAATATTGATGATTGTGGCATACAGCTCATGAAAACCCAAAATTCCTATCTCAAAAAATTAGCATATCATGAAAAGGTTCTCTAAACGAGCTATTAACCTAATCATCTGAATCAACAAATTAACTCTAAAAACCTTAAAAAGATTCCTGAGGCTTTTAGAAACTCCCAGCCTGGTTCATTACTCAAAACTGCAATCATGGGTAAGACTGCCGACCTGACTGCTGTCCAGAAGGCCATCATTGACACCCTCAAGCAAGAGGGTAAGACACAGAAAGAAATTTCTGAACGAATAGGCTGTTCCCAGAGTGCTGTATCAAGGCACCTCAGTGGGAAGTCTGTGGGAAGGAAAAAGTGTGGCAGAAAATGCTGCACAACAAGAAGAGGTGACCGGGCCCTGAGGAAGATTGTGGAGAAGGACCGATTCCTGACCTTGGGGGACCTGCGGAAGCAGTGGACTGAGTCTGGAGTAGAAACATCCAGAGCCACCGTGTACAGGCGTGTGCAGGAAATGGGCTACAGATGCCGCATTCCCCAGGTCAAGCCACTTTTGAACCAGAAACAGCGGCAGAAGCGCCTGACCTGGGCTACAGAGAAGCAGCACTGGACTGTTGCTCAGTGGTCCAAAGTATGTCATTCGGAAATCAAGGTGCCAGAGTCTGGAGGAAGACTGGGGAGAGGGAAATACCAAAATGCCTGAAGTCCAGTGTCAAGTACCCACAGTCAGTGATGGTCTGGGGTGCCATGTCAGCTGCTGGTGTTGGTCCACTGTGTTTTATCAAGGGCAGGGTCAATGCAGCTAGCTATCAGGAGATTTTGGAGCACTTCATGCTTCCATCTGCTGAAAAGCTTTATGGAGATGAAGATTTCATTTTTCAGCACAACCTGGCACCTGCTCACAGTGCCAAAACCACTGGTAAATGGTTTACTGACCATGGTATTACTGTGCTCAATTGGCCTGCCAACTCTCCTGACCTGAACCCCATAGAGAATCTGTGGGTTATTGTGAAGAGGAAGTTGAGAGACACAAGACCCAACACTCTGGATGAGCTTAAGGCCGCTATTGAAGCATCCTGGGCCTCCATAACACCCCAGCAGTGCCACAGGCTGATTGCCTCCATGCCACGCCACATTGAAGCAGTCATTTCTGCAAAAGGATTCCCGACCAAGTATTGAGTGCATAACTGAACATAATTATTTGAAGGTTGACTTTTTTTGTATTAAAAACACTTTTCTTTTATTGGTCGGATGAAATATGCTAATTTTTTGAGATAGGAATTTTGGGTTTTCATGAGCTGTATGCCACAATCATCAATATTAAAACAAGAAAAGGCTTGGACTACTTCAGTTGTGTGTAATGAATCTAAAATATATGAAAGTCTAATGTTTATCAGTACATTACAGAAAATAATGAACTTTATCACAATATGCTAATTTTTTGAAAAGGACCTGTACATTTTAACCAATAGGCACATCAGCATATGTTTGAATAGCACTCCATTTACTTAATAATTCTCAAGTTGCTTTACCATTAACCCTGCTCAATGAAAGAAAAGTTTTCTTTGGTGTCTTTGCCATGGGGAAAAGTCATGTAACAAAATATTCACAAGAATGAAAAAATGCAAAAAATTTGAATTCTGATAAATATTCCCACAGTATAAAAAAATTATTATTTCTCACTGCATTATATACCTCACAACATAAGGAATGTGCCTTTAAAAGTCTTTGTGTTGCTGCTTCAATACAAATTACCCCAAAAAACCTTGCTAGCAGCAGCCAGTCAATTCACTTCAGCAGGCTATTTGCCAAGACTGTTCAGAAGAGCCAGTAAGACTCAGGACTTTGCACTGGACACTATTCAGCAGATTAAGAGGAAACCACGCCAAGTCTGCTTCTGACTCATGGGGCCTATTTCTCCCACCCCCTTTAGGTTGGCACAGTAATCCAATCCCACCCTCACCTTGTTCCATCATTGTTCCAAATGATGGATTCTCAAGTCCTTCTGCTTTTCATGATGGGTGGTACAAAGATTCACAGCACCATAATCACACACAAGTTGTTTTGCCTATATTGGTGGCTGAAGCAAAGTACATATTGGAAAAACACAGCACATTTGAAACTTATGCCAACATTATCCGCCCACTGATATCACTCATGATTGCATCTGGTATCTCTCATTGATTTATAAATGGTCCCCAAAGGTACAAGTTAAGGACCCATAACCTCCCTTTTTACCTGTTGACCCACTGGTCAACCCAACCCACGATAAATAGTTTTGAGATCAGAATCACTACCTGCTGCTCACTCTGAAACATGGAAGTGACCTATAATACCTGAAGTGACATCATCTAAGGGCAGTGTAAGTGGGAAGGAAAGTGGGGAAATTATTTTACAAAAAGTAGGGCAAAATGTTCCATCTAGACTAACTGCTTTAGTTATTGATACCTAAACAGCTGCAGTACTCTAAAACTACCCATAAATGGATCATTATGATCTAATTTCTGGCCAGGGGGACTAGGGGATAGATAATCCAGATTTGATCCATTGCTGAATAGTGTAAACATTTGGTCAATTGAAATCCTTGCCAGCTGAAGGCATTTTATCATGTATGCCCAGCTTAAAACGTATAACTAGTCTACTGGTATACTATATTATACAGTATATCATCAAACATGGGGAGCCAGCACTCACATTAAACTGGAATACTTTGCCTGGGTGCAGTCGCCTCAAAACTCAAAATGTGTAATCTCCGATGTTTAGATATTATATATCATGTTATAACGAACATATTAAAAAATTTCTATGGACATATCTCAAAAAAGTGTGGGTGTCACAAGCAAGGATGTTAGTATGTATTTAAGAATAGCATTTTCACTGTCCATATGTCCAACTGGGATAATGAGAAATGCGCCATCGTATTAAAGGCAGCGAAGGCCATTTGCAAGAAAGTTTGCAAAACATTTCTCAAAGAATTCTGTCTCGAAGGTGAGGTTATATTTTTTTTTAAAAGATTTGAAAGTCAATATAATTTAATAGATCTTTCTAGTTAAAACTTGCTGAGGCCAAGTCTGTATCTAATGAGCTAATGTAGGTTGACAGGAATATCCTAAATCTTTGCTTTTTATGCAAGTGCATCGAAATAGTTTTGGATAATGCCACTTAGTGAACAATGATGTATCCATTTGGCAGCGTGTTCTTTAATCCATAAAGACAGGACAAGGCATAAATGTTTTCTAAAGGGCAAGACAAAATTTAATTCACTATGGTATATTAATAAAAGCTAGCAGAACAGGTATTTTTCCCAAAAATGTAATGCAAGTGAATCTTTTATGGACTTATTTCTCACAACTAAATACATGCGCATATATATATAAAAAACTGATGGAGAGTAGGCACTCATGTATAATCAAATCACAGTGTGCCTGGGTGCAGAATAGTAGATAATTGTAGCACAATTCAGATGCCGCACTCACAGGACTTAATGAAAAAATAAAGGTTACATTTATTTATGAAAACACGTCAATCTAACGTTTCGGCCGTATCCACAGCTTTTCTCAAAGTGAACAAAAAAAGTTACAAACCCACTCTTAAACCCAAATCGGCGCCAAAGTGTAGCTGATGACGTCACACAACGTATGGCCAATCACCTATCACCAACCGTGCATGCATAAACACAAATGTAGAATACAAAAAAAGTCATTTGTATCAAAACTCTGTGAACATCCCTAAATACTGGTATCAAGCGGGAAAAAGAGGCAAGAGAAAGAAAGATATATATATATATATAGTATATACAAACATACACGTTAGGGGACAACTAAGGGTTGAGACAGGGATGCCTATGTGCCTCCTCCTGCCCTCACTGATTAGTGCTGCACGGTAGCCATAGGGCAATGAAGGTCCTTGTGCTCCAGACAGGTGGCCAGAGGCAATGATGAAGGATAGGTTTTGTGGCTTGTACCTGTGTTTGCACTCTGACTCCTGCCATGCTAAGTAAACAACCCTTATAGCAGCTGAAGTAAAATCTGTAGAAGACTTTAAACTCTAATTCTGTCTTGGTATTTTTGATGCTGCAGCACCCCCTTAATTACTTAAAATTCCTTCTCCTCCTCTAACCCACTCAGCCCCCTCCCTTAGGAATTTACTTTGGCTGTTGGCTACTGAGCATGCTCAGTTCTTCTCAACTGAGATTATTAAACACCCCCTCCAGTCTAGCAGCCAATGAAAAGATAGAATTTCTGGTTCCCATAGAAACTTTGCTCTAGTTATCTGCTCCTGTTTTTTCTCCTTACCTCCTCTCCTGAGCTCAGTTTAACCATTACAGTGCTCAATCCAAGCAGAACTTTTAATTGAAAAGTTTTGCCTTTGTAAGCCTGCACTCTTCATTGCATGAACTTTACACTGCACATTTGCTGCTATAAATGTCACTGATAATACTTAAATGATATGAGTAAATGGCCACTATGTGAAAGCTGCTATTTGTTTTAGTAAAATTAGTATTAGTAAAAAGTTATTGCGCTGGCGAACAGAGGGGATATATAAAGTATAAATGATGCAGTTCCAGTGGGGGAGGTGTACCCAACTTATATACATAATAGGAGAATGTAGAGTTTCATATCCTTTAATAAATTTATACCCAGATTTGGCCTCTAGCGTAGTTCATTCATTTTTAAACATATACAATTCACCGTAAGTCCATTAAATTGCTTTGCATGCCAAGTGGAATACATGATACCAGTATACTAGTGTAACACATAGACATGCATTGTAAAATTCCCCAGGCAATGCCAATGGTAATCAATTAACACTGCCTACAATATATCATTCACTGACCAGCTGAGGTTACAAAGATGAAATATCAAGTACATATTTTTTATAAAGAAGAATGTTACTATATAATTTCTCATGTTTATGGCTCCATTAAAATATCTAGTATAAATAAATCTAAAGCAACTGGACTTGTTTGGTAACAAGTCAAATCAACCTAAATCTAAGAATTCTAATCTAGCAACCTCAGTGAAAGCATTCAGATCTTATACAGGTATGGGATCCCTTATCCGGAAACCCATTATCCAGAAAGCTCAGAATTATGGAAAGCCTGTCTCCCATAGACTCCATTTTAATCAAACAATATAAAATTTTAAAACTGATTCCCTTTTCTCTGTAATAATAAAACAGTACCTTGTACTTGATCCCAACTAAGATATAATTACCCCTTATTGGGGGCAGAACAGCCCTATTGGGTTTATTTCATGGTTAAATGATTCCCTTTTCTCTGTAATAATAAAACAGTACCTGTACTTGATCCCAACTAAGATATAATTACCCCTTATTGGGGCAGAACAGCCCTATTGGGTTTATTTAATGGTTAAATGATTCCCTTTTTCTCTGTAATAATAAAACAGTACCTGTACTTGATCCCAACTAAGATATAATTACCCCTTATTGGGGGCAGAACAATCCTATGGGGTTTAATTAATATTTTATTGATTTTTTAGTAGACTTAAGGTATAGAGATCCAAATTATGGAAAGACCCCTTATTCCGAATACCCTTGGTCCCGAGCATTCTGGATAATGGGTCCTATACCTGTACACAACAATGCATATTTTGTTTTACTATTTAAAAAAAAGTCCCCCAAATATACATTTGCTGATTAAAATAATCTGTTATACTGCATTTATCTCCCAGCTATGAAGAATACATTGCTTACAAAATATGCTGAAGCTGGTACTAGAATCTTCAAAATGTAACAACTTGTGACATATTTATAGAGCCTAAAGAAAGCCATGACAATGAAATGATGTTTACTCCACACAAAGTCTTATTTTCCCTGACACTTCAAAAATACAACATATTAATTCTGCCTTCAACCCAAAAATGCAATCTATTAAAAGAAATACCATCATTGTGTGTGCATAATGAAGAATTACAGTAATTAATGATGGGTTACATTTTCAGACCCCCAGAGACTGTGAGATTAAAAATCCCACAGTGACAGCAGCCAGTACTTTGCATCCATATAACATTCAGCAACATAATGATCTGTACTGTACTTGTAAAAGCTAAAATTACTGGTCAGTTGCTATGGGTTACTGAATGGAGAATAGTTCCTCATGTTATTATATAAACCCTATAGGTTGCTTTCTGGATATTATTGTATTTCAGTATAAGAAATACCATTTTACAGACATTAGATAGGTCTGTTGGTCTTTTCCCCCTCTTGTGACAGCTGACTTGCCAAATTCTAGGCTCCATATCTGAACATAGAAACCTGCCCTATCTTCTGGGGCAGTTCTTGCTCTTTACAAAAAATCTATCATCTCTCTACAAACTTTGAATGTAGAAGTGGAGGATGGAGGAAATGTAGGAAACCCATGAAACCAAGCATCTGAGCTAAGCACAACCTTCAATGGAGTTTATGATACACTGCCCACCTCTTGCTCATATGCTGCTGGTTACCAGATCTTTTTTGCAATTTACAATGACCCCAAATTCAAATTTACTACCCGCATACTTTGTATGTCCTCTTCAGTCTAGTATATACTCCTGTGCTTTTCTTTATCTTTATATGATTTAATTTGCCATCTAAAACTATCTTTGCACTGGTCCCTTAGTTTTGATCCTATCTTGATAGAGTTCACCTTAGCAGGATCCTTTGGTTGGCTCCTCAACCCAAGATTTTTTTTTTATACATTATACTTCATAATTTTACTTCTAATTTGGAGATCTCTTCATTTTGTGCAGTTTATCATTTCACAAATGTTCCATTTCATCACTGTATATTCAATATTGTAAATTAATTGATGAGCTTAAAGAGGTGATGTTATACGCTGAGGTTATGAATTATTGTATTCTCTTTGTAGAGATTCCATTCTCATTGTGGTCCGTGCAATTTCTTAGACAATAGGGCTCATTTACAAGCGCAAGTAAAATGTGCAAAGTGTGCCAATTATGGATACAGGTAAGGGATCTGTTATCTGGAAACTCATTATCCAGAAAGTTCCAAGTTAGGGCCATCTCCCATAGACTCCATTATAAGCAAATAATTCTGATTTGTAAAAATGATTCCTTTTTTTCTATAATAATAAAACACTACCTTGTACTTGATCCTTATTGGAAGCAAAACAATCCTATTGGGTTTATTTAAAGGGATACTGTCATGATTTTTATCGTATATTTTGTACTTCTAAATTTCACTGTTTGCATAGCAAATAATTCACTCTGCCATTTAAAATGTTATTCTTGAACCAACAAATGTATTTTTTTAGCTGTAATATTGGTGTGTAGGCGCCATCTCAGTGCATTGTGCCTGAGTCTGAGCTTTCAGAAGGAGCCAGCGCTACACATTAGAACTGCTTTCAGGTAACCTATTGTTTCTCCTACTCCCATGTAACTGGAGGAGTCCCAAGCCGGACTTGGATTTCTTACTATTGAGTGCTATTCTGATACCTACCGGGAGCTGCTATATTGCTCCCTTCCTATTGTTCTGCTGATCGGCTGCTGGGGGGCGGGGGGGAGAAATCTGTTTGTGTTTTTGAAAAACAGATTTCAATGCAGAATTCTGCTGGAGAAGCTCTATTAACTGATGCTGGGAAAACATGTTTCTCATGACAGTATTCCTTTAAAGTTGAAATGATTTTTAGCAGACTTATAACATTGACTTTGCATGCTATTTATAATTTTGCTATAAAAGTATTTGTCCAATGCTTTTACATTACCTATCTGATCCCCCATGTTCCTCTGTGAGGGGGCAGCCATATTTGTGCCTCACTAGTCTGTTAGAATTAGAAGCTATAACTCACAGGCTGAGAAGGGACAGTCAGGTTGGCAAAAACATTTTTTTTTCAGGAAAACAATAAAAAATACTCATATTTTACTTTTTGGTAAATCTGCCTTTGACTGTGCCTTTTGGTATTCCTTGAAACTGCTTTTCCATGGAAAAAAAGTCTTCAAACAAAAATCTTCGGTTTGCTAACTGAGCTTATAGCCATGATAATCATGATGGCCCTTATTGCACAACACATTTTAATACAGAACAAAAAATGAATTCATAGTTATAGCATTACTGCAATTTATGGAATGAATCTTCAGAAGCAACAGATTTAAAATGATCGGCCAGATGCTCAGATTTATGAAATGTCAAAAAATTTGCACACTAATCTAAATATTATGAAATGTTTTTAAAGTACTGCAATGGTTTTTCATCCGTACAGTATGCTCACAATGGGAAGAGTTACATTTGCATCCCAATGGTACGGTGAATATCAGCGAACATAGAAACTTGACACATAAATAAAAAAAAGTGCTACAAACAAAGTAGCACATTTATTTGTACTTTTAAACACGCCAAAGTTTTTATTTTAGTTGGATGCATTTGAATCAAAATGATCATTTTATCGTCTGTGTGTGTATTTTATGCATATAGAGATATGGGATCCCTTATCCAGAAAGCTCCGAGTTACGGAAAGCCAGTCTCCCATAGACTCCATTTTAATCAAATAATTCAGAATTTTAAAACGGATTCCCTTGTTCTCTGTAATAATAAAACAGTACCTTGTACTTGATCCCAACTAAGGTATAATTAATCCTTATTGGATGCAAAACAATCCTATTGGGTTTAATTAATGTTTTATTGATTTTTTAGTAGACTGAAGGTATGGAGATGCAAATTACGGAAAGACCCCTTATCCGGCATACCCTTGGTCCTAAGCATTCTGGATAAGGGGTCCTATACCTGTATATCATACATGGGTGCCGACAAAACAGGCATGTGTCCAGCACAGGGAGCCTGATTGTATAATGCCAGGCAGGTTGTATAAATTGGCTCTGACTCATTGCATGTTGCCTTCAACATAACAATTTACTTAACCCTGTAAGTGCCAGTAGTTCTGTAGCAGTAGAAAATAACTGCTGGTCCTCCAGGATTATGACAACTGTTCTGCTTCTGTCAATAGGATCATGACTAGATCTCTAATTGTTTAGGCACCTCCATGGAGACACCCCTATGTAATAATATTTTGTTTATCAAAAGACATTTAGCTTGATATATATATATATATATATATATATATATATATATATATATATACACACAAAGGATGGCACACCGCTACATAACATACCTCGGGTGCTCGGTAAAGGGTTCCAATAGTATAAAAAAGACCAGCAACTCCGGGATTTCTTGTGAAAAATCAAAACATGTATTCAAAGTAGCATAAACAGCCGACGTAACGTTTCGGTCCCCATTGGGACCTTTCTCCTGAGAAAGGTCCCAATGGGGACCGAAATGTTACGTCGGCTGTTTATGCTACTTTAAATACATGTTTTGATTTTTCACAAGAAATCCCGGAGTTGCTGGTCTTTTTTATACTATATATATATATATATACACACACACACACACACACACAGGTATGGGATCCCTTATCCAAAAATCTGTTATCCAGAAAGTTCAGAATTACTACCCATAGACTCCATTATAAGCAAAAAATTCTAATTTTGCAAAATTATTTCCTTTTTTTCTGTAATAATAAAACAGTCCCTCACACTTGATCACAACTAAGATATAATTAATCCTTATTGGAGGTAAAACAAGCCTATTTGGTTTATTTAATATTAAAATAATTTTTGTTATGGAGATCCAAATTACAGAAAGATCCCTTATCCAGAAAACTCCAGGTCCCGTACCTGTATTATATATTTTCAAGATGAAGTCTGCACTCAGTACTCTTGCCAACCAAGGGTGCACAGTCAAAATTTTAATGTTTAACAGATAAAGGACTAGCATTCTATTTATTGCGAATAATAATTGTGCTTTTATTCCACCATCGTGCTAAAGATTCCAACATTTGGTCCCACTAGGGGATCTTTAATAAAAGCATAATTATTATTCACGATAAATGGAGTGCTGGTCCTTCATCTGTTATATATATGTTGCTTGGGAGCTGCACACCATAAAATAGTGATGATACCCGGGTACCTGTGCAGGAAATAATATAAACAGGCATGGAATGACGGCACACACAGGATTTTCACACTCAGTCGCAAGGTTTTTGCAGAAAAAATAATAAGAGGTTTATTTTGACCAACGTTTCAGTCCCACACAGGAACTCAGTCCTACACAGTAACCCTGACGAAAGTTCCTGTGTGGAGCTGAAACGTTGGTCAAAATAAACCTCTTATTATATTTTCTGCAAAAACCTTGCAACTGAGTGTGAAAATCCTGTGTGTGCCGTCATTCCATGCCTGTTTTTATATATATATATATATATATATATATATACAGTGGCTTGCAAAAGTATTCGGCCCCCTTTACCTTTTCCACATTTTGTCACATTACAGCAGGGATCCCCAACCTTTTTTTACTCGTGAGCAACATTCAAATGTAAAGAGACTTGGGGAGCAACACAAGCATGAAAAAGGTACCTGGAGGTGCCAAATAAGGGCTATGATTGGCTATTTGGAAGCCCCTATGTGGAATGGCAGCCTAAAGAAGGCTCTGTCGGTCTTTACACTTGGTTTTATGCCACCAAAACTTGCCTCCAAGCTAAGTTATCAAAAAATGAGCACCTGCTTTGAGGCCACTGGGAGCAGCAGCCAAGGGGTTGGGGAGCAACATGTTGCTCACGAGCTACTGGTTGGGGATCACTGCATTACAGCAACAAACATGAAGCAATTTTATTGGAGTTCCACGTGAAAGACCAATACAAAGTGGTGTACATGTGAGAAGTGGAATGAAAATCATACGATTCCAAACATTTTTTACAAATAAATAACTGCAAAGTGGGGTGTGCGTAATTATTCAGCCCCCTGAGTCAATACTTTGTAGAACCACCTTTTGCTGCAATTACAGCTGCCAGGCTTTTAGGGTATGTCTCTACCAGCTTTGCACATCTAGAGACTGAAATCCTTGCCCATTCTTCTTTGTAAAACAGCTCCTGCTCAGTCAGATTAGATGGATAGCGTTTGTGAACAGCAGTTTTCAGATCTTGCCACAGATTCTCCATTGGATTTAGATCTGGACTTTGACTGGGCCATTCTAACACATGGATATGTTTTGTTTTAAACCATTCCATTGTTGCCCTGGCTTTATGTTTAGGGTCGTTGTCCTGCTGGAAGGTGAACCTCCGCCCCAGTCTCAAGTCTTTTGCAGACTCCAAGAGGTTTTCTTCCAAGATTGCCCTGTATTTGGCTCCATCCATCTTCCCATCAACTCTGACCAGCTTCCCTGTCCCTGCTGAAGAGAAGCCCCCCCAGAGCATGATGCTGCCACCACCATATTTGACAGTGGGGATGGTGTGTTCAGAGTGATGTGCAGTGTTCGTTTTCCGCCACACATAACGTTTTGCATTTTGGCCAAAAAGTTCCATTTTGGTCTCATCTGACCAGAGCACCTTCTTCCACATGTTTGCTGTGTCCCCCACATGGCTTGTGGCAAACTGCAAACGGGACTTCTTATGGTTTTCTGTTAACAATGGCTTTCTTCTTGCCACTCTTCCATAAAGGCCAACTTTGTGCAGTGCACGACTAATAGTTGTCCTATGGACAGATTCCCCCACCTGAGCTGTAGATCTCTGCAGCTCATCCAGAGTCACCATGGGCCTCTTGGCTGCATTTCTGATCAGCGCTCTCCTTGTTCGGCCTGTGAGTTTAGGTGGATGGCCTTGTCTTGGTAGGGTTACAGTTGTGCCATACTCCTTCCATTTCTGAATGATCGCTTGAACAGTGCTCCGTGGGATGTTCAAGGCTTTGGAAATCTTTTTGTAGCCTAAGCCTGCTTTAAATTTCTCAATAACTTTATCCCTGACCTGTCTGGTGTGTTCTTTGGACTTCATGGTGTTGTTGCTCCCAATATTCTCTTAGACAGCCTCTGAGGCCATCACAGAGCAGCTGTATTTGTACTGACATTAGATTACACACTAGATTACACATTAGGTGCACTCTATTTAGTCATTAGCACTCATCAGGCAATGTCTATGGGCAACTGACTGCACTCAGACCAAAGGGGGCTGAATAATTACGCACACCCCACTTTGCAGTTATTTATTTGTAAAAAATGTTTGGAATCATGTATGATTTTCGTTCCACTTCTCACGTGTACACCACTTTGTATTGGTCTTTCACGTGGAATTCCAATAAAATTGATTCATGTTTGTGGCTGTAATGTGACAAAATGTGGAAAAGTTCAAGGGGGCCGAATCCTTTTGCAAGCCACTGTATATATATATATATAGGGAAGGGCATTTCTTGGTATATATATTGATAATGAGTGAGTGCAGAGGATCTATTGTTGTTGTCTATATGTATTTTGTGGTCACAACCTCATTGCACCCTGGCCAAGTGGTTTAAAATGTAGTCGTTGAGCACAACTTCCCTCCTTTTTCTATATATATATATATATATATATATATATATATATATATATATATATATATATATATATATATATATATATATATATATATAGGGAAGACCATATTGGAAATAGACTAAAGATACAGAAGAAAGGAACCAATATTTATTGTGCTGAAGTATTTATAAATCTAGAAATGTACTCTAAACTAATGAAGCATGACAAGTTGGACAAAGGCATCATTGAAACCATTTCTAGAAGTTTGTTGAATGGATTGTGTGTTGGATAGAATAGAGACACCTGTTTTTCTATCTCTGTCTAACTACAGAATGCAGAGAATGACACAAGCAAATACATATTCTGTCTAATTACACCATATTTGTTCTGTCTCCATCTCCATCTGAGCCTGTGCTAATGTATCATAACAATTCCCTCACTTTGTGGGCTTCAGTTCCTGACTGTCAGGCAGCCCTTGTACTGTGGGGAGAATCATTATAAACATGACTCACTGAGTAGGTACAGTAATGTGAGTATTAAAAAAACATTTCTAATTAAACCCACCTCTATTAGAATGATGTCTACTCTATTATTTCTGCTTCCTTATTTTAGCAGAAATAGTTTTCCTCAAGTCAATATTTGAAGAAAAATAAAGAATGAGCGCATAAAGTTAAGTGGGATGGAGGGAAAATTGCTCCACAGTGGCCATAAATGTTAGGATTTTTAAAAGATCTTTTATTTTTCGTCGGACCAAGCTTATCCTGAAATGATCACTTAAAAGTATGCTATGTCCATTAATGAAAAAACCATTTCAAGCAATGGTTGAAGCTAGAGAAAGTACCTGCTTGGCCCTGCAAACAATTGGAGAACTGACAAATTTTCAAACCTGCCCAATCAAATTTATGAGCGATGGATGAAAAATTGCTAAATGTAGAAGGATCGCAGCACAAAATGACAGAAGAAAAGGCACCGATCAGTACAGAACATCAGTGAATACTATTATGTTGAGATCAGTGTCTATAATGAAGCTCAGAGCACAGATTACCATAACAAACGCTATAAGAGGGCTAAGGACCAGGTTCTGGTGGAGGAAATATTACTGAGGGTGCAAATTAACATAGAGGATACAAACTATGTTGTCAGACGTGTAGGATAAGTGCAATAATGTGCAAAAATAAGAAGAATAAATATCATAGCCACCCCATTGGCTTACCCAGTATTTATTTTTTTTTAACTTAAAAAAATTTAATTATTTGATTAATAAGGAGTCTCTGGAAGATGGCCTTCCCATAAATTCAGAGTTTCTGGATGATGGGTTTTGAGATGATGCATCCCATATACATATATATATATATATACATACATACACACACACACACACACAGGTATGGGACCTGTTTTCAAGAATGCTCGGGACCTGATGTTTTCCTGATAAAGGTCTTTCCATCATTTGTATCACCATACCTTAAGTTTACCAAAAATTAATTTAAACATTAAATAAACCCAATAGAATTGTTTTGGCTCCAATAATGAGTAATTATATCTTAGTTGGGATCAAGTACAAGGTACTGTTTAATTATTACAGAGAAAAAGGTAAATCACTTTTAAAAATGTATGGCATGTAGTCAACATTATTTTAAAATGCTTTCTGTTGATTTCTTTCCATTTTAGGCTGTTGCAAACTATGAACTTTCTATTCATTCCCAGAGAAAGGATAACTGATATCATTCTGAGGAAGAAAACCTACAGGGCAATAGATCATACTTATTACGCAAATGTTTTAGGAAACATGGAGATATCACGGGGAGCTGATTCATAGAAAAATAGTAAGCTTTAGTACTGATATTTTTCCAATCGTTTTCACACACAACCTCAGAGTGTTTTGTTGAAGATACTGAATAAAGAAATTCAGCGACACAGAATTGTGCACTCAAAGGCTTAACTCAATACAAAGACACTTACTTAAGTGCAATCGCCCAGAAGGATTTTATTCGCTGGGCTCAGGATATTTATGGCAATACAAATTCTCAGAGGCCAATAGTGAAGCAAGATGATTACAGTAACCATCCTAGGAAGGAAAAGGTTTGATTAAAAAGAGCCAAACACTCGTATGTTATACCCCAAAATGAGGGGGGGGGGGGTAATAAAGATGCATTGCCAGTTCTTAAATTAAAAAAAAAAAAAAAAGATTACTTTATTTTACAAAGCTATGGATCATACGTGCAACATGCATGCCATACTTATGTACCAAACTTGTGTACATTTTCTCGCATGGCATACACCTTGGCACGAATACAATTGAATGGGAAAAACTGTGTTAAATTTGTGTGATAAATGCTGCTTTGTGACATTATTTTTGCATTGAGCACCCAATAGTAAATAAGTCCCAGTGAGCACAACC
Organism: Xenopus tropicalis; assembly: GCF_000004195.4. Lineage (NCBI taxonomy): Eukaryota > Metazoa > Chordata > Amphibia > Anura > Pipidae > Xenopus > Xenopus tropicalis. The sequence continues at coordinate 29,345,792 of NC_030678.2, forward strand.
CTAATTCTTAGTGCTACTGTACTTCAGGGCAATGACGCTTGCAGTGCTTTGATCTTTGATTCTTGTGGTGGTGATGAGTACAATGCCACCATAGAAAGCGCCATGAGTTGTCCCCCACCTACTATTTAACCATAAAGCAGTGTTTTGATCACCGCCAAAAGTTCTTGATTAACTCCCGTTTATGCCATGGCCCTTATAAACAAGGGGGTGTTTAGTATACAAGGAGTTTAAATCTGACTCAAAACCTTCTTCTCCTCCAGAAGTTGACCAGCAGAACCAAGGTAAAGGGGAATGCCACCCAAACACAACTTGAGCTTTTTGAAAAGTAAAGATAATTTCAAGCAACTTTGGAATATACATAAATTAAAAAATATGCAGCCTTTTCATGATTTGATATATAATACAATAATATGGTTTTACCTAAGCCTGAACCCCTGACTACTTTAAGACATCTAGCAGTAGTTGACTGACCTCAGCCTGCACCCTCCAAATCCCACAATCCCCTGCACACATGATGTCAATAAGAAAAGAAACACCACAGGGCAATGCATTGTGGGTTATGTAGTTCCTGCATGCTGTCTGTAAGCATTGAAGAAGTTGTTACAATATATAACATCAATGTTTAAGTCCCTCCTCCCCTGCCAGGATTTCAAATGATGCAAAAAGAGAAGAACTGTTTTGCAGCTGGATTTCAGCATATACAAAGTTATTTATTCATACTTTTTGAAGGAACAGATTACAGTGATAGGTATATTAGGGGTTTCTGTGTTGGGACTCAAATCTTGGCTGGGAAGCCAGAGTTCCCCATTAAGGAGAATTCTTTAAATGAAGTGTTTAGAAGAACATTCCATGGTATACCCTATAGTTCCTGTAGAATGCAGGTGTGCATTGCCCAGTTCAACCAAACAAATTTTCATCGATAATTTAAAAAAATGAATGAACACAACATGGCGAGGAAATTAGCAATAGAATGAAAACCAATAATATCCACTTAAAATAGTATAATGAATAAAAAAAGGTTAAAATACCTCCTTATATACAGAGATTATTAAACCTCAAATGGTGGAAAAAACATGATCCTCTATCCTCATTTTCTTTCTAGATAAATTAGACAGCTGGCGTGGGAAGGTTTGACACGATAATCCTGTGAAGGACACAACATAAAGCATCTGTTTATCTGGACTCAGCTCTCTACTCAAATAATTCATTTGCTGGCATTTATCAGTTCAGAGATTACTATAGCGCCTGATCAGTTCTTACAACGATAATTCTGCAGGTTCTCATACTGCTGCTTCCAAGTTTTAATTTCTATGTTAAAGGGAAAAGCCCTTGGTATACAGCACAGACCAATACTGGGCACTATAGGGTCTAAGGATAGAATTTATAGGAGATGCTGCATCAAAGAACTGTTTTCAAAGGATTTTACTGGCCAGTGACAAGAGGCAGCTCCTGGTTTGTTTTTGAATAACTAGTCTCTTATTTCTGTGCCTTTTGCATTTAAAGATACAGAATTGACATTACTCAACAGCAGTGGCCCCAACCAGTGGTTCATGAGCGACATGTTGCTCCCCAACCCTTTGGATGTTGCTCCCAGTGGCCTAAGAGCAGGTGCTTAATTTTGAATTTCTGTTTAGGAGGCAAGTTTTGGTTGCATAAAAACCCAGTGTAAAGTCAAACAGAGCCTTCTATAGGCTGCCAGTCCACATAGGGGCTACCAAAAACCAATTATAGCCCTTATTTGTACCCCCAGGAACTATATCCATTTTTTCATTGCTCCCAAATAGTGATGAGCCAATCTGTCCCATTTCGCTTCGCCATAAAATTTGTGAAACGGCAAGAAAATTCCCGAAATGGCGAAAAATTAGCAAAACGCATTTGTTACACAATTTTTCTTGTCGCCTGTGTCTTTTTTGTCGCCCGTGTTTTTTTGATGCGATTGCGACATATTTTGATGTGACCGCACCCTTTTTAGTAAGCTTTCCATGCAGGGCACAGAGTTGTGAGGAGAGTAGCGGGCAGTGACCGGATCATCATGCAGCACAGATCGCTGGGTCTGGGGCAGGTGTTGTCTGTGTCTGCAGCTCTGAGGTCTCTTGTTCTCCTGGCCTGGGGAGCTTGGGGGTGAGGAGTCTGGTGCTTCCAGGCCCAAGACCCCTCTGCTAAATTGTAAAGGCCTGCACATCGCCGGAGTATTTTGTTACAGGCAGTTTAACCCCTAACGAACCAGAGCGCCTAGAAAGCGCACCCTGCTCAGTCAATTTTGACTGTCTCTTGGCAGTCTCACAAAATTATTCAAATCAAGAATTGATGAAAACGAATCACACCTGGTCTCTGGTATGAAATGAAGGCCCAATGACAGTACAGGTATGGGACCCGTTATCCAGAATGCTCGGGATTGTTCTGCCTCCAATAAGAAATAATTATATCTTAGCTGGGATCAAGTGCAAAGTACTGTTTTATTATTACAGAGAAAAAAGAAACCATTTTTTAAAATGTGAATTATTTGATTACAATGGAGTCTATGGGAGATGGGCTTTCTGTAATTCTGAACTTTCTGCATAATGGGTTTCCGGATAAGGGGTCCGATACCTGTACTTGTATCTTATCCTGATTTAACTTGTATGTGGATTACATTAGAAACACCAGTACCATACTCATATTCCCACTGCCAGCTAGGTCAGAGAAAATGTCACCTTTACAGTTAACAAGGTCAGACATTCCCATCCCATTAAAACTCAGATAGTTACCGGAGCATTGTCAGGTGCGCTCTGGCAGTTCCACTCCTCGGCACGCAGTTAGATGCAGACTTACATCTGATTGACGCCTGGTGCTACTCACTTTCCCAAGTGATCAATGCTACTTGTGCCTGATGCTAAGATTTACTTTCCTGCCTTTTAAGAATGCCCATAAAAATAAGCACTCTCACTAACATTTTCAAGTGTCATGGTAGGAGATGTAAACAGTGCCCTTTAATAACATCATGGAATTTTCTATTGGCAGAGTTTGGTTTGGTTTAAACAGACTGAAAGGTTTTGCTAACTGTAAAACCACACATGGAGTGTAGGCATTCATCTGCCCCTGCCAGCTGGTATATATTGGTAGAACTATTGGGTTAGTGGGCTGTAGGGTTGCCGAACACATATATAATATTTGCAAGAAAAAGACAAACCATATCGTCTCTAGGCACCTCCCCTTCATGCACACAATAGTAATCCATCGGGCCTGAAATGTGTGGTTATTACCCATATAAGCCATAAACTGAAAGGTGGGCAATGACTACAAAGACTGAGGCAAAGAGAGACCTCACAGGATTTATACATTGTACTCATTACAGCCAAATTGCTAGAGCATCGATTTAGATTTGGCAGCCTTTAATTCATTCGGTGTATCATGTTTGTACATTTAATTTACAACTTCATGATTTGATCTGCAGCCTTTATTTGATTTAATATATCATTAAATGTAACAATGTAATATTTCATATTTTAGGAAATATTTATTGCAGGTACAGGTATGGTATCTCTTATCCGGAAACCCGTTATCCAGAAAGCTCCAAATTACGGAAAGCCCGTCTCCCAAAGTCTCCATTTTAATCAAATAATTCACATTTTTAAAAATGGTTTCCTTTTTCTCTGTAATAATAAAACAGTACCTTGTAATTGATCCCAACTAAGATATAAATAATCCTTCTTGTATGCAAAACAATCCTATTGGGTTTAATTAATGTTTAATGGATTTTTTAGTAGACTTAAGTTATAGAGATCCAAATTACGGAAAGAACCCTTATCCGGAATACCCTTGGTCCCGAGCATTCTGGAAAACGGGTCCTATAACTATATTATGTTTTATATTCATTTATCTTTTATATAAATTCATTAATTTGTTATTGCAATCAATTCAATTGGAAGAATTCATATACTTGTGATAACTGATTTTGTAATTTATTAATATATATTTTGTTTTTCTGTGGTAAAGGCGCTTTGACATGTTGCATGTTATGGTTTATAGAATGGAACAAATAGTGGGTAAACGGAGTATTGTGGGAGCTGTAGGCATTGCGCAACGTTCAGTCGTGGATGTAAAGACGCAATAGGTGCAATGGATCCAGCTTTCTGGATGCAGTGAAGCCGTATGCACCCTACACACGAGCCAATGATCCCAATAATCTTGAAATTATTTGTATTTATTGTTATACTTTGTATTTATCTATTATCTTTAACTTCCTGTTTGTATTTATGTATTCTACTGTACAGCACTGCATACATAAGTAGCACGTCATAAATAAAGATATACATACATACATTGCTCTTGTGAGTAGCCACTACCTAAGGGATTAACACATTGACTGTGACTCACTAACATACTTTTGCATGCACGGTGTTATAGTTAATGATTGAGGTGTCAACAGGAACTCATATTAAGGGAATTACTGACTTACTACACTTAGAGGGAGTATCTCCTCTCTGTTTCTCTTTTATTCTAAGGGGTTACTAATGTTATTAATTACTGGCATTTCAAGGGCTACACACTAGTGGCGCAAACTGTTCTGTGTGCCTTCTGCTGGATTAAAAATCTGGAGCAAAATGTAGAGTGAGGTACTGCTGAGCACAAGGGAGCCCTGAATTTAATGCCTGCAATAGGGATGATCTATAATCAACTTTGATGCAGAAATCACTGATCAAAAGTGCCTACTAATCAGCCTTTATATCATGAACTTTCTATTGTGTATTTACTATATAATGCTTAACAGTCCATAAGCCCATTTAACTGACAGCAGCCCAGAGCATGTGCTGAGAAAAGGAGATGAGGAACCACATAATGGTTCCTGTTGGGCTGATACATTACTTACTACAAGGGAATAAGTCTGAGCCATGTTGCAGCATGATGAGCCACACAGTATATACAGTTAATAGCCACTGCATCCATATTCCCAAGCTGCTGTATCTATGTGCAGTGCATGCATTCTGGCCTGGGGCAACTCAGCTCATTCTGCCACTGCGGCTTCTCAGCTTCTGGGCTTCTAAACTACTTCCTGCCTGACCCCATTTGCTCATTGGCTGGCGGTTATTCCAGTACCGCGAATGGGCAAATATTATGCACTGCTTGTTGTGTATATTAGTATGTCTTGCAAAACTGCACTGCACGCGTGTAAATAAATGACCCCTGGTGTGTTCCTTGGGTATAGGGATACAATTGTCTGCATTAATCTGTGTAATAACTATGCACTGTAAACATTTGTGGCTTTTTGCCAGGATTAATTCTGCTAGTGAAAATATACACCAGTTTATTATGCGCACCATTGCAATATCTTACCAAAAGTAATTTGTCCATATCTAGGCTGACAAACTGCCAGTATAATGATGCAGAGGCCAGTTTAGCATTTTATTAGCTACATGATATAATCTATACTAATATCCCACTGGATGTCATTGCTCTATGGCATTAATTCCACCAGTGTCATTTCCCCAGTATTACAATATGGAGGAAACACACTTGAATATTTGCTACATCATAATTTTGGCACATTATTTTTGCAAAGGCATAATTACAATTCTACACCCGTCATCTCAGCTCCTAAGTTCACTTGGAAAAACTAATATGTTTGTTTTTTACTTAATCAGTTTTTATTGTCAGGCTTTGGCTAAAGGGATACTGCCATGGGCAAACACATTGTGCTCAAAATGTCGCATTCCAGTAATCTCTTTATTAATATACCATTTATATTATTTATATGATACATGCTCCAGTGGTATCATTCCCTATACTAAGAATGGATAACTGACACACTCGTCATGGCAACAAAAGGGATCAACTCTCCCCAGCAAACACTGTCTAAACTGCTGCTATAGATTTCCACTGGGCTGTCACAGTGTGACCGTTAAATCCCCGCGATGTCACAATATGCAGAGTCAGTTGGGCAGTGACAGTTGGGCAGAGTCAGTTGGGCAGTGACAGTTGGGCAGAGTCAGTTGGAAACAGCCCAGATTGACTCAGTCTTTATCAGGCGACTGAGGTGAGTAGAGCTCTTTTTGATCAGTAGAAAATATGAGTAAAATCATAATTTCAAAATAGCTACTGTGTGGCTTTAGAGACTGCAATGATGCTGTGAATATATTGGAAGTGATTATAATAAAAGAGATTTATGAAGGGGATATGTTGTACTTGTTTCCTTCCTACAAAAATTGTGTGATTTCCTATGCTTATATTTGATTTATTTAATTGTGGGGCATTCTCTATGTTGATTTGATACAAATACTGTAATGGCAGCATTTCCTATGCTCATATTATGTACCTAGAATAACAGCGCATTGCCTATGCTTATTATACATGGATACATGTAGATACTAAAATACATTTAATTATGTAACATGTATTTATAAGAACAGAGATTTATGAAGGGGATATGTTGTACTTGTTCCTTCCTACAAAAATTGTGCCATTTCCAATGCTTATATTTGATTTATTTAATCGTGGGGCATTCTCTATGCTGAATTGATACAAATACTGTAATGGCAGCATTTCCTATGCTCATATTACATTCCCTATGCTTATTTTACATGGATACATGTAGATACTAAAATACATGTAATTATTCAATTACATATTTACTTATTTTTGAGGTCTGGGGGAAAAAGCGCAACAAATAAATGTGACAAAACCTATGCAACGTTTTTTTTTCTAAATACTGGATTATTTAAGAAAATTCAAAAATGTTTCAGCGTGGATTTTATTTGCAGACAAAAGCCCCACACCAGTGAGAGGCACAAAGAAATGTAATTGCTTTAAAGAACTGGGAAAAGAAATAAAGCTTTTAGAGATAATTTCCACTGACTTCTATTGAATCTCACAAGATTTAATTTCCTGAGTTTTTTTTTTGGCAACTTTTGTGGGTTTCTTCTTAAATAATAATAAATTCTGATGATTTGTTAAGAAGAATATTCTCGAGTAGCGATGAGCGAAATTTTTCACCAAGCATGGAGTTGTAGCAACATTGCACCATTGGCAATTTTTAAAAAAACTGCCGCCAAAAATAAAATGTTGTGGTTCACATAAAAAAAATAGCCACATGCTGGCTTTTCAGCGAAACTGAACAGATTCACTCATCGCTATTCTTGGGTATATTTGTTTTTATTTTCAGGTTTTTTTCTCTAATCATAAAAAAACACAAAACTTGAATTTTGATAACTAGGCCCCTTGAACTATAGGATTGTTTTGCAATCAGCAGAGATTCCTGCCAACTTATTGCATATCAGGTACAAGCCAACACTGCATTCCCTACACTTACATACATTACATACAATAATGGCTGTAGAGCTCAGGATATTTTACAAATGTTTTTTTTTTTTTTTAATTTTTGTCCTGTTTTTTAATGCTGGTACTGTGTGGCCTAAGGCTGATGTCCAATAGAGATATTTCGTCGCCCGCAACTAATTTCTCCAAAATGCCTTTCAGACAGCAACAATATTTATCACTGGTAGAAAGGCCTATACATGGCTTCGGTTTTCTAAAGTCACACAAAGATTCCTCGCGCAGGCGGCTTTGCACGTCCTACATATCAGAATTTGTTTTCTATATATAAAAGCATATAACCACATTCAACAGAATACGTGTGAAAAATAAAAATGTAATGAAAAAATCTGATGATGCGAGAGCACAGCTGGTGTTCGAAACGTCAAGTTTTTCATTACATTTTGATTAAAAGTATTCCCCCACTGAGTGCGGTACGGTGATTTTATACGCAACTTATTTACCAGCACTGGGGCAAGGTACCACATTAGTGTAGGGAGGGCTCCCCATGGTACTTACATATATTATAAGCAGGAATTGTACATAGAACTCAGTACTGGGAATGACTAAAATTATGTTTTTCTTTTTGCCTCCATAGAAAGAAATTTGAGCGAGCGATGGGAAAGTTGAGGAAAATGTTCAAATGCTTCCGATCTTGTTTCCGTTGCTTCGGCAAGGTGAGGATTTCATTCTTTCTACTGTAACATGATATATTTCATTTTGTGGAAAAGTTCATGGAGAGACATACTTGTCCAACTCAGCTACTTGATAATCTCTAAACACCTGCTATATATATGTACTGAAAAATCAATTTTTGCGATCAAAGATCGAATTAGTAATTTTAACATTTTTTAATGGGTCGCAAAGCTCAAAATTGACTAAATAGTAGAAATTTTTTCCTATCACAGCTCCCAATGACTTCCACATGATATTGCAAATGTACCGGCAATGTACTTGTAAATTTTAAATAATTAGTTCTCTGGACCAAGCCAACCCCCGATCCGCATTTGATCCACCTCGTCTACCCCCAATTCCCTCTCCCAACTTGCCTCGCTACTCTGCACTACTAGGTTCACTTGCTGTGGGCTGTAATGTCGTAACTCTGCCCCCTTTTGCGTCTTGACCCCATCCTGGGCACCACTGATTCGCCCCCTAGAAAACATACTCCCACCCTGTCGGTATTAGACATAACAAAGATTACTTGTTTTTCTACCAAATCCATTGTTATGTCACTGACTCCCCCACTACAGATTACTGTTCCAATAATATCTTTTGGGTATTTCTTCAATAGGGTTTGGATTCAGTTTCACAAAATTCGAAAATGAAACTGATATAAAGTTTGTAACTTTTAAACTTTTAGATGTTATCTATTAACTAAGGGACATTTGGATGATATAATTTATTAAAGGAGAAGGAAAGGCTAAGTCACTTGGGGGTGCCAAAGTGTTAGGCACCCCCAAGTGACTTTAATCGCTTACCTTTTACCGCAGGTGGTGCCCCTGTTAGGAGAAATCCACACCAGCCCGGGGTAGCTGTGAGCGCCTCCTCTTCCTTCTTCGTGCGCTTGCGCAGTAGAGTGGAAGGCTGAACTTCAACAAAAAAGTCAGCTTTTCACTCTACTGTGCAGGCGCCGGCCCAGGGATTTTGACAACGAAGGAAGGACGAAGCGCTCGCTGCAGCTACCCCGGGCTGGTGCGGTTTTCTCCAAACAGGGGCACCAGCCTGGGGTAAAAGGTAAGCAATTAAAGTCACTTGGGGGTGCCTAACATTTTGGCACCCCAAGTGACTTAGCCTTTCCTTCTCCATTAAATTATAGTTTTTATATTTGTGCATTTATTTTATGTGATAAACCTTTTTTTCATCATTACAGAGGAAACAAGATCGAACAGATCGGAACATCTCTGTATCTGTCGTGGTAAGCAGAGAACTGAGCAACATTTCCTAAACACCATTTTCCTACCTATTTGCGTTATCAAAGCCATGTTATTTCCTTGCCTATAGATTTCTAAGCACAATAACCTTGATGAGGTTGCACTATATACATACTGAATTCTTATTAATCAAAACTAAACAAACTGGATTAAGTCAACGTATTCCCAGTTGGCCACATTCCCCTATTATTTCTTCTTTGAATAATAAACATTTGTAAACATGTGTCTACTAATTGATAACATTGGTCACTTTCCTCACTTTTAAAACCATTTAATATTGAAATTCGCTGCAGAATCATCCATTTCCACCTCCATATAGATGACCCATATAATAGTGATTTATTGATTTTATTGTTAAAAACCGTTGTTGATGTTTAGGACCTACCAAGGGTAACCAAGTTTAGATACTTAGGTATAACTGGGTCAACTAAAGATAATGGATACTTCACTTATAATGTAATAACTGACCGGCAGACCCCCTCGACTAAATTATAAACTAAGCAGTGTATTAATATTCAAAACTAGGCAGTAGAGACATATCTGATTGGCTACTAGGTACAGTCTACTGACTGTTCCAAAACATTGTCATATTGCATAAGCACCTGATGGCTGGAGGAATGTGCCCTACAGTTATAAAAAAAAAATATATTAAAAAATATTGATAACTTGCATTGGCTAATAGGCCTTCAATTCCATAAAGTAACATCAACTTATTTCACTCAACCAGGAGGAGCCCACGGAAGAGCCCAACCAATCAATCTGCCTGGTAAGCAGTTAAGGAGATGGTATCATAGATTCCTTATGTTATTAGCTTCTTTCTATATGTTGTGTTGCCTTTGACAGAATGTACCATTTAATATGACTGTTTGCAAACAGCTAACTATAGCCAATAAACCTGTACCCGTATAATATGCGATATAAATGTTATTTTGATCCACATATGGATCTGTGCATACAACAGTTATAGCACTGCCCCCACCGCCCCAATTTAGTAGATATCCATGGCTCTGATCAATTTTTCTCTCTTAACCAGGAACCATCTGTTGGATCTGGCAACCCTGTTTGCCAAGTGAGTATCAAATAATTCAATAATAAAACACCAGTCCCTTAATATAACATATGACCTATTTTACCTTTATAAAATGCTGAGTTGATTTGATAACTTGACTTTTATCTCTTAACCAGGAACCAACAGAAACCCCTGGCAACAACAACTGCCAGGTAAGTAGGTTTGGTTTTCGGAAGTTTAGGGAATTTGTATTGTACAAGGTACATTTAAGATACTAAACGACAGAGTTATAGTAAGTTGATTAGATAACTTTCTATGTCTTAGGAGGAGGAACCAGAGCAGACGATGGAGCAGGCTATAAACAACTGCCATGTAAGCATAAGAGAGGGATGAGAGGGGGCAAATAAAAATCACCCTATATTTTATGAATGCAAGGCTGTATATCAGCTTCTTTAAAAAATATTACAACTTGTAACATCTTTTCTTACCTTTTTTTAATCAGGAGACTCCAGATTTCCCTGATATTAACATCTGTCAGGTAAGACAAAATAATAGGGTCACAATATAAAAAGAAATTTTAAGAGAATATTAAATTAGAGTTTCGCTTTGGGGTGGCAATTTGTTAGGCACCGCCTACTTGGCCATAAATTCAGACTAATGCCACATGGGAGGGGGGCTGATCTTGGCCTTCAGAAAAACACCGGCCACGAATAAGCCCCTACACTGGCATCAGCCTTCTTCCTGGTCTGTACCCAGAACCATTGCGTCAGGCAATGTATTTAAAAGGGCTCCGTTTTTATTGGAGCCATGAAATTATTTTTAAAAATCTTTCTTTCTGACTTAACCAGGAGGAAGAACTGATCCAGGAATCTTTGGATAAGCGAGGAGTCCCTCAATTTAACACCTGTGAGGTATGGGCCAAACATTTTGCAGGGGTCCCAAATTGTTTAAAAGGGCTCAGTTTGTATTGGAGCTACAAGGGTCATGCATATATATCTGTAAAGAATAATATTATTATTTACCCAACAGTGAAAATTATTTACTAACATAGTTTGGTATGGGCAACTGCATTTGAGCAAGTTAGCCTCAGTTAACCGGTCAGCATCTGTTTCTTACCAGTCTTCTAGCGTTTATAAATTGGTTGCTACGATTCCATACACTCATACATTTTAACTCATAGGCTACTGCCATACGTGCTAGGTTCTCGGCTGTGGATGAACACAGGCTGAGAATCCGACCCTATGTTCCTAAATGCTTTTTGATGTGTCACTACATCCGGCATTTCCCCTATATAAGTAAATAAGTACCACTGTGTCGGGCAAATAAAAATCACCCTATATTTTATGCAAGACTGTATATCAGCTACTTTAAAACAGAAATATTACAATGTGCAATATCTTTTTCTTACCTTTTATCAATTAGGAGACTCCTGAAATCCCTGATCATAACATCTGTCAGGTAAGAAAAAATATTAGGGTCACAATAGAAAAAGATATTTTGATAGAATATAAAATCCAGATTGGCTTTGGGGGGGTCCATTTGTTAGGCACCGCCTACTTGGCCAGAAATTAAGGCATCAGCCTTCTTCCTGGTCTGCACAAAGAACCATTGCGTCAGGCAATGTATTTAAAAGGCTCAGTTTTTATTGGAGCCATGAAATTATTTTTAAAAATCTTTCTATCTGACTTAACCAGGAGGAAGAACTGATCCAGGAATCTTTGGATGAGCGAGGAGTCCCTCAATTTAACACCTGCGAGGTATGGGCCAAACATTTTGCAGGGGACCCAATGTGTTTAAAAGGGCTCAGTTTGTATTGGAGCTACAAGGGTCATGCATATATATATCTGTAAAGAATAATATTATTTATTACCCAACAGTGAAAATTATTTACTAACATAGTTTGGTATGGGCAACTGCATTTGAGCAAGTTAGCCTCAGTTAACCGGTCAGCAAATAAAAATCACCCTATATTTTATGCAAGACTGTATATCAGCTTCTTTAAAACAGAAATATTACAATGTGCAATATCTTTTTCTTACCTTTTATCAATTAGGAGACTCCCGAAATCCCTGATCATAACATCTGTCAGGTAAGAAAAAATATTAGGGTCACAATAGAAAAAGATATTTTGATAGAATATAAAATCCAGATTGGCTTTGGGGGGGTCCATTTGTTAGGCACCGCCTACTTGGCCAGAAATTAAGGCATCAGCCTTCTTCCTGGTCTGCACCAAGAACCATTGCATCAGGCAATGTATTTAAAAGGGCTCTGGTTTTATTGGAGCCATGAAATTATTTTTAAAAATCTTTCTTTCTGACTTAACCAGGAGGAAGAACTGATCCAGGAATCTTTGGATGAGCGCAGAGTCCCTCAATTTAACACCTGTGAGGTATGGGCCAAACATTTTGCAGGGGGTCCCAATGTGTTTAAAAGGGCTCAGTTTGTATTGGAGCTACAAGGGTCATGCATATATATCTGTAAAGATTAATATTATTAATTACCCAACAGTGAAAATTATTTACTAACATAGTTTGGTATGGGCAACTGCATTTGAGCAAGTTAGCCTCAGTTAACCAGTCAGCATCTGTTTCTTACTGGTCTTCTAGCGTTTATAAATTGGTTGCTACGATTCCATACACTCATACATTGTAACTCATAGGCTACTGCCACACATGCTAGATTTTCGGCTGTGGATAAACACAGGCTGAGAATCCGACCCTATGTTCCTAAATGCTTTTTCGTGTGCCACCACATTTGGCATTGACCCTATATAAGTAAATAAGTACCACTGTGTCGGACAAATCAAAATCACCCTATATCATAATCAAGATTGCATTTACCTTGTCTTTCCCTTTCTTAACCAGGAGGCTCCTGCGATCAACGATCCTGAGATCTGCAAGGTAAAAAGAAATTATATGGTCAAAATACCAAACTTTTATAACAGAGCACCCTCTACTCTCTAACATTGGCCAGGGTTATGCAGAGTAGTTACTAATGTTGCACAAAAATTTTTTGCGAAAAATTTGTTGTATGAAAATAATTTCCATGCATTTTTTGTGATGCACATCATTTTTGATATTTCCTAAATTTTTCGGGACAGATTTGCTCATCACTACTCTGCACATCACACTGGATTGTTTTTATCAGGCACAAGGTGCAGAACACAGCCAGAACCTGGAGAGAATTGCTTTCCGAATGAGCACTTATGGGCACACATTTGTACCACTAAGTGTTCTTGTAGTGCTCTCGGGGGTCTAATTAAATGACCCTTATGTCTCAGATATAACCAGACTGAATTCATACTGGCTCATTTGTTTCTAAACAAGAATATATTTTTTATTAAGCTAAACTGATACAGTAAAAGTCTTTTTCCCCCCCGAAACCAGGATGAATCAGAAAGCCTCCCTCAGCAGGTAGAAGTGGAGCAGGTGAATAACACCAACTCCTGCCACTTCCAGGTAAGGAGAAAATAACGATAACAATAATTTTATCATATCCTTTAGTGAACTGAGCGATTCTATAACATTTTCTCTCTTAACCAGGAAACCCTGGAAGAAAGTGACGATCCTCAACCTGAGATCTGTGAGGTAACCAGCAAACACTTGTATTATGTAAAAGAGAAACACAATTATATTAAAATATCCAACTCGGCTACCTAAAATTCATCGTGACCGTATCTCTAGGAAGCCGAATAGATCTAATATAACATGTTTTAATGACACTTTTAAGCTCTCAATGAGATGGTTGAGAAACTGTATTTTTATTTACCAGGCGTCACCAAAAGAAACTGGCACCAACACCAGCCAGGAAGAGGGCTCGGTAAAGGAACTGAGCAAAGAGGGCGTGAAAGATCTTAAGGAGGTTTGAGCTTAATTTAATATTTTTTCTCTCAATATAACATTAAATCATTTTAAACCTATTTGGACTCCAAGCAGGCCCCCTATCCATCTGCATCATGCAAACTCTTATGTAGGCCCCATTCCACTCTTACCTGAAGGTCAAATGCACAAGGGCTCCGTGGGGTGGTTGGGCACCAATTTTTGCCTCCGTTGCCATCCTCTCAGGTCTTCGACATCTCTCATTGCCATTCTAGAACATGCACACTAAAGCCAAGATCCAGGCAGGCTACACTATACATACAAAAATATTGAAAAATATTGATAACTTGCATTGGCTAATAGACCTTCAATTCCATAAAGTAACGTCAACTTTTTTCACTCAACCAGGAGGAGCCCAACCAATTGATCTGCCTGGTAAGCAGTTAAGGAGATGGTATCATAGATTCCTTATGTTATTAGCTTCTTCCTATATGTTGTGTTGCCTTTAACAGAATTTACCATTTAATATGACTGTTTGCAAACAGCTAACTATAGCCAATAAACCCGTACCGGTATAACTTGCGATACAAATGTTATTTTGATCCACATATGGATCTGTGCATACAACAGTTATAGAACTGCCCCCGCCGCCCCAATTTAGTAGATATCCATGGCTCTGATCAATTTTTCTTTCTTAACCAGGAACCATCTGTTGGATCTAGCAACCCTGTTTGCCAAGTGAGTATCAAATAATTCAATAATAAAACACCAGTCCCTCAATATAACATATGACCTATTTTACCTTTATAAAATGCTGAGTTGATTTGATAACTTGACTTTTATCTCTTAACCAGGAACCAACAGAAACCCCTGGCAACAACAACTGCCAGGTAAGTAGGTTTGGTTTTCAGAAGTTTAGGGAATTTGTATTGTACAAGGTACATTTAAGATACTAAACTACAGAGTTATAAGTTGATTAGATAACTTTCTATGTCTTAGGAGGAGGAGCCAGAACAGACGATGGAGCAGGCTATAAACAACTGCCATGTAAGCATAAGAGAGGGATGAGAGGGGGCAAATAAAAATCACCCTATATTTTATGAATGCAAGGCTGTATATCAGCTTCTTTAAAAAATATTACAACTTGCAACATCTTTTCTTACCTTTTTTCAATCAGGAGACTCCAGATTTCCCTGATATTAACATCTGTCAGGTAAGACAAAATAATAGGGTCACAATAGAAAAAGATATTTTAAGAGAATATTAAATTAGAGTTTCGCTTTGGGGTGGCAATTTGTTAGGCACCGCCTACTTGGCCATAAATTCAGACTAATGCCACATGGGAGGGGGGCTGATCTTGACCTTCAGAAAAACACCAGCCACAAATCAGCCCCTACACTGGCATCAGCCTTCTTCCTGGTCTGCACCCAGAACCATTGCGTCAGGCAATGTATTTAAAAGGGCTCCGTTTTTATTGGAGCCATGACATTATTTTTAAAAATCTTTCTTTCCGACTTAACCAGGAGGAAGAACTGATCCAAGAAACTTTGGATGAGCGAGGAGTCCCTCAATTTAACACCTGCGAGGTATGGGCCAAACATTTTGCAGGGGACCCAATGTGTTTAAAAGGGCTCAGTTTGTATTGGAGCTACAAGGGTCATGCATATATATCTGTAAAGAATAATATTATTTATTACCCAACAGTGAAAATTATTTACTAACATAGTTTGGTATGGGCAACTGCATTTGAGCAAGTTAGCCTCAGTTAACCGGTTAGCATCTGTTTCTTACTGGTCTTCTAGCGTTTATAAATTGGTTGCTACGATTCCATACACTCATACATTGTAACTCATAGGCTACTGCCACACATGCTAGATTCTCGGCTGTGGATAAACACAGGCTGAGAATCCGTCCCTATGTTCCTAAATGCTTTTTCGTGTGCCACCACATTCGGCATTGACCCTGTATAAGTAAATAAGTACCACTGTGTCGGACAAATCAAAATCACCCTATATCATAATCAAGATTGCATTTACCTTGTCTTTCCCTTTCTTAACCAGGAGGCTCCTGCGATCAACGATCCTGAGATCTGCCAGGTAAAAAGAAATAATATGGTCAAAATACCAAACTTTTATAACAGAGTTAAAGCACCCTCTACTCTCTAACATTGGCCAGGTTTATGCAGAGTAGTTACTAATGTTGCACAAAAATTCTTTGCAAAAAATTTGTTGTATGAAAATAATTTCCATGCATTTTTTGTGATGCACATCATTTTTGATATTTCCTAAATTTTTCGGGACAGATTTGCTTATCACTACTCTGCACATCACACTGGATTGTTTTTATCAGGCACAAGGTGCAGAACACAGCCAGAACCTGGAGAGAATTGCTTTCCGAATGAGCACTTATGGGCACACATTTGTACCACTAAGTGTTCTTGTAGTGCTCTCGGGGGTCTAATTAAATGACCCTTATGTCTCAGATATAACCAGACTGAATTCATACTGGCTCATTTGTTTCTAAACAAGAATATATTTTTTATTAAGCTAAACTGATACAGTAAAAGTCTTTTTCCCCCCCGAAACCAGGATGAATCAGAAAGCCTCCCTCAGCAGGTAGAAGTGGAGCAGGTGAATAACACCAACTCCTGCCACTTCCAGGTAAGGAGAAAATAACGATAACAATCATTTTATCTTATCCTTTAGTGAACTGAGCGATCCTATAACATTTTCTCTCTTAACCAGGAAACTGTGGAAGAAAGTGACGATCCTCAACCTGAGATCTGTGAGGTAACCAGCAAACACTTGTATTATGTAAAAGAGAAACACAATTATATTAAAATATCCAACTCGGCTACCTAAAATTCATCGTGACCGTATCTCTAGGAAGCCGAATAGATCTAATATAACATGTTTTAATGACACTTTTAAACTCTCAATGAGATGGTTGAGAAACTGTATTTTTATTTACCAGGCGTCACCAAAAGAAACTGGCACCAACACCAGCCAGGAAGAGGGCTCGGTAAAGGAACTGAGCGAAGAGGGCGTGAAAGATCTTAAGGAGGTTTGAGCTTAATTTAATATTTTTTCTCTCAATATAACATTAAATCATTTTAAACCTATTTGGACTCCAAGCAGGCCCCCTATCCATCTGCATCATGCAAACTCTTATGTAGGCCCCATTCCACTCTTACCTGAAGGTCAAATGCACAAGGGCTCCGTGGGGTGGTTGGGCACCAATTTTTGCCTCCGTTGCCATCCTCTCAGGTCTTCGACATCTCTCATTGCCATTCTAGAACATGCACACTAAAGCCAAGATCCAGGCAGGCTACACTATACATACAAAAATATTGAAAAATATTGATAACTTGCATTGGCTAATAGACCTTCAATTCCATAAAGTAACGTCAACTTTTTTCACTCAACCAGGAGGAGCCCAACCAATTGATCTGCCTGGTAAGCGGTTAAGGAGATGGTATCATAGATTCCTTATGTTATTAGCTTCTTCCTATATGTTGTGTTGCCTTTAACAGAATTTACCATTTAATATGACTGTTTGCAAACAGCTAACTATAGCCAATAAACCCGTACCGGTATAACTTGCGATATAAATGTTATTTTGATCCACATATGGATCTGTGCATACAACAGTTATAGAACTGCCCCCGCCGCCCCAATTTAGTAGATATCCATGGCTCTGATCAATTTTTCTTTCTTAACCAGGAACCATCTGTTGGATCTAGCAACCCTGTTTGCCAAGTGAGTATCAAATAATTCAATAATAAAACACCAGTCCCTCAATATAACATATGACCTATTTTACCTTTATAAAATGCTGAGTTGATTTGATAACTTGACTTTTATCTCTTAACCAGGAACCAACAGAAACCCCTGGCAACAACAACTGCCAGGTAAGTAGGTTTGGTTTTCGGAAGTTTAGGGAATTTGTATTGTACAAGGTACATTTAAGATACTAAACGACAGAGTTATAGTAAGTTGATTAGATAACTTTCTATGTCTTAGGAGGAGGAACCAGCGCAGACAATGGAGCAGGCTATAAACAACTGCCATGTAAGCATAAGAGAGGGATGAGAGGGGGCAAATAAAAATCACCCTATATTTTATGAATGCAAGGCTGTATATCAGCTTCTTTAAAAAATATTACAACTTGCAACATCTTTTCTTACCTTTTTTCAATCAGGAGACTCCAGATATCCCTGATATTAACATCTGTCAGGTAAGACAAAATAATAGGGTCACAATAGAAAAAGATATTTTAAGAGAATATTAAATTAGAGTTTCGCTTTGGGGTGGCAATTTTTTAGGCACCGCCTACTTGGCCATAAATTCAGACTAATGCCACATGGGAGGGGGGCTGATCTTGGCCTTCAGAAAAACACCAGCCACAAATCAGCCCCTACACTGGCATCAGCCTTCTTCCTGGTCTGCACCCAGAACCATTGCGTCAGGCAATGTATTTAAAAGGGCTCCGTTTTTATTGGAGCCATGACATTATTTTTAAAAATCTTTCTTTCTGACTTAACCAGGAGGAAGAACTGATCCAAGAAACTTTGGATGAGCGAGGAGTCCCTCAATTTAACACCTGTGAGGTATGGGCCAAACATTTTGCAGGGGTCCCAATGTGTTTAAAAGGGCTCAGTTTGTATTGGAGCTACAAGGGTCATGCATATATATATATCTGTAAAGAATAATATTATTTATTACCCAACAGTGAAAATTATTTACTAACATAGTTTGGTAGGGGCAACTGCATTTGAGCAAGTTAGCCTCAGTTAACTGGCCAGCATCTGTTTCTTACCAGTCTTCTAGCCTTTATAAATTGGTTCCTAAATGCTTTTTGATGTGTAACCACATCCGGCATTTCCCCTATATAAGTAAATAAGTACCACTGTGTCGGGCAAATAAAAATCACCCTATATTTTATGCAAGACTGTATATCAGCTGCTTTAAAACAGAAATATTACAATGTGCAATATCTTTTTCTTACCTTTTATCAATTAGGAAACTCCTGAAATCCCTGATCATAACATCTGTCAGGTAAGAAAAAATATTAGGGTCACAATAAAAAAAGATATTTTGATAGAATATAAAATCCAGATTGGCTTTGGGGGGGTCCATTTGTTAGGCACTGCCTACTTGGCCAGAAATTAAGGCATCAGCCTTCTTCCTGGTCTGCACCCAGAACCATTGCATCAGGCAATGTATTTAAAAGGGCTCTGTTATAACTGGAGCCATGAAATTATTTTTAAAAATCTTTCTTTCTGACTTAACCAGGAGGAAGAACTGATCCAGGAATCTTTGGATGAGCGAGGGGTCCCTCAATTTAACACCTGTGAGGTATGGGCCAAACATTTTGCAGGGGTCCCAATGTGTTTAAAAGGGGTCAGTTTGTATTGGAGCTACAAGGGTCATGAATATTATCTGTAAAGAATTATAATAATATTTACCCAACATTGAAAATTATTTACTAACATAGTTTGGTATGGGCAACTGCATTTGAGAAAGTTAGCCTCAGTTAACCAGTCAGCATCTGTTTCATACTGGTCTTCTAACGTGTATAAATTAGAAAATAAAAAAATACCACTGTGTTGGGAAAATAAAAATCACCTGATATTTGATGCAAGACTGTATATCAGTTTCTTTAAAACAGAAATATTACAATGAGCAATATGTTTTTCTTACCTTTTTTTCAGGAGACTCCCGAAATCCAGGCTGATAACATCTGTCAGGTAAGAAAAAAAATTATAGGGTCACAATAGAAAAAGATATTTTATGAGTATATCCAATCCAGATTCACTTTGGGGTGGCAATTTGTTAGGCACCGACCGCTTGGCCAGAAATTAAGGCCAATGCCCATAGGGGGGCTGATCTTGGCCTTCAGAAAAACACCGGCAAAGTATCAGCCCCTACACTGGCATCAGCCTTCTTCCTTGCCTGTACCCAGAACCATTGTGTCAGGCAATGTGTTTAAAAGGGCTCAGTTTTTATTGGAGCCATTAAATTATTTTTAAAATCTTTTTATTCTGACTTAACCAGGAGGAAGAACTGAGCTACACGGGTCATGAATAATATCTGTAAATAATAATATCTACACAACAGTGACAATTATTAACTAACATAGTTTAACTGAGGCTAACTTGCTCAAATGCAGTTGCCCATACCAACCAGTCAGCCTCTGTTTCTTACTGGTCTTCTATCGTGTATAAATTAGAAAATAAAAACATATGATTAGTTGCTACGATTACATATACTCATACATTTTAACTTACAGGCTAATTCAACAGGTGCTACATTCTTGGTCTGTGGATAAACACAGGCAAAGGATCCGATCCTATGTTCCTAAATGCTTTTTCGTGTGCCACCACATCCGGCATTGACCCTATATAAGTAAATAAGTACCACTGTGTCGGACAAATCAAAATCACCCTATATTATAATCAAGATTGTATTTACCTTGTCTTTCCCTTTTTTAACCAGGAGGCTCCTGCGATCAACGATCCTGAGATCTGCCAGGTAAAAAGAAATTATATGGTCAAAATACCAAACATTTTTAACAGAGTTAAAGCACCCTCTACTCTCTAACATTGGCCAGGGTTAAGCAGAGTAGTTACTAATGTTGCATGAAAAAAAATTCCATTCATTTTTTGCGACGCACATAATTTTTGCTATTTCCTAAATTTTTCGGGACAGATTTGCTCATCACTACTCTGCACATCACACTGGATTGTTTTTATCAGGCACAAGGTGCAGAACACAGCCAGAACCTGGAGAGAATTGCTTTCCGAATGAGCACTTAAGGGCACACATTTGCACCACTAAGTGTTCTTGCAGTGCTCTCGGGGGTCTAAGTAAATGACCCTTATGTCTCAGATATAACCAGATTGAATTCA
The DNA here is from genome assembly GCF_000004195.4 of Xenopus tropicalis. Classification (NCBI taxonomy): domain Eukaryota; kingdom Metazoa; phylum Chordata; class Amphibia; order Anura; family Pipidae; genus Xenopus; species Xenopus tropicalis. The sequence continues at coordinate 29,366,747 of NC_030678.2, forward strand.
TATTGGCTCATTTGTTTCTAAAGAAGGTTTATTTCAGAATATTTTTTATTAAGCTAAACTGATACAGTAAAATAATTTTTCCCCCCCGAAACCAGGATGAATCAGAAAGCCTCCCTCAGCAGGTAGAAGTGGAGCAGGTGAATAACACCAACTCCTGCGACTGCCAGGTAAGGAGAAAATAACCATAACAATAATTTTATCTTATCCTTTAGTGAACTGAGCGATCCTATAACATTTTCTCTCTTAACCAGGAAACCCTGGAAGAAAGTGACGATCCTCAACCTGAGATCTGTGAGGTAACCAGCAAACACTTGTATTATGTAAAAGAGAAACACAATTATATTAAAATATCCAACTCAGCTACCTAAAATCCATTGTGACCATTTCTCTAGGAAGCCGAATAGATCTAATATAACATGTTTTAATGACACTTTTAAGCTCTCAATGAGATGGTTGAGAAACTGTATTTTTATTTACCAGGCGTCACCAAAAGAAACTGGCACCAACACCAGCCAGGAAGAGGGCTCGGTAAAGGAACTGAGCGAAGAGGGCGTGAAAGATCTTAAGGAGGTTTGAGCTTAATTTAATATTTTTTCTCTCAATATAACATTAAATCATTTTAAACCTATTTGGACTCCAAGCAGGCCCCCTATCCATCTGCATCATGCAAACTCCTATGTAGGCCCCATTCCACTCTCACCTGAAGGTCAAATGCACAAGGGCTCCGTGGGGTGGTTGGGCACCACTTTTTGCCACATAGCCATCCTCTCAGGTCTTCCACATCTCTCATTGCCCTTCTAGAACAAGCACACTGAAGCCAAGATCCAGGCAGGCTTCACTATACATACTCCTGCAATCAGAGCAATGAGGGTTTTAAAAGAACGGGCACTGCAAAACATAACAACCATCAAGCCCACTCCAAAGCTCTATCTCCCATTATTTGTGGGCACAGATATATACATTTGGGTGTTGCAGTTCTACTTCAAGATCGAAGGTTCAGTTTACATAACACATTTTCTTTCACAGGAATCTGGCACTACCACCTGCTGGCCCGAGATCTCCCAAAGAAAGCGAGTGGAACCTCCGACCAACAAGGTGGGTCTCAATGAGGTTTAAACAAAAAGATCTTATTCAACTTTTTCATCAATTTATATTTAAAGGGCCCTTCCCCTTTTCAATCCTTCTGGACAATGAACTGCTCTTAACTCAAAGCCCATTGGTTCAGCTTGTGTGGGAGAGAGGGGTTGTTTTTATAAAGAGGGTTTAAACTATAAGCAAAGTATAGTTCAGAACATGACCTGTTCCTTAAACCAAAGTGGTAAATATTGTCTATTTAAGCACCTGCACCTTCAGGGTTTGGTTCATATAACAAAAATGTTCTCTGTTTTAACCAAGATGTACCAGAGAAAACTGCCAGTCTATTATAAACATATTATGTATGAGCCAAACTACTTTAACTAACATACTGGCACCATATAGTAAATTAATCCTTTCCTTGTTCTACAAATTATGTTAGCAGTTCCATGAAATGAGTTGGTCTGATTAAATCCATTTTTTCTTCCTCAGGGGAATAACACCATCTCACTCGCTGAGAAATACCCAGTAAGTAGCTGTAAAACTGTATTTTGGCTTAAATTTTCCAGCCCCCAGTCTTCTACCTTCTGTTTCCTCTTACACCTTATGCGCTTCTCACATGTTAGAAAGGTTATTTGTCCAACTGCATAATATTAGTTTTTCACATTTTCAATGTTATTTTTTAGGAGCCCGGGAGATATTTAAAATTGGGGGAACCAATCGGAGAGGACCCCAACGGAGTGATTTACATTGTAAGATATTTTATTCTGTTTTAAAATGTGTGTTCTTTTGGGTTATTCTGTAATTCTGTCCATTGGTTGTGCCCTCTAGAGTATTGTCCTTTCTGTGTTTTTCTTGTGCTTCAGAAGCAGCCAATAAACCTTTCCATATTTACATGCTTCTGTATATTTGCTTTCCCATACTGTTTTGTTAGTAATGATCACTGAGCTTCTTTTCCTACTTTTGTTACAGGGATGGCACCTAAACAGACGGATGGAGGTGGCCATTGTAATCGTGAAAGATCAAGAGGTAATGTGTCTTCATGATTACTGTAATTAGATACTAATTAGCATTTTGTTATACCTACATTATGGTTATCTGTAGAAAGAGAACTTGTTAACCAAATGCAGTCAGTGAAATACCCTGGTCCCTAATAACTATGTAACGTAAGAAAAACAGTTTGATATTAAAGAACTAAAGGAGTCTCCGTCATATTATACAATACTCATGTAGAGATATAACAAAGCTGTCATTTTTCATAATGACAAGTTAGGTTGGGGTATTTGAAATTGTTATTGTATCCATTTTATTTACCTTGTTTCTTTTGTTTGAAACTAGAAGCAAAAGGAAGTCCAACAAGAAGTTGAAGTCCTTCAAATGGTGTCAGGCCACCAAAATATCGTGGATTTCTATGGGGCTTATTACCATCAGGCCTCACGGACACCATCACCACCTGAAGGACTTTGGGTAAGGAAGTGTTTTTTCGGAGAGGTTACACATTTATGTAGCAAATATGCCAATTTATACTGATCTAATACACAAGTTAGCATTTTGGATGCAAACATGATCCAGTTTGGTAAGAAGCAGTTGCAGCTGATATTGCAGTCACACCAAGACTTAAAGCCACAAAGCCTTTTCCTCGGGTTCCCAATAAAATTTTAGGTACAGTAAATAAAATAGTTGACCAAATATTCTTTATTTGTTTTCTAGATTGCTACGGAGTTTATCACTGGTGCCACTCTACAAGACCTTATTGGCACCACAAAGCACTTAGGAGAAAGGTGGATCTCCTATATCTGCAAACATATAATCACGGTAGGTCACATGTTGAGCTCCTTGGTGCTATTCTGCATATTTCTAATTAATCAAAGAGTACAAAAATATGTATATACTTACTTCTGCTTTCTTGATTTCTCAGGGCCTTTTCCACCTGCAAAAAAAGAACATCATCCACCATGACATTAAGCCCGGGAACATCCTTATCACCTCCTTCGGAGAGGTGAAGATTGGTAAGTGATGCTTAGAATCTCAACACAAGGATATTTTTTTCTCCGTGGTGTTTATTGGTGGCTAGCATTTCAAAATGAACATTAACATTCCTGCTTTTCTCATACAATTTCAGGCGAATTTGGCTTTGCCACTGTTGGAACAACGAGCAGCAGTACTTCTGGGACAACAACATACATGGCTCCAGAAGTACTGGCTAATTTTGGAGACAACAAGCCTGAGTATGACCATAAGGTATTGTGATGTCTTCCCGCTCTTTATAGTTTAGAGTTAATGTCTCCTTTATATAAAATGTATGTCACTTACACGCGTTGAACTACATGGAATTTTCCACTCACTTTACTTACCCCTCTCATAACAGACAATGCAGAGCTGTAATGTGGTTTCTGTGATACGAGAATCTGAAATGAGAGAGTGAAATGCATTTTAGGTGCAGGACACAAGAATATTAGAAACCAACTTCATCTGACTGCTTATGCTTTATGGGCATGTTACACTCCATGTAACACACAAGACTCTCAGTTTGGGGTCATTTTCTAGACATAAAAGTCACAGCACTTTACTACTTGATTATAATCTTCTAATGGATTTCTTATTGTGCATCCTAAATAGAATCACTATCAGGGTGTGGGTGGATAGGGATCAGAAGTATCTGGATCATCTGCAACTGGAATTATTTCCATGTACTCTGTATATATTCTTCTCTAATAACTGTCTTTCCCAATATTTTCATATCCAGGCTGACATCTGGTCACTCGGCATTGCAGCCATTGAAATGGCAGAGGGAAATCTCTGTAAGTAAACCCTAGTGTGTGCGCGTATATACTATACTGCATGTAGAACTGTTTGTAGCATGGTCGGGGGGCATTTATGTGTCACACCATAACATAGAATATTATTAAATATTAAAACAAAGGGGCTGATTTACTAAAATTTGAATTTGCTTTGTTTCCATAATACACCATTTTTTGAGGCAAAGAACTAGAATTTAATTTTTTTTTGGATTTTGACTTTTCAAACTTGAAAATGTACCATTTAATAAAATTTGAAAACACAAATGTAAAGAACTGGCAGCTAAAACCTGGCAAGCTCCTGTATATGGCAATAAAAAGGTGTATTTTCCATTTTTAAGCTATTTTAAGATACAAGTTTTTGAAACAATTGTAATAACTGATTTCCTGATTCCCAATTAATTTTTTGTAAACATCATGTCATTTGAGTAAAAAAAAAAAATCACATACACAATTGAGTTACAGAATTTAAGTGAATCACCCCAAATGTTGTATTCATCAGTCATCATATTTTTGTGTTGTATCTTTATATCCTAGCATTCAGCAAACTTCCACCACAGAAGCTGCTTGAGAAAATAACACGCGGTCCCATCCCAGCATTAACACCATGGGGAAAATGGTGAGTCACTTTCACTAGAATAGGAAAAGGCAGTGAGGGGGTGGTGGGGAAACAGAAACAAAAAAGAGGTGGAGAGGGTGGGGAAATGAATAGGCAGTTGGGGGAAGAGTGGGAACATGGAAAGGGTATAATAATAAGGTGTGTGAATGAGAAAGAGAGTCAGGAAAGGTAGGGAAATAGGCAAGGTAGAGGTTATGGTGAGGGGGACATTGGGATATGAGGTAAAGTAAGGATGGGGAAAGGGATAAATGGGTAAATGAGGGCAGGTAAATGCAGTAAGATGCCATAGCCAGTCACAATTTATTGGGCTGGTGGGGGGCTGTTTGGGTCTCTATGTACTTGAAATGCCAGGGCCTATTAAGTGTCCCAGTTGGGCTGAAATAAGGGTGAAGGTGAGGTGTAATGTGTGTAGCTCTTGAATGCACAAATGCAGACTCTCGTGCTGAGCTTGAGATCTTGGGGCTGTTATCTGGCAGCCAATACAAGCCAGGCTAAGATGTTGGAAAAACCAGAAAGACAGTATTGTGGTCACAGGTAAATGTACCCTAATAATTCAGGGTTCGTAAGTAAGCACAATAGAACCCCATTTCAGGCACAGCAGTTGAACCTTTAGAAGGGAATGGGCTCACCCTCTATTGCTGTCTTGAACAGCCCCTATCTGCCTGTGTTGTGATTGGGTACAGAGTGGCAGGATCAGGGAGACGCCATCACAATGATTAACAAGGCAGTGAGGAACTTTAAAGGGAGGATAATGGGGCATACAGGGCACTTGGCTGTGCTGATTCTATTAATAGACTGTTAAACGTGTGAACTCTGAGAAATGAGCTATTATGTAACATGAACAATTATAATATATAATATAATTTTGCCACCGTTACTGTTTTCCAGGAGCGACGAGTTCCATTTCTTTATTTCAGAGTGCCTGCAGAGAGATCCATCTAGAAGACCGTCTGCAAGGCAACTTCTGTCACACCCTTTCATCGGAGAGATCAGGGGTGAAAGGGGGGTGCAGAAGAATATTGCGCAACAGCTGCACAGAGGTAAGGGGAACTGCTCATTCTCATTATAGGTCACACAATACATTGACTATAACCATCTACTGCTCCCGTTCATACAATATTCTCTTGCTTTCCTACATACAAAATCATTCGATACTAAAGCCACCAATAATAAAGACTTGTATTAGGGCAGAGGTCACTAAACTGGGCTAAAACAAGCTGAGATGGGAGAACACGTTATTATTAGATAGTTGTAGTTGACCTTTACATCAGCAGCAAAGGGATCGAGATATAAAACACGCAATGACAAAAACTATTAATGCAAATAGTAGAAATGAACAAATGACAGAATTGTTATATACTCACCTACTCCATGAATAACGCTGAACAATCTCTCCTTAGGAATGAAGCGCTAAAAGAACAGAAGCAGGCAGCCGTCGGGGGAGGGTTTGGGGCAAAGGGGGCCTATTTAACATCCTTGGGCCCCCCACATAACATCGTGGTCCCGATGGCAGCCCTCTACGTTCTCTTCTTCATAGACAACAGCATCTTCTAACAACTGCATCTGAAAAATCTTTATTGTGTACTGATTTATACAATAAATATTCCATCTTTATATTACATCAATCCATGCTAGATTTTCTTATTCGGCTCATATCCGTCATCCTTTTAATACAAATTCTAATGATGAGGTAGAGAAAAGGGCAAAGTCCACAACTGGACAAAAAAAATACAAAATACTGTACAGGTATGGGACCTCTTATCCACAATGCTTGGGACCTCGGGTTTTCCAGATAAGGGATCTTTCTGTAATTTGGATCTCCGTAAGTTAAGTCTGCTAAAAATAATTTAAATATTGAATAAACCCAATAGGATGGTTTTGGCTCCAATAAAGGATAATTATATCATATCAAGATACTGGTTTCTAATTACAGAGAAAAAGGAAATCATTTTTAAAAATTTTAATTATTTGCTTAAAATGGAGTCTATGAGAGATGGCCTTTCCGTAATTCGGAACTTTCTGGATAACGGGTTTCCGGATAAGGGATCCCATACCTGTATAAGTATTTTAATATAGGAAATGTTTACTCAAAGGTTAAGGCAATTTAAGATTGCCAGTAATATAGTGGCATTCTAATAACATATGTTATTTATTTATTTTCCCGCTATTGCGTTTAAACTGCAGTCCAACCAGTAAGCAAACAAGAAAGGTGCTTAATTGACAACCTGATAAAAACCAATGGAATGGCCAGCCCATTGAATAATTGGTTTATCAATCAATTATAGGAAAAATGCATCCTAAATAGACGACCTTGAATAAATAAAATTGTGACTTGCACTTGATATTTATTTAAGAAAGGAGCAAAAATAACAAAAAGAAAAATGGATTTAAAATAAAAATTTCTCTTGCCCTTTTAATTGCCTCATTTTTAAATAAATATCTAGCAAAAGTTACATGAAAGAATTGTATGCATTTATACAATATACATACAATATACATTAATTGTGAATCTTCTGTAAATGTAATTGGAATCTGTGTGCGTAAGAACCTTCTTTATTAAGGCAATACTCAGGGTCGGACAGGGCTGCCGGGACACCGGGAAAATACCTGGTGGGCCCCAGCGGCCCATACCCGACTCTACTGCTGCTTCTTCTGGCCTCCAATGTCCTACCCTGATGCGTTTTACATACGTTTTAAGGGGTGGACGTTGGACAGGGGCCCCCCACCCCCCCGAAAAAAACCAGGAGGGTGCTATTACTACAATATTACTCCCAAACATTGTAAGGCCCTGGGTAGTGTCTGTGAACATTAAGGGTTAGATGGTATCAAAGAAGTATCTAGATAGACTTACCTGTGATAAGGAATGAGATCTTGATGAGGTCCCTATTTTAATAGTAGCAGTTGATGGAATTTGAACCACATTATTGCAATTACTGAAAAATGGTCAGGTCCCGCCCCACTACCCTAGAACAATAGGCAAATACTGACTAACAAGACATACTGTATGTGACTGCCAGTCCCACAAAAGGCTAAACTTACACTTTGTCACAAACTCTACCAAAACCTTTAAGCAGCTTTCCAAATAACTGTATGGCCAAATATACTATAGACCAGTGCTGTCCAACTGGCGGCCCGCGACCCCCCTCTCTGTGGCCCTCCACCTGTCTGGCTGCTTTGATGTAAGCATTTTGAGTAAGCATTAAATGGTATCAGTACTGAGATTAACTGCCCCCCCCTGCATGGTTCTCACCTCAGATTCAGGCTGTAATCCCTCTGTATTGTTTAAAAATGTAATCCCCTGTGTTTTTCACACCTTTTAATACCTGCATTGTTCCCCCCCTGCAGTGTTCACACCTCAGGCTCAGACTGTAATCACTCCCATTGTTCACTTCTTCACACATCAGTACATAGGTACTGTAGGCAGAGTATGGCACATACAGCCAGCATAGGGCAGGTAGAGTATGGCACACACAGGCAGCATAGGTCAGGGAGGGTATGGCACACACAGGAAGGGTAGGGCAGGCAGAGTATGGCACACACAGGCAGGGTAGGGCAGGCTGAGTATGGCACACAGAGGCAGCATAGGGAAGGCAGAGTATGTCACACACAGGCAGGGTAGGACAGGCAGAGTATGGCACACACATACAGCATAGGACAGGCAGAGTGCTGCCTGTGTGTGCCATACTCTGCTTGCCCTATGCTGCTTGTGGGAGGTGAACCTGGCAGGGGTTTGTTGTGGGAGTTTGTTAGCAGTTGGAAATAGCCATTAAATGGTCCCAAAGGTGTGTAATTATGTACAGGGGGTTGCTCTGCTATCCACAGGGGAGGAGGAGGCATATGGAATTTAAGGGTATATCTTAATATGACATAATTCTTTCACATATGAATGATGGTTGATATCCCCACAGTAACGACCAAGCATTTGCTGTGCTACCACCATTGTGATAAAATAGGTGTGGTTTGAAGTGGTTGTGGTTTCAAAAAGGGGAGTGGTCAAAACTGGCTTCCATTAGTGGCCCTCCACCATGTATGCTAGAGAAATTCCGGCCCTTGGCACCGTAGAAGTTGGACAGCACTGCTATAGACCATTCCAGCATTAGTTCCCCCAGTTGTGCTTTTGTCTGTCTGGAAATGTATAACTTATTAACCAGGATGAGTGCAACTGTCCAACCCAAGTCCAACAGAACAGAGCCCACTGCCTGCATTTTCTGTTCCCAACACGGGTGACTGGTGTTTGAAGGAGCCTCCTGCCATAACCATTGGGTTGGCTATCTCTTAACGGTGTAGAAAATTTGAGAAAAATTGCCATTGCCATTGATTTTTTTTTTTTTCTTTTTTAAATTTGGAACTTTGGAAGCTGCTTGAACATGGATAGTAAGGGGGCTATTATTGTAGCCTCACAGAGCAAAACTAGTTTGGCTGTTGGGGTCAGTGACTCCAAATTGAGAAGCTGGAAAGAGGCAGTATAAAAAATAAAGACCAATCAAAGTTGCTAAGAATAGGCCATTCTGTAACATACTAAAAGTTAACTCAAAGGTGAACCACCTGCTTTAAAGGAGAAGGAAAGGCTAATAAAGAGTTAATCTCAAGCTGCAGGCATACCTTCAGTTGTCTCAATACTGCCCTTAAGTCTCCCCATACTTCACCCGTTCAGAAGATCAGAAGTTAAACAGGAAAACAAAACGCTGAACTGGGTAGAGAAGATTCCCATAAAGCAACGCTCCTTCAAGACTTGGCGACTTGTTACTGCAGGCGGTGCATGTGCACGCGGGAGGAGCGTCCGGTTGCCAGGGCGATGCATCATCGCCGAACTCTGTGACAAGCAGGTGGGGGAAGCGGGGGGGGGGGGCAGGTGCTGCGAGCGGCGGAGGGTTTGTGGCAGGAGCGGGGGGGTTTGTGGAGCTTGGGGGGTTTGTGGCAGGAGCGGGGAGCTGCGGAATCTTTGTGACAGGAGCGGGGAGCGGAGGGGGGGCTGGCTTGTGCTTTTCAGCCCATACAGACACGCTGGACAAGATGGCGGTGCCGTTCTAGTATGTGTATCTCTGTAAATCTTTCATTAGGCAAGCCAGGAATATAGCGTTTTTACACAGTAATAGTAGTACTATTTAATAGTGTGCTTAATAGATTTTGACTTTCCTTCTCCTTTAAAGGACGTCAACACCATGGGCTAATCATGGGTATGGTGGCTGTATATAGCTTGCAAGATTTTTGAGTGAGTGTTAGTTTTATGGCTTTTCATACAGGGAAGATATACAAAATTTAGGATTTTATTACGTTCTGCCAAATGTGATCTAAGTGTACTGAGTTTCATGGGAATGGAACTAGTGGGTGATACTATATTCAAGAGAGATAGAGGTCTACGGGGGTAATGTAATAAGAGGCACTTAGTTTGTCAAGGAGCAGTAACCCATAGCAACCAATCAGCAGGTAGCAAATACTGGTCACCTGTTCAAAATCAAGAATCTTATAGGTTGCTATGGGTTACTGCTCCTTTGCAAAAGTAAAGCTTTTTTTTTTTTTTTTTTTTTTTTTACATGTGGGGGTAAGAATTCTACAAAGAAAACAAAATTGGATTTTTAAATGTGGAACAAGTTTCCCATTAGGTTTTAATGAATTATCTGACTGATATGGAATGAATTGTGACTGTAACTGACTGTTGTAATTTTACTCATAATCTGCTTTGTATGTCCGTGTAGTTCAGTAAAGAAATGGAAGTGTAGTACCCACTGTCTCCACCTGGAGTGCTAGTTAAGTATGAAATATGTTGAGGCTGAAGGAGATTTAGCTTGCTGGAAGCATTTATTTATCCAATATCCTGTAACTGTATTTTAAAAGTTGAATAAAAATATTGTTTTAGTTTATCACACTTAGTGCCCCCCCTCCATTTGATGTTCATAGGTGATTCTGGAGTTGTGAGTATGTGAGGCGGCAGTCACGCCTAAACACAAACTGCTGAGTTCCATTGGAGAAGTCTAGCTGCCACTTTGTGACCTTTGATTTTTGTTTTTGTTTCTATTAAAGTACCCTTTCCACCACCCTGACCCTGAGAACAGTTAGGTTACACAGAGATAATGAATATGCAAACCTGCAACTCTATTTTATCATCCACAATAAACACCCATGCCCCCCTGCAGCCGCAACGTAGTCGTGCCTTCTAACTTCCTCTGCACCCATAATCTGCTGGACCCTATGCAGTCTGGTTTTCAGCCTGCGCACTCCACTGAGACGGCCTTATGTAGAGTGGCAAATGATCTCCAGACTGCCAAGGCCAAGGGACACTATCGACCATTCTGTCCTTATGCAGATTCTCTATTCTCTGGGTATCTGGGATCAGGCTGCATCCTGGTTCTCTTCCTATCTCTCTAACCGCGCCTTCTCTGTTGCTCTTGCTAACAAATCCTCTACCCCGGTTCAGCTTAATGTGGGGGTGCTTCAGGGCTCTGTGCTTGGTCCTTTGCTGTTCTCCCTGTACACTCTCTCTTTAGGAGACCTTATTTCTTCTTTTGGTATTAAATATCATTTATATGCAGATGACATCCAGATATATTTAGACACCCCTGCACTAACCTCTGATGTTCAAACCCGGATTGCTAACTGCCTCCTGGATGAACCAACGCCACCTCAAACTTAACCTAGCTAAAACAGAGCTCATGGTTTTCCCACCCAAACCTAGTCCTTCTCTTCATTTCCCCATTACTATTGATGGCATGACCTTCAACCCTGTTAATTCTGCATGCTGCCTTGGGGTTGGTGAGCAACAAGTTGCCCCAGAGCCACTGGTTCGGGATCACTTCTGTAACCTATTCCACAATAGTTTTAACCTACGTTCAGATGAGATCCAATACCTCTATAACATATAAAGCAGTGATCCCCAACAGTGGCTCAGGAGTAACATGTTGCTCCCCTCCCAGTGGCCTAAAAGCAGGAGCACATTTTTTTATTTCTGGCTTGGAGTTAAATTTTGGAAGCACAGAGACACAGTTTTACTCCAAGCAGAGCCTCCTGCAGGCTATCAGTACACATGGGGCTACCAAATAGCCAATCACAGTCCTTATTTAGCATCCCCAAAAACTCTTTTCATGCTTGTGTGGCTCCCCAACACACTTTATATCTGAGGGTGGCTCACAAGTAAAAAAAAGTTTGGGGATCCCTGATCTAAAGTCTATTTGGGGGGACACATTAGCTTGCATCCCTGGCTACTGAATGTAAGCGGTGTTCAGCATCACTTGTACAAATCATTTGGGCCTCAGGATATCATAAGTATTCATCTATCCCTATTACAAAATTCAGCACGTGAAAAATACATTTAATGCACGCAACAAAAAAATAAATGCACATTTGGGCTGGATGACTGCTTAAAGAAAACCCATGCACCTGAAACACGATAATGCTATTGCATTTATGAAACATAATGAATATTTTTTTCCCTAAACACAATGTTTCATAATCTGTACCTTTCAAATATTTTACTAAAACAATTCCCAAAGGATTTTATGAAAGATGCTGTGGTTTAAAATGTGTTTTCTCCAATCTCTGAAGGTGGTGTTGAACATACAGAGTAACGTATAAAGCAATCAATAACCGATACAAGAGGTGACCTGCCCAAAAGAGCTTGCAATCTACAAGGAGAAAGGGTTGAGACACAAGGTGTGGGAATGGGCATGACCAGAGTTGGGAGAGGTTTGGCACAGGTAATTGATTTTAGCAGCACACTGAGGTTATGTTAATCTAGATTAGGGTAAAATTCTCTAAATAAATGTGTTTTTAGAGATTTCTTGAAGGCAGAGAGATTGGGAGAAAGTCTGACAGTTTGTGGGAGCAAATTCCAGAGCATTTCCAAAAATCCTTAGCTCCTGTTTTATCAGATTACCTCTAAATGGGACATTCTCTTAATAGAATTTTTTTAAACCTTTAGGAAATTAAAAGAAAGAATTAAAAAGAATGAACACATGTGTTGCATCAGTATAGTATAATTGTTACATAAAAGTTTTCAACAGTAACAAAGTTTCATAACAGAAAAATAAACAATAAAATACTGGTTAGGGAGATACGCTTGAGGGTTTATAGTGAAGTTTCAATGTTCGTTGGGCAAACCATTTCCCTACTTTGTTTTTATTCTTCTTTAATCCTTAAAAGGGGCACAGAAATAGAGGATATGAAAACAGAAGCGACTGTAGGCAATTTTTGTAAGGTAAGCAGTGTTTTATGGTATAAATTGGCATTAAGGAACATAAAGGAACAAATAATAGAGATAAATTATACAGTTGCCAGTTAATTCCATTTGTAACCTGTATAAAACAAGCCTTAGCCTTACGCTTGACAACAAGAATTGACAACACTTTGAATCTATTTTTAATGAAATATTTAAGCCCGCAGTATAGTTTATGGTGCATTATTCAGTACTGACTGAATATGAACAAATCACAACTATTAGAGTAACCTCCAAGGTGATATTTAATGTGACACAGAGATCACAAAGTGGCCAGTTTCCCTGCAATTCTGTCAGAGTTCATTTGAATCTGAGCTACTTTTGCTATGAGTTGTCTGTACTGGTCGCTTTTTATTGTGATGTTAGCTCCCAGCTTACTTTGCTCCTGCTCAATTAAGAGCTCTTCTCTGTATCTCTCCACGTCTTCCTTGGTGTCGTATAAAGGAGTTATTGTGCTGCTGGGCTTTTTCTGCATTTTACTTCTCAGGGTCAAGTCTTCTTCAACATCGCTTGCTGATGTGAATATTGCGCTCCTGAGGGCCAGCAACTCCTCTTCCAGGGATAACGCCAAGCTTTCAGCCAAACAGTGTGTGCCCTCTTGTTTTACAATATTCAGCACACAGGTTGGAGGAAGAACACTTTTGAGACTGCAGAGGCACTGGAGCAACACTGCCTTATTCCTTCAACGGCAAATAGTGTGTTATATGTATTGGATTCAAAAGAAAACATGCACGGCTCAAATGTAATTTTGGAAAGTGAAAAAAATGTTGCTCTAAGGAACAGCTACATTTTCTAAAAGAACAATAGACATGGGCATAGTGCATGCATGAAATGATATGTTCTAGCACTATTTCTAATAAGGTGCAGGAACAAAAATTGCTCTGCTCCTGTCACCTATGAAAAGCATGTTCACGAGAAGCCGAGTGTGCACGCTCCTGCTAGGCAATCACAATTATAGAACAGGGGACAGGGCTTATTTGTGTCCGCAAGTGCAATGATCAAAAAACAATTTTAAACGCAAGAGTCATGTTTTTTTCCCCCACAATGTAGTGTTTTTCACAGACTTTAAGCCTTATTGTGGTTGCTAGGGGACTGTGTGTCTGACGCAATTGCGCTGCACCTGATACAACTGTCTCTGATTTGCCTAAATTAACTTAACTGGATGTGTATTAATCGTTAATTAGACGCTACTGTGCAAGTCTGATAAGTGTCATTTCTGATGTTTAGCGTTTGAGTGACATCTGCACCCAATTTTTTAGGTGCAAGTGTGCTACGCCTATTGACGCTGGGCTTGAAAGGAAACCTGATCAAAAGGTTGACCCACAACCCATGGGGCCTACAGACTGGGGAAGTACACCTTTTCTATGCACTCAAAGTTTCCCTGTCTTGGAACCCGAGGTGCGTGCAGAAGTAGCATACAGAACAGACAGCGCGAGTCCTACAATGGGAACATTTTATGGGTCACAGGTTGAGCAGCGCTGAGTGCAACTATGTGAAAGTTTAAAAAGTGCATTGTGACTAAGTACCTTTAACAAGTGGGGGTTTAACACGTAACTGTATGTGAGGTCGTAAATGACCCCTAACGTTTGCCAACTTCTAACTTCGCTGCACAGCTCTTCAATTATTTTTAAGGGCTCAATAAGGTTGGGGAGATGGGAGGGCATGTTCAGGGGGCATGATCTACAGTGAGCATGCCGCTTATTGAAAATGAAAAGCACATTAAAACATGAAAATAAAACTGCGTAGTCCTTAAGGAAACTATCAGTATGTGTAAGTCTGTGCAGTTTAAGGTATTACACCCTTGGAAACACAAGAGACATCAAGCAGTTTGTGGCTGTAACTCCTCTTTCTTTAGCAGGCTGTGGAACGAAAAGGCATTGCCCAAGAACATTCTAGCAATAGTATTATTTAAATGACATATTAAAATGATTAGTATTGGTTTCTAAATATATTCTGCTACATGAATATTAGCTCCTGTTCTATCCAGACACTATGTATATTTCAGTGTTCAACAAGTGCCATACTGAAGGCATAATCTAGACCAGTGCTGTCCAACTGGCGGCCCGCGACCCCCCTCTGTGTGGCCCCCCACCTGTCTGGCTGCTTTGATGGCTTACTCTTGTGTAAGCTTTAAATGGTATCAGTACTCTGTGATTAACTGCCCCCCCTGCATGGTTCTCACCTCAGATTCAGGCTGTAATCAGGCTGTATTGTTTAAATATGTAATCCCCTGTACTGTTCACACCTTTTAATCTCTGCATTGTTCACCCCCTGCAGTGTTCACACCTCAGGCTCAGACTGTAATCACCCCCATTGTTCCCCTATTCACACCTCAGGAGCAGTAGAAACCCACAAATAATCCCTGCATACTACAAAAAGAACATATACTGAGGTGGTACTGCAATTAAAAAGTTTTTTAATATATAGTTATTGTGCAGACTGTAGGAGCAGTGCCAGCATTATGTCACTGTAGGCTGCCTGTGTGTGCCATACACACAGGCAGCATAGGGCAAGCAGAGTATGGCACACACAGGCAGGGTAGGGAAGGCAGAGTATGGCACACACAGGCAGAGTAGGGCAGGCAGAGTATGGCACACACAGGCCAAGTTTGGCACAAACCAGCCAAGAATGGCACACACAGTGGAAGAATGGCACACGCTGTGGGTGGGTGTGGTTTCAAGTGGGTGCGGTTTCAAAAAGGGGAGTGGTCAAAACTGGCTTCCATTATCGGCCCTCCACTACGTAGGTCGGAAAAATTCCGGCCCTCGGTACAACAGAAGTTGGACAGCACTGGATCTAGACAGTGTGCTGGAAGGAGCTGACAGAGGGCCCTGTGTCTAATCAAGCAAGCTTGTACAACTTCTCTCCTTGTAGCACAGGACCTGTGTTCAACCCTGAATCACCACGTGTTACACACACCCCTACCACTCAGTGCAATTTGTCTCAAAAAGCATGTGTAGGTAATAATACCTTGCAAAGATGGTAAGTTTCCCTTCACAAGGGCTCTCTGGATTCCAGATGAAAAGAGTGCCGTCAAGACTTCCAGGTATATGGCTGCAAATGATTTCTGGGATGTGTCGCACAGGTTCCCCCTGCATATGACCAATCATCCACAATTTCACTGAAGTCAGTGTACAGTCAGGCGAGGAGATATGGAGGGAACATTTTAAATATGTGGATAAAACAGCCAAAAGGTCTTCTATACAACCTAAAAAAAACCCAAAGAATATTGCTTAAAATTTGTGGTTGTCATTTAATGTCAATGTTGTTCACCTTTAAACTTTTAGTACAATGTAGACATTTATATTTTGAGATAGATTGCAATTTGCTTTCATTTTTATGGTTTCTGAATTAAGGTTTTTGTTAAGCAGCTCTTCATAGTGGAATTTAGCAGCAATCTGGTTGCTGGGGATCAGTTTACCTAAGCAACCAGGCAATAGTTTAAACAAGAGACTGTAGGATAAAAAGAGGAGGCCTGGAATAAGATAAGTAATAAAAAATAACAATAAAAGTCTAGCTTCATAGAGCAATAGTTTTTTGGCTGCTGTGGTCAATGACCTCCATCTGACAGCTGGAAACAGTCAGAAGAAAAAGACTAATTATTTCAAAATTAAAATGAAGACTGATAGGAAAGTTGTTAAGAATAGAACATCCAATGACATACCAAAAGATTACCAAAAAGTGAACAACCCCTTTAATAAGCTATTTAATAATAGCTCATTATTTGCACAAACAGAAGGAGGGTTAACAGGAACACATGTTTTGCCCTTTTGCCCAGTGATGGCAGATTCTAGGGGATCGAGACAGAGCCTAAAAAGAACCCTCTGACTAGTATAAACATAAAATATACTACATATACCATAACTAGCCCTGTTAAATGGGCCCACAGGTTTATATTGCTGTTCCTAACTTTGCCATTTATAAATAAACCCTGCGATCAATAATAACCGTCTGTTTAAAATATCATACGTGTTCTTGTCACAATTGAACATCTAAAAACATCTACATGTCATGAATGATTTCAGGCTTGTATCACTGTTTTAGCAGTTAGATCTGGGCTAGTAAATTAACAGCCACCTTGAGGGAGAGTGGAGTTGGGCACGCCAGCGGAACTACAAGTTTGGTAAATAAGAACGAGTTGCTTTCACATCCTTAGGGAAACAGAACGGCACCTGCAGTTAAGCTGCAATTAAATTTGTTCAAATGTTACTCTGTTTAAATAAAATGTTGAAAGAAAACAGATGCTCTTTCAGAAGCTGAATAATGGGCAAAAGAAAAAAGAAACAATGGAATTATTTGTCTGCAACATTTGGCAGGCGTCATGAGCATCAGTATGGGTTCCTTATCAATTTCACCATGAAATGAGACCTGAAATTTATTCCAGTAGTTCAGTTACACAGGAGTGAGTTGTGAATTGTCATTAAATAAAAGTTAATGTTTTAGGGAATTTACATGTTATTACATTATTTTTAAACAGCATAATTAATTTCAATTTATTTTTTAACTCAATAATGTCCCGTTTGAGCACTGGAGACCAGAACTGAACAGCATATTCTAGATGGGGCCTTACCAGCGCTCTGTAAAGGGGAAGAATAACCCCCTCCTCCCGTGAATCTATACCCCTTTTATTACAGCTCAAAACCTTGTTTGCCCTTGCAGCTGCTGCCTGGCATTGCTTGCTACAGCCAAGTTTATTATCTACAAGGACTCCAAGGTCCTTCTCCATTATGGATTTGCCTAGTGCAGTCCCATTAAGGGTATACGGGGCTTGCATATTTTTACATCCCAGGTGCATGACCTTACATTTATCCACATTAAATCTCATCTGCCACTTAGCTGCCCAGATTGCCAGTTGGTCAAGATCCTGCTGCAGGGATGTCACATCCTGGATAGAATTGACTGGTCTGCAGAGTTTTGTGTCATCTGCAAACACTGATACATTACTCATAATACCCTCCCCTAAGTCATTTATGAACAAATTAAACAAAAGTGGACCCAGTACAGAACCCTGAGGGACCCCACTGAGGACCTTATTCCAAGTAGAGAATGTACAATTAACAACCACCCTCTGTACCCGATCCTGTAGCCAGTTTTCTATCCATGTGCAAACAACTTAACTAAGACCAATATGCCTTAGCTTAGCAAGCAGTCGTTTGTGGGGAACGGTATCAAATGCTTTGGCAAAATCCAAAATCCAAATCCAAAACTGTCTATCAGTTCTTACCAGAGTTGGCCTTTTATGCCTATACCATCCAATTCCTCTACAACAGGAGTGAGAAGGGCCAAAGCAGAATAGGCATAAAAATCAGGTTGGCAGGATTTAGAGAAAATAAACATAAAAGAGAATAGGTGAAAATAAGATCCTATTTTATAGCACAACTTTTCCTTACTAACACCTGTCAGGTACATACAATAGTTGAGGATGAGATAGATCAAAGCCAAACCTTATTTTACCTAAGTTCTTACATTTGTATAAGAGTACTGAGTTTTATAGTAGTAGAAATAATAATAAAGTAACTCAACAATAAAAGCACTGGAATTGTTAAGCATGTATTAATCATTACTATCTTAACATATTTCACAAGAGCTGAAGTCTCTAAGGACTATGGCTGTTAATTCCCTCGCCTCTGCGTCATTTATTTCTCTTAAGTTTTTCCACAGGTTTAGTTCAAACTTTTGAACAAAAGGGCTTTGTGTTCCAGGGCTGGTGAATAATTTAGAAGTGTTATAAATTTACCTTGACAGTGTTCAAATATATTTACTGTGTGCTTCCCTTTTAAAATGTCTTCGGTGCTTAAAGAAATTCTCCCGCATGGTACCGTCAACATCTCGCTTTTAACTAAGCTGTCAGGTTGATTTCTCCTCCTGGCGTGCAGCAGCAACACACAACTTGTGTTAATAAGCGCCAAAAGCGGGGATAGTTCTGTGACAGCAGTCACTGTGTTTCCCAAATCATTTTCATATGGGGAACAGCTCTGCCTTCCTGAAGAATCCTCTAAAACAGCATCTGCGGTAAGGGAACTGATTCTTTGTTTCTTTGCTATCGGTTCTCCTTGGTAGACAGTACTAGAATTTATTAAAGGAGCAACGGCCAGTTTTAACTCCAGGGTTCGGCATTTTGTAACTGGGGAGAGCTGGGCTGTTGTTTGATCCAGTATTAGAGATAAGCTCACATTGCTCAGGGATCTGTTAAAAACAAAATAGTGCTATGAGAAAACATTTTTATTACAGAAATGCTGAGAAATAAAACAAGACTGCACTTTGTAATTTATTATGTTTTAAAATATACTGGTTATGACAACATGTAAATCAAAAGCATCTCTTTCCACAAGTTCTTACACATGCAGAAGGCTTAAAGGGGCTGCTTACCCCAAAATTAACATTTTTGTGTGCATAAACAATATAATATTTATAAAAAGTTAAAACCTATCATAGATTTTTGCTATTTACATTATGCAAGAATTTCACAGTTTCTTAATGATTTTGAACAAAAACAAAGAGATTGCAAGCGCTCGGCCTATCCCTTAAATCAAACCTTTTTTTACATCTATCATGACATTGACCTTGCATGCTATTTATAATTTTGCCTTAAAAGTATTTTTACGATGCTTCTACATTACCTATTTGATCCCCCATGTTCCTCTATGAAAGGGCTGCCATATTTGTGCAGCAGTAGTCCATTGGTGGCTGCCTGCAAGCCGGTTTAGCGGCACTGTTTTCCAGTTAACTAAATAAGAGCTATTGGGTCTCACAACTTTACCAGGCAACCTATACTTTGGGTCCCCAGCAGCCTTTGCACTTAGCATCTCCATTGTTACACCCCTGGAGTAAAAGATTAAATATGTAAAAGCTTCCTACACTTCTTTGCACACAACTATACCTAGCTGCACTCTCTTGGTGCCTTGGTCTGTGATTTGGATCTGACACCTAATCATTTGATTGCTTTTATGGATTGCTAAGATGTTACAGTATATTTTGTATTGAATTACAGAATACTGGATGGCCCACTGTATGGCTTATGAAAAAAGTGAGAGGTTGAATTTAAACATTTTCCCAAATCTACCTGAGAAATCAAGCAGTTAATTCTATTATAGGTAAACTAACTCCAAGTAAAAGATTACATGAAATGTAGTGAGAATTTCTTAAAGGAGAAGGAAAGGCAAAGTCACTTGGGGGTGCCAAAATGTTAAGCACCCCCAAGTGACTTTAACCGCTTACCTTGTACCCCGGGCTGGTGCCCCTGTTCGGAGAAAATAGCACCAGCCCGGGGTACCTGGAGCGCAGCACTTCCTCCTTCCGCCTTCAGCTTCCTAAACTGCCGGTGGCCGGGCATGCACAGTAGAGCGAAAAAGCCGACTTAAATGTTTAAGTTCGGCTTTTCACTCTACTGCGCATGCGCGCGCAGCGAAGCCGGAAGGAGGAAGCGCCGGCAGCTACCCCGGGCTGGTGCTGTTTTCTCCTGACAGCGGCACCAGCCCGGGGTAAAAGGTAGGCGGTTAAAGTCACTTGGGGGTGCCTAACATTTTGGCACCCCCAAGTGACTTTACCTTTCTTTTTCCTTTAAGGTCTTTCTTATCTTTCTCTATCATGTGTTATAGCTGGTGCTAGATCATTTGTAGACTAATCTTTTGTTGTCCCTTTACTTGTTCTATAACAGGAGTTCCTGACAACCAAATTACTGTGCAGAAAAGACCTGCAATATTTAGGTTAAATAATACTAAAGAATATTTTAACTCTTGCTATTCAAGATGGACAAAAGGCATATCCTGTGGCCAAAGTGTGCAGTGTACTGGCAGAAGAAAGATAATATTATGCTATGCTCTACTGAGAAGAACAAGTAACATACACGCCTCACTTACAGATACGCTGAGCTGCTGAGCTTTACACCAATCACCAAAAGGTCATCGACAACACGTTGCCATATTCTCTCTACAGGGCATTCATCTGGCAAGGATGAACACATCTCTGTACTGGGTGGGCAAGGACTGCCTTTTATATCATCCCAAAGGGAAACCAAGCCCTCCTTTAAAGAATACAAAGAAAAATAATAAAGAAGCAAAAAAACAATGGGGGAAAAACCCTTACTTTAGTAGTGTAATTTGGTTGAAGGAAAAAATAAAACTACAATGTTATATACTGTACCCAGATGTCCTCTTAGTATGAGAGCGTGTGTTGAGTGTATATATATTGCAGAAACACAAAGACTTTAATGCATAATCTGCTATGCTGAACAGATTAGAAATGGGTAGTTGGAATTCAATTTATTCAGCTGGGCATCCCCTTATGACATTATGTCCTTTTGTTTTTTCTCTTTTCTGGATTTAAACATGACTGGATGTGTATAGCAAATTTTATGGGTTTTGAGGCCAGACTGCTATACAAATAATGGATGCATTGGCAAGGCTAAAACTGCCAAATAAGCAAATAACAGGTTCATGCAAGCTTGAAGAATAAAGCAAATGAATGCTCCGTGTAAAGAACTATTATAAAATATATCAAATATATGACATGGGGTGTTACCTTGTCTGCACAGGGCACAGCACTTTCCTTGCCTTGGACCATGTTAATTAATGCCTCAGCAGAAGATCTTAGGACCCTATATTTGAGTTCCAAATCCTGTTGCAATTCTTGAAGTGAAAGCAAACCTGCCTGCAGACATAAGAACACATCACATTTATTGCAAATGAAAAGAATCTTACTGCATAAAACTATGTATCTCTCAAATGAAGTGTATCTTGTTTTCTTTAAAGGAGAAGGAAAGCTAAAAACTAATTAAGCTTTATCAGAAAGGTCTACGTGAATACAGCCATAAGCACTCACAGAAACGCTGCACTGACTTCTCTGAAAAAAGATTAGTTGTGTCTGTTTTCCTCTGCCAGAGACACGCAGCTCTCTGCTTTCTGCTCTCTCCTGCTCCCCCCTTCCTCAAGAATGCTAAGAACTCACTCCCCCCCTTAGGAATGTGGATCTGAGCCAATCAGCAGGAAGCTGACTCATAGTACAAACTGAGCATGTACACCGGTCTTGGTCTTGCTGCAGGAGTGAGGCATTATGGGAACTTTCTTTACACAGCTCAGTGTTTTTTTTTTCCTCTGAGGCTTCTGATCATCTGAACGGAAGAAATATGGGGAGACTTAAGGGCACTATTGAGAGTACTGCAGCTTGAGATTAACTCTTTATTAGCTTTTCCTTCTCCTTTAAGTCATGGCCGTTGTGTGCATATATTGTTTTGCCATCACTATGATTATCTGCACTTGTTTTTTATTTCTTTAAAGGGACAGTAGACAATTATTACATGGTAACATAGTTACATACTACATCTTATTGCACATTTATACCTTTAACGTGCACTTTAATAAACACTGTTGTCACAGTGCCTCAGCATTCCCCCCATTTTTTCTTTCTATATATTTGGTATTTTCTTTTTTGAAGGTATCAAAAAAGCTTGTTCTCCCAGCATGTCGATATTCTTGAAGTGCTCTTACATTGCTCTTGCAATAGCCATAAGACAACATGGCATTTCACTAAATACAGCAAAGCCATTAATGAGGTAAAAATAGAGAAACACAAACATTTGTTCCACTGTCGTTCATGCCATTCGGTGAGTGAGACACTCACTGGCCAAAGAGTGCTTATGAACAACTTTTTCAGCTTTTACAAACCTGCAATCTTGATTCAAGTGCCTGGATTGTGAGAAGGCGGTTTTCTTGAAATCCATCTTCATATGATGTACCTACATTGCAGTTAGATTCCCCGGTCTAAATTCCAGGAAAAAAAGAAATCACTCTTTAACTGCAAAACAATAATGCTTTAAAAATCTGGGTTATACAAGGAGAAGTACTATTTATCATTATTTGAAAGAATTTTGAAGATTTTGTTTTAAAGGGCACATATAGCCATAGTAAGGCTTAATCAAACTTTATCCAATCAGATAAGCATCAAGAGAGGCTTCCTGCTTTAAGGAAATTAGGTTTTGCCTGGCCTTCATCAAAATCTGATAAAAAATGCAATGTAAATTGCAATAGTGCTCCTAAAAACAATTTTTTGTATTGTAAGAGTCCTTTAGTGCAGTTTTAAGTGCAATCGTCAAGTTTTTTTTCCCATGATTTCAGCGTAATTGCAGTCGCCAGGGAGAGATGTGCCTAATGCTTACTGTGGGTGATGAGTTGATGATAAATAATAAGCCACCCCTTTAAGTAGGATACCTATGAACACGTATTTACTGGTTGGTATTGAACAAGCTAATATTACAATGCATCAAAAATGGGAGTAATTTTTCTGGGGTTTTCTTTTGGAAATATGCTGTGTTCATTTAGTTTTTTCCAGATTTTAAAGATTTAAAAAAAAAAACAAAAAACAAAACACTTTGAAATGAGATCAGCCACACCATATCACACTGGAAAAAAACTCTATGAGATGTATCTAGTTTATGGATTTAGCCTGCCCTTCATATTTCATAATAATAATAAATCCTCATTTCATACATAATAACTCATCATTTACATCGAGAGAAAATGGTGTGGAAGCCATCTGTGTAAATGGAGACAAATAATAGGACATAGTGAGCCATCTGAGCTTAAGATAAATTTATCTGTACCTTGAAAAGTTAACCAATATTACTAACAAAGGTACCTAAAATAACTTAAGTTAATGCAAATTGTAATGTAAATTATAATATTACACATCTTAAAGGGACGGCATACACCAGCTGGTTGGTAAAATAACCTGACTTTTAAATAAGTTGATTTTTTAATTAAAACAATTGGAAGAATGCAATTTCAACAAGTCCTATTAATTTTTAGGCATTTACTGTCCCTGTAAGTATGTACACCTTTACCCTACTACAAACATGCACTTTTAACATGACAACTGTCACTATACCAGGTGGTTCAGAAGTGCTGCGCCACTCCTGGAGAAAGCAGTTGTGCAGTTCATTGCTGTAATTTTTTTTCTTGTTGGACCTTTGTTTTTTAGGATGACAGTGGTCAGCAGGTGGAGCAGGGCAGTGTTTTTTTTAAATTTTAAAATCAGCCTTGCTTGTGATGCTCGCTTGAAAAGTTGGTGAGGCTTCAGTAAAGTCTTTGCTCCCTACACATTCTGTATCTACTGATAATTCAACATAGGGCCTATGTAAATGTAGCATTCCAATGGTTCGTTTTATGTTATATGACGTACTGTTATATGATGTATTGACGTTTATGATGTATTATCTTGCCTATGACAAACGTGATAGTGGGGAAAAAGGTTGAGAAGCAATTGAGTCGTAGGTTAAGCCAGGTGAAAGGAGATCTAGTATTTCTTTAGTAGAGCCAGGCTCTTGGCATCAAAAGAGCAGTGCTGCATTACTTTAATCCCAGGCTCCTGCCAAATTTCCCTACTCCATGAACATGGATATATATTATATATATATATATCTCCAAAAAAGACCAGCAATGCTGAGTTATATTCCAAAAACAATCAATTGTGTATTAAAAACGCATGAACAGCCAACGTTACGTTACCTTGAGAAAAGGTCCTGATGGGGACCAAAACGTAACGTAGCGTTTTTAATACACAATTGATTGTTTTTGGAATATAACTCGGTGTTGCTGGTCTTTTTTGGATATTTAAATCATTTGCACCCGAGCTAAGAGCTGAAGCAGAGTGCCACCCTGGGTTCACTATATATATCTAACGTAGGATAACTAACGTAGTTGGCCATCTTGAATACATTGCAATATACAGACAAACAATCCCTGCTTTGTTTAAACATTTTTGGGCCATTTAATGCACAAAATGTCTTAATGTAAATTTTGAGGTTACACCATTGCAGCCCGCAGACGACAAACCTCCCCAAAATGCCTTGCCATTGCCAAACACTGTGATAGCCAAAAGTACTCTTGCCAATATGGATTAAAAGCAGGAAATTGCCTCTCTTTCGCATTTTCACAGTAGCACAGATTTAACCATGGGTGAGAAATGGCACCATGTGCCATTTCCCAAAAAGGCATTAATAAAATCTGCTATTGCAACATTTCCCAGTAGAGTATTATGCAGCCTCACTTTACTCACTGTGAAGTACCACACTTAACTTAAAGGTGAACCACCCCTTTAAGTTCTGCTCCTCAGATCTAAAGGGGTGGCCTCTGGTACTTTGTTCTTTTCTATGTGAAAAAAACAATTCCCCGCTACATGTCTCTCTATCCAACATACTTGTAAAAAGGAATCGAGTCCCCTTGCAAGCACCTTTTCTCAAGAGTAAATAACCCCAAACTTGATAGCCTTGACAGCAGTAGTCCCTAGATACCAGAGTTAAAGAGATAGAAATCAAAGACTGTAAAAAAAAAAAATGGGTCAGTCGCTACTATGCTATATACCTGTTTAAAATATATAATTTAGTTTGTACTTACAGGATAGTTAATTTCACAGCAGTCAGTTAGTTTGAATGATTGAAGGTCAGGTGAACTGTTTGGTTCATACTTAAACAGCAAGAGTATTTGATCAGCACCTTTGCCAAGGAAATCATCGATGAGAACAGTATAGACTTGCTGCCAAGTTGCAGCTACCTGTAACACAAATATAACTGAAGTGTTTAGTCTGAAGGAGTCATGTGTTCTGCATAAACACATCTTGGAATAGCTGAGATACAGTGCATAAAAACCAATTCAGCGCTACCAAATCATTACATCTCTTATTGCCTTTTCTTACAGAAAATAAAAACGGAAAGTAGAAAAAAGCAATCTCTTCTGAGCTAACAGTTTAATACAAAGTAAAACTATAAGTTCATTAAAGGAGAAATAACTTCCTTTATAACACTTCTGTCCCCTCCGGAGGCCGAAAGTGGGCTCCACCCTTCCTGAATCACGCCACCCATGCACCCCAATAAGGCCCCGTTCCCCAGTAATTCACGACAAAAGGCTCAATGGTGGTGATCCGTGCACAGTTGAAGGCAATCCAGTCCTGGCTTGAAACATGCATTGTCTTGGCTGCCAAAGAGCAAGGAAGAGAAAGTCAAGCTGCCAAAAATGGTGGCTGTTAATTCTGCTGCACCCTTTCATGAGGAAAGGGAAGGAATAGGCCTACTGGGGTGTGTGGGTGGTGCAGATCAGGAGGGGGGCTTCTGCAGAAGAAGGCAGTATTAAAAGGTAGTTTTACACAGAAACTATACCTTTATATTTGTGCAGAAAAGAAAGCAATATATCTGATAGAAGCCCTTCTATGTAATTCATATATATTCATTATTATTATTATTATTATTATTAACATGCATTTAAAAAGCGCCAACATATTCCACAGTGCTGTACAATAAGTGGGTTTATACATTGGACATACATAATTACATACAAAAAATAACCGATACAACAGTGTGAAGAGGGCCCTGCTCAGAAGAGTTTACAATCTATATGGATAGGACTGTGGGAATGGACAAAATCAGAATTAAGCAATGTAAGATACAGAGTATTGCTTTTAGCAGCCTACTGAGGTTGTGCTAAACTTAATGAGGGTAAGCGTCTTTAAATAAATGTCTTTTTAGAGCTCTTTTGAAGGCAGAGGGATTGAGAGAAAGTCAGACAGATTGTTGGAGCGAATTCCAGAGATGGTGTGCGGCCCTTGCAAAGTCTTCAATGTGTGAGGAGGCAATGGGAGAGGTGTTAAGGATCAGGTCTGTAGAGGAGAGTAAAAACGGGTTGATATCCTAAGATAAGATCAGAGATGTAGGGTGGGGCAGAGTTATGAACCAATTTAAATGTGAGGGTCATTAGTTTAAATGTTATTTGGGATGGTATTGGAAACCAGTGCATAGATTGGCAGAGTGGCATGCCTGAGGATGAGCAGTTGCTGAGGTGTATGGCAGCAGTATTTATTATGGATTGGAGAGGGGACAGTATTTGAAGGGGAAGCCCAATTAATAGAGAGTTACGGTAGTCCAGGCGTGATATGATGAGAGAGTGAATAAGGACTTTGGCAAGCATCTTTGGTGATAAATGATATTTTGGAAATATTTTTTAGGTGAAAGTGACTTAATTTAATAAGTAACTGGATATGAGAAGTGAAGGACAGGGCAGAATTGAGGATAACCCCAAGGTACCGGGCCCGGGAAGATGGGGTGATAGTAGAATTGTTAACTATGATAGATACCTCGGAACAATGTGGGAAAAAGAACCAATTCTTAGAGAGGTTTAATTTAAGGTAGTGTTGGGACATCCAAGTAGAGATAGCAGACAGTTAAGAGTTAAGAGCTCTAGGTTGAGATTAGGAGAGATTTTATTGCCAGCATAGAGGTGGTATTGGAAACCCTATAAATTGATTAGTTTGCCAAAGAAGGAAGTGTAGAGAGAGAATAATAAGGGGTCCAGGACAGAGCCTTGAGGAACCCCCACAGAAAGAGGTAAGGGAGAAAATGAGGCTCCATTGTAAGAGACACTGAAGGAGCAATATGAGAGGTAAGATGAAAACCAGCACAGGGCAGTGTCACAAAGGCCAAGGGAGTGGAAGGACTGGAGTAGTAAAGGGTGATCAAGTGTCAAAAGCAGCTGAGAGATCAAGTAGTATTAGTAGTGAGTAGTGGTTATTGGCTTTAGCCAATGAGGTCACTAGTTAGTTGCGTTTGAGCAGTTTCTGTGGAGTGTTGTTGTCTAAAACCAGATTGTAGGGGATCCAGCAGGCTATTGTCAGAAAGGAATAGTGTCAGTCAGTTGTAAACTAGGCGCTCAAGTCGTTTAGAGATGA
Source organism: Xenopus tropicalis (assembly GCF_000004195.4). Taxonomy (NCBI): domain Eukaryota; kingdom Metazoa; phylum Chordata; class Amphibia; order Anura; family Pipidae; genus Xenopus; species Xenopus tropicalis. The sequence goes on from NC_030678.2 coordinate 29,394,156, forward strand.
AAGGGAGCAGAGAGATAGGCCGGAGGTTCCCAAAATTGGAGGGATCAAGACAGGGTTTTTTTCAGGATGGGGGTTACAAGTGCATGTTTCAGTTGGGATGGAAAGGTTCCAGTAGAGAGTGAGAGATTGAATAGATGAGTTAGAGCTTTGATAAGACAGGGATTAGCATTGCGTAGAAGTCTGGAAGGAATGGGGGTCAAGTGGGCAGGTAGTAAGATAAGAGGAAGCCATATTTTTGAGACTTTCTTTTCAGTCACTGAGAAGGAGCCAAGAAGAGACTGGGTAGCATGGAGCAAAGGAGGTGAGTGGTTAGGGGGATTAAGTTGTGCTATGTCATTTCTGATGGTGTCAATTTTGTTTTTAAAGTGCTCGCCATTGTCTTGAGCAGTGACTGAAGCACACAGGAGAAGTCTGATTCCAACTGGGAATTGCGCCAGCAATGCTCAAGTGTACATGACCGTCTTTGGACGGTTTTGGTATGAGCAGTGTGCCAAGGTTGGAGCTGTTTGGGTCTAATACATTTTGTCTAGGCAGGAGCAAGCTCATTAAGGGCAGCAGTGAGTGTGCTTTTTCCAGGTCTGGGAGTTTGAGTAAGGTGTAGACGCCAATAAGAGAGAGCAGCAGGTGAAGCAGTGTCTGTAGAAGAAAGCCAGGTTTCAGTTATTGCAAGTAAGGTAAAGGAGTTAGTGATGAAAAGGTCATGAATGGAGGTAAGTTTGTTGCAGATGGAGCAGTAATTCCAGAGGGCACAGGATATTTGAACAGTGGCTTTGGGTATAGGGATAAGGTTTTTGTCCTTTAAAGAGGTGCAAGTTGGGTTAGAGGAATGTGGCCCTGACAAAACAGGGATGGGGTTAGAGCCCGGTTGTGTACTATGTGAAAAAAAGGTGATGTGGCGACATGCACTTAAATGCGCGCTCCACGTAGCCAACATTCTTTTTCAGACCGGAAGTTAGTACTGTTTAGTACTGCGCTCCGGCTTCACAGGGAATTATATACCTGCTCTCTTCTCCCCTTTCGTCAACATGGTTTATTTTGCTAAAAGCTGCGAGCAGTGAAGGCAGCAGCCAGGTCAGCCAATAATCTTTCAATGACCAGAGAAGACCCCCAACAAAGTGCGTTCATGCTCGATGCTGATGAAAATGGGAGAGCAGAACAGGCTTATAATTCTCTGTGATGCTAGAGCACTGTACTAACTTCGGTTTTAAAAAGAAAGTCAGCTAGCAGGTGATTGAAGAGCGTGCACGTAAGTGCATGTCACCTTTTAATACACAGTACACAACCGGAAGAGGGATTTTATGGTATTATTTATGTATAAAACATTAAAGTTTGTTGTGGTTAGAAGTGTTATTGGGGGAGGGCAGAATAGATTTATGACTTATAAATTTTTAGTGTTACTGTTCCTTTAAGTTCAACAGTGTAAAGGGTCAGAAAACAGACTTGTGAATTCTGAAGTAGGAACCAAAAGGAAAAAAAAATAAAAAAAATGTGCTAGTGTAAGTTAGCTGTGACTTTTCTTCAGACAAATCATTATGCAAGAGCTCCTAATATTATCATTTAGCCGAGCCTATGGAAACACAGAAGCAAATGGCACTGGCTTAAACTTCCCCCAAACACGGATACCATCATCTTAGGGTGATAGCAGCCAATACAATATATGTCCCAAAGACACAATTCTGGGACCTGATGAGAACAACCTATCAGCCTTAGCTGAACTCTGTACTGAAAAGTATATAAAGGTTACAAAAAGTTGTGTAAGCTATGAAGGTGCTAAAACAGCAGCAGAGTTTATAAAAGCAGAATGAGAAAATAGACTTTGACCATTGCCCACATGTTCTGCAGAAATAAAGCCATGTTTTCAGGTAAATACCTTAAAACCATCTTTCTGTACTGCGCATACATCTCCAGAAGCAAAGGAAATAATAAACAACAAATCCCCTCGGCTTGTCGAAGCAACTTGTAGCTTGCAGGGATTCTCAAATGGAAGCTGGCAAACTTCTTTCGGAGTTCCATTTTCTATCCAAATCAGCTGTTTACTGCTCACTGCAGCAACTGATGTCTCATATCTGTCATTCCCTTTTTGCATCATGCACACCTGAAGGCAACGTAAAACAGTGCTGTACGCATGTGGAAGAAAGCAGATCCCTGGAATGGTGCTCTGCTTTTCAACGGCATACAAAACAAACTCAGTACCCTTAAGCGTACCATCGAGGTGAAGTCCAGTTGTTATATTGTCGGCTACTTGAAAACTTAAGTCCGTGGTGCCAAAGATGATTGTTCCTTCACCATCTACTGTACCGACCCATTGTATAGCAGTCAGACTGAGGGGTGATGTTAAAATACCAGAAGTAAACCGTGAAATATAACACAATTTCTCTTGATACCTCCACAAAACAGCTGGACCATCACAAATCTGTAGATCTTGCAATCTATCCACATCTAGTCGAAACTTCAGAAAACATTCAACCTCACTGGATGCATGGAACAGGAGCAAGGTACATTTTGTGGCACCGCTACTCTTTTTCTTACACGTTTTTAGCAAAACACAAGGAAGGTTTAAGCCTGTACGGGAGTCCGTTACACAATTAATGCATACAAGTTCCACCCCAGATTTAGTGCCTGGGAAGCTGTACTGTCCCAGGGACTGCTCAATAAACGTCTGAGAGACTCTGTCAAACCTCTTTCTAAAGAAAAGCAACTTGTACTTTTCACTGGCCTCACAAATTCGTTTGCTATCAGGGATTTGAAAAATAAGAAGGTCTCCATTGTAAGAAACTATTTGTTGGTTCTTCTCCATAAGGTGTAATCCTGCTTCCATTCGGTCAACCCTTTATTATGAATTCCTGTGCAACACATCCATCCTTTATAAAGAAAAAAAATTGAATAGCATTATAAATACTGAACAAAAACAATTTGCAATTGGTCTTCATTTTTTATTATTTGTAGGTTTTTAGCTAATTCATTTTCAGTTCAGCAATTCTCCAGTTTGGAGTTTCAGTAGCTATCTGGTTGTTAGGGTCCAAGTTACATTAGCAACAAGGGAGTGGTTTGGATGAGAGACTGGTATATGAGTAGGAGAGGGGCTGAATAGAAAAGAAAGATACAAAAAGTAACAATAACAATAAAACTTTAGCCTCAGAGATCAATCTTCTTTTGCTGCTGGGGTCAGTGACCCCCATTTAAAAACTGCCAAGAGTTGGAAGAAAAAGGCACATAATTCAATGGGATCCGTTATCTGGAAACCTGTTATCCAGAAAGTTCTGAATCACAGAAAGGTAATTTGCCATAGACTCCATCTTAATTAAATAGTTTAAATTTTTTTTAAAAATGATTTTCTTCAGCCTCGAGATTGACACTGCTCCATATTAACTTTAACTACAACTGGCGGAAAGACACATTGAAATACTTAGGCATCCACCTCACAACCTGCTACGACACCCTATACAAACACAACTTTACCCCAATGTGGAAACATCTGACGACAGAACTCAACGCTTGGCATAGCTACAACCTCTCGTGGTTTGGTAAAGTAGCAGCAATAAAAATGAACCTGCTACCTCTGCTATTACCGTATATACTCGAGTATAAGCCGATCCGAGTATAAGCCAAGGTACCTAATTTTACCTAAGAAAACTGGAAAAACTTATTGACTCAAGTATAAACCTAGGGTTGGAAATGCAGCCGCTACTGCGAAGTTTCAACTCACAAGTGCATCCAACATAAGATAACCATATGTGTACAGGTTAATATCTCATTTAAGTTTACATTCAGACCTAAGAGATAGGTTATGATAATACGTGCGGCTGTTAGCACCACAACAAGCAGCTGGAGGGTGCCTGATGATAAATGGACATGAGTAGATTATTTGTACATTTCAGTAGCAAAAACCCAAACTGACCAAAATATATATTTTTAAAACCATTATGCAATGATACTAATATCATGGCATTGTCAAGGTTTAAACAAAAATCCAGCCCATTTTATCCATTAAGAAAACTGATCATTTCTTTGATTATAGATAAATTGCCAGAATTCCTTTGTTTATTTCTCAACCAACCTGTGTGCCCCCGCAGGCTAAAAACAGGTGCTATGGGACAAAACCACAGAAATTCTCTCAAAAGTCACCTGCCTCTCCTTGCAGAAAGACCCGCTATCATACCTGCTAGGATTACCACTGCAAGGATTAGGCAAACGGACACAAAAGGTGGTACAAAGTATATTACTAGGGACACGCTGCCTGATAGCAGCCCACTGGAAATCTCCCACAATGCCAACTATACCTGAACTGAACAACAAGATACAGCATATACAGAACATGGACTACCTAACGGCCATACTACATGATAAAGCATTACCCTTTTCAGAGGACTGGTTTCTATGGGACTCGTACTATGCACAACCGCACAACCATGTGGATATAACTTAATTTGCGGCATGAGCGCAGGGCAACTACCAACAAGACTGCAGACTCTAAAGTCTATCACTGTTACCCATTGAATGTGGGTTAAATTACTATGCGGAACCCTTGGCAACATTACCTACAAATAACGAAAGTAAATATGTATACCTCACTTTTTTCTTTTTGCCACTTTACACACGCATTTACCATAACCTCTATGAACAAACGTATTTATTTAACCTTAGAAATCGATATTGTACCTCTACAATGATTGTATAATGTCTTAACTTGTTTTTCTCTGAAAATAAATAAAAATAGTTCCAAAAAAAAAAAAAAAAATTATTTTCTTTACCCGTAATAATAAAACAGTACTTTGTACTTGATTCCATTTAAAATAAAATGAATTACAAATGAAGGCAAAACTAAACATTTTTTTAGTAGACATAAAGTATGGCGATCCAAATTATGGAAAGATCCCTTATCCGGAAAACACCAGGTCCCAAGCATTCTGATAACAAGTCCTATACCTGTATATTCTAATCGGTTTTTGGATTATTTTATGAAACATTTATTTCACCCTCCTCTGGAAAATGTGTGACAAAAATTCATTGAATTCCAGCCTTTTGACTGGCCAGTTATAATTAATGTTCCTTAGGATGTATTAATAGTAATAACAGGCATAACCTGCAGAACGACATTACCCAGAAAGAGCATACCTTCCAACACAAATAAATATTGGGTCAGTTTACATTCTAGGGGGAAAAAAAAAGTCTTCTTTTCACCCAGTTGCTATAAAATTTCAACATCTGACAATGCATTACACATACTGTACCAGCAAAATTATAAAAACGAGTACCGTATATACTCGAGTATAAGCCGATCCGAATATAAGCCGAGGTACCTAATTTTACCTAAGAAAACTGGAAAAACTTATTGACTCGAGTATAAGCCTAGGGTGGGAAATGCAGCCACTTCTGCTAAGTTTCAATAATCAAATAATTAATAAAGGAAGCAAATTGTCCAATCAAAGCTTATCCTATCACCTACATCTAGAGGATATCCTGGGCAGTTGGCACCCATCAACAGGATCCCAACTTACTAGTTAACATACATAACAAAAATACTGTCTCTGTGTTTGATACCATTGCACTAACGTGGTCCTTAGCTGACGCGTCTCCATAAGCCCAGTAGATGATCCAATTGTAATGAAGTCAGCCCAATTTGGCCCTAAATGTGGATGAACAAAGTGGTACCAGATCTGCGCATTCAGTAACTATATGTGGCCAACCCCTTAAAATGCATATATAAGAGCTGGCTCTGATATGTGATCTATGCACTCATATGAAAACTCCAGTGGCACTTATAAGGCTAATAATGAACTTCCCTGTAGGAGTGGTAGATCTAATAATATGCTACCGGAGTGCTGTTATCACAGTGTATGGACTGGGTCTACATATCCCTGTAGTAAGCATCTTAATTTTCTGAACTGAGCTTAGAGTTCTAGACAAGGATCATTTTATTTCCTTGGTTCCCTCTCCATCCCATTTACATTTTTCCTTGGCCTACAGCTGAGCAAACTAAATGGAGAACTGCTACTGGTTACTCGCCTTTAACAGCAAAGCGGTTGCTACTTTCAATGCATATAATCATAATTGTCCGTGCAGATCTCTTTTCCGGTAGGAGAGCGGTGGGTGAATACAGGCTGCACCGCTGGCATTCATAATCACAATTGTCCGTGCAGAGAGAGCTGGAGAGTTTTCAGATGAGTGCAAAGATCACAGAAAGCAGGAGAGTGCCGAAACCCCGCCCCCCGCGAGTACTTGGGCGGACGCGTATGCGTATCCGCTCTCCTACCGGAAAAGAGATCTGCACAGGCAATTATGATTATGAATGCCAGCGGCGCAGCCTGTATTCACCCACCGCTCTCCTACCGGAAAAGAGATCTGCACGGACAATTATGATTATGAATGCCAGCGGCGCAGCCTGTATTCACCCACCGCCCTCCTACCGGAAAAGAGATCTGCACGGACAATTATGATTATGAATGCCAGCGGCGCAGCCTGTATTGACCCACCGCTCTCTTACCGGAAAAGAGATCTGCACGGACAATTATGATTATGAATGCCAGCGGCGCAGCCTGTATTCACCCACCGCTCTCCTACCGGAAAAGAGATCTGCACGGACAATTATGATTATGAATGCCAGCGGCGCAGCCTGTATTCACCCACCGCTCTCCTACCGGAAAAGAAGTTCCTAATGTCATCTGCACGGACAATTATGGTTATGTGCATTGACAGTAGCAATCGCTTTGATGTTAAAGGCGAGTAACCAGTGGGTGGGGGGGCGGCGTGCTCGCCGAATGCCATTACAGCCTGTATTCACCCACCGCTCTCCTACCGGAAAGCTGCCAGGGAGCGAGGAGCGCTTAGTCCCTTTATCCCCCTCCATCAGTGTATTTCCCAACAATGTATGACTACTAAATCATGCCGAATGCCATATTCACTCGAGTATAAGCCGAGCATTCGTTTTTAAGCACTTTTTTCGTGCTGAAAAACTCGGCTTATACTCGAGTATATACGGTAATAATTTGTAACTTATTAAAACACTGGAAGGAGCAAATAAAAGAAAAAGCAGAATTTGGGTGTATTAAAAATGCCACAACAAGTTACGAAGCTTACCAATGCCTAACATAACATGTATATCACCCTCATCTGATAAATACCCAACCACTTAGATTGTAAGCTCTACGGGGCAGGGACCTCCTTCCTACTTTGTCTCATACCACATGGCACTTATATATATATTTATTTATTATATCACTATTCCTCCCTGTGTGTAATTTTGTATTCTGTACGATTGTACAGCGCTGCGTACCCTTGTGGCGCTTTATAAATAAAGGTATACATACATACATGTGTAATAAGAATTCATTCAACTCCAGCATTTTGATTGGCCAATGATAATTAATGTTCACTGAGGTGCATAACTTGCAGAACAGCATTACTCAGAGAGTGCACGCCTTCTAATACAAATAAATGTTGCTGGTCTGTTCATCTAATCTAAAGTGGGGGCCTCTGGTGCGTTGATCATTTTTATGGGAAAAAAAAGAACATCCCCTATCTGCCTATAATCCCCTCTAATGTACAGAGTAATCATGTCCCCTCGCAAGCGCCTTTTATCCACAGAGAACAACCCCAACCTCAAGTCTAACCTCATAGCTTAAATCTTCCATCCCCTTAACCAGTTTAGTTGCACGTCTCTGCACTCTCCAGCTCATTAATATCCTTCTTAAGGACTGGAGCCCAAAACTGCACCGCATACTCAAGGTGAGGCCTTACCAGGGACCTATAAAGAGGCAAAATTATGTTCTCATCCCTTGAGTCAATGCCATTTTTTATACAAGACAGCACTTTATTTGCTTTAGCAGCCACTGAATAACATTGCCAGGAATTAAACAACTTGTTATCTACAAAACCCCCAGATCCTTCTCCATTAAAGAGGACCTGTCACCCTAATAAATAATTTCTTTTCTATTGTGTTTCTTAAGCAAAATTAACTTCACATACCATATAAATGATATAAATCTTGTTTCCTTCAGTTATGGGAATATACAATCACAGCCAGCAGGCAGCTGCCATTTTGTGGGCACTGTTATTAAGGCAAGCTTTGTATCTCCCCAAAATCTTGTGTATGTGCCAGAATGGGGGCCCTGATGCCCTTGCCCATGTACTGGCTACACAATTAGATGGTGAGAAGGTAGGGGGAATATGAGTGCTGAATGTGAAGTTTAAGAAATTGTCAGGCAGTATATGATTGACAGCTGGGATTTTTAAATGCATTTATAGTGGGTTTGAATATGTTAATATAAAAATGAATTTTGGTTTCATGTTTAATTTGAAAATGACTTTTATTATACAGCTTTTCATGTCTGGGTGACAGGCCCACTTTAAGGATACCCCCAACACAGGTCCATTTAGTAGATAGCTTGCATTTATATTATTTCTACCAAAATGCATCACTTTGTACTTGTCCACATTGATCCTCATTTTCCATTTTGCTGCCCAGTTTTCCAATTTTGTCAAACCGCTCTGCAAAGCGGCAGCATCCTGCATGGAACTTATAGTTTTGCACAATTTAGTATTGTCAGCAAAAATAGAAACATTAATAAACAAGTTAAAAAGCAAAGGCCCAAGGACTGACCCCTGCGGTACTCCACTAACAATACTGGCCCAATTAGAAAATGTTCCATTTACCCCCACTCTTTGCAATCTATCCTACAGCCAGTTCTCTATCCAATTACAAATATTATGTTCTAGGCCAATATTCCCCAATTTTGCACTTTTGCACTTGGTTACTTGTACCCTTGGTGCACATACGGAATACATCCTTAATGGAAAGCCACATTACACAATGCTGTGGAGTTGAAGTTGTGGAGTTGAAAACAATTTTGGGTACCTGAGGTACCACAAACTGAGGAGTGGGAGCCGAAGGATTTCTGTCCCAACTCCGCCGTCAGGTTTGTGGGGTCAGAAGTCATTTTGGGAACCTGGAGTCGGAGGTACCACAAACTGAAGTGACAGGATTTCTGTCCCAACTCCACAGCCCTGACAGACTGTTCCCATCAGCACCAATTACATCAGACTGCTCCGCGCTGGGCAGCACACACAGCATGCTAACATACATGTACTGAATATACGACATGTCTAAGTCGTTCTTGTGGGATTTTCTTTTCACTCCTTCCAATGTCTCTCAATTGTCCTTTCAATACATTCTACATTATTGCTCTTTTACATCAGCTTGCAGGCGCAGCATGTGTCATTTATCCTCTGATGTGTAACTTATAGAACATATAATATACTTTATAGAGCAAATTATTTGTTTGGTGTACAAAGCAAGCTAACAATTATCTGTATCCTGTATCAGGGGTAGCTAACCACCCCAGCTATAATACTGATGAACTGTCACTATAACTGGCCAACCAAAATGTTGGAATTAAATTCTATGCTAGGCCCATGTGTGGGATTTATATAGCCCTAGCTGAATAAACCCAAAAGCAATGTCACTATATTCTTGTAAACAAAATGTGCAAACTGCACCTCAGCCACACCATCAGACACTTACTACATATATTTCTAAGTTACATAAAATGTTCTTGCAATTGGGCCATACAGCCCATCACAGCTTACTTATAGATTTCCGTAACAACGAGAATAAATGAGATTTGGGTTGCCGTGTGCTAATTACGGGGGGGGGGGGGGGGGTGCAGTTCCTCACAACACACAGCAGCCCCAGTCATACACTTGATTCCACAGGAACAGAAAGCAGAATTCCCGCTCATCCGACAACCGCAAGGCACTCTGGGAGGGAAGTACCCAGAACTATTGCTAAAGCGCCGGAAAGAGGTGAGTAGCCTCTGCCTGTCCCTCCGAACCCTCCGACCGGCATGTACCTCAAGCCCAGTTGCTTTACACTTTCGGGTGTCTCAGGGTGTCACTCGTTCAGAGGGAGGAGCCTGTGTGAAGTCGAGGAGGCGTGGCTATTATGTGACGCTTCTAATGATGTCAAGGAGTCCGGAAGAACTAAGCATAACTAGATGAGAGAAGCGGTGTGTGGCGATGGCTGAGGTGAGTGTGAGACCCGCTAGGACTGGGTTTTCAGGGTAAAAAAGACTTGTGCGACTTGTCACTGTAGTGGCAGTTTAGGGGAAGTCGGAAAGCCATGTTGTACAATAAGGCGCTGCTTTCTGTCACTGGGCTACTGACAGCATCTGTCTTATAGGGAAAGTCGTGCTCTTATTGCTGTTTATATTTAGTGGGCAGATTTGCCTCAATGCTATAATTCCCTAAAGACTGTAGGGCTGCACAGGGTGGCAGTGCCCAAAGCAGTCACAGAGTGATCTGAAGGTAACAGTGTGGCAGTGCCCAAAGGAGACAGTCACAGAGTGATCTGAAGGTAACAGTGTTACAGTGCCCAGTAGGGCCAGTCATAGGATGACCCGAGTAACAGTGTGGCAGTGCCCAGTGGGGCCAGTCATAGGATGACCCGAGTAACAGTGTAGCAGTGCCCAGTGGGGCCAGTCATAGGATGACCCGAGTAACAGTGTGGCAGTGCCCAGTGGGGCCAGTCATAGGATGACCCGAGTAACAGTGTGGCAGTGCCCAGTGGGGCCAGTCATAGGATGACCCGCGTAACAGTGTGGCAGTGCCCAGTGGGGCCAGTCATAGGATGACCCGAGTAACAGTGTGGCAGTGCCCAGTGGGGCCAGTCTTAGGATGACCCGAGTAACAGTGTGGCAGTGCCCAGTGGGGCCAGTCATAGGATGACCCGAGTAACAGTGTGGCAGTGCCCAGTGGGGCCAGTCATAGGATGACCCGAGTAACAGTGTGGCAGTGCCCAGTGGGGCCAGTCTTAGGATGACCCGAGTAACAGTGTGGCAGTGCCCAGTGGGGCCAGTCATAGGATGACCCGAGTAACAGTGTGGCAGTGCCCAGTGGGGCCAGTCATAGGATGACCCGAGTAACAGTGTGGCAGTGCCCAGTGGGGCCAGTCATAGGATGACCCGAGTAACAGTGTGGCAGTGCCCAGTGGGGCCAGTCATAGGATGACCTGAGTAACACTGTGGCAGTGCCCAGTGAAGCCAGACATTGGATAAACTGAAAGTGTTGTAATGCCCTGTGGAGCCATTCATTGGATGAACTAAATGTAACTGTGGCATTGCCCTGTGGAACCAGGTGTAACATGAACTAAAAGTAACAATGTGGCAGTACCAGTCCCATAATGACTTGATAGTAGTAGTAGTGCAACAGTACCCATTGCAACTGGTCACATAGTGAGTAACCGTGTGGCAGTGCCCAGTAGAACCAGACACAGATTTGATTGACAGGAAAGCACGACAGTGCCAGTGGAACCAGTTATTTGTTTCAGGGATATGACCAGTGTGAGAGTACTCAATGGCTTAGCAGTAGCAGTGTGGCAGTACCCAGGGAAACTACTGGATTCATTGACAGTATCTATGTAGCATATCCAGTGGAACTAGTTGTCCAATGGAGCTAGTCATTTGATGAACTGACAGTGAACATATGGCAGTGCCCAGCATGTAAGTGTGGTTTATCTGTAACATTTCACATAACAGAATCTGAATTATCAGACAATATTTTCACTATAACTCAGGATATCTGATCAGGGGACAAACCGGTCAGTAGATGTCATAGCTCATTATGGCTTTTGCAAGTATAACATTGCTGGAGATTTGCTAATATAAACAACAGAGAGTAATTGCTTTACTGACCCTAAGCAAGAAGTAATCCGACAGAGGATTTATTGACTAGGTATTGTTTAATAAGAGATTTACTGGCCTGAAAACTGTTTCATCAAGTAAGCATTTTTGAGAATTTCAATACTGACAAGCCATAAAGAGAGGGTATTTAAATTAACTGCCCCCCCCCCCCCCCCCCCCCAAGTGACATGCTGGTGTTGGTGATTACTGAATCTGTAGTGTATAGGCAGCCTTGTTTAATTTTGTTTTGATGTTCACAGTCAGTTTGGTCACATGATGCCGATGAAACAAACTGGGTCTATTTTTGTGTATAGAATCGAAACAGACTGTAGTCATGAGTTGGGTTGCAGACCTTATCTATATTTCTTATCTTATAATTATCTATATTTTACTCCTTTAAACATAGCGTTACTTCTGGTTTCCAGCAACGACTCTTCCTGTTTAATGATAGTCAGTGGGTTGTGGATAAGGCCGTTGCAGGTTGGGTTGCAGTTCCGAGAGGGTAAAAATGCTGGTTGCAAGAGGTGGGTCTAGGTTTCAAAAACTGGTTCTGCGTAGGACTCTAATGTCATGTACATTAAAAAAATTAACACCTGCTTTAATGGGAATCATGGTGTCATTGTGACTGGATCACACTTTTTTCACCAATGTGAGTTTCAGCTAACACCCACCTGTATAGTTCAATGGAACCATTCTGAATGGGTGTCTGTGAATGTATTTCCCCTAAGGGTTAAAATGCCCGGGAATTCCCTCCCTTACTACATACTGTAAATCATGACCTGGATGAATAGAAATCTTCATAGCCAGATCAAAAGCAAGTGACGTACTAGCCAAAATAGAGCTAATTTCAGAGGTTGATAAATAGGTCATAATTATACAGGTGATTCACCTTGACCTAGTTTAATCACCAGATAATTATTGACCAAATGTACTGGCAGATGCCTTTAACATGACTAAATCATAACTCACAAGGAAATGTAGCTAGAAGTAACACATTGTACTAGTGCTTATCAGAATTCTGAATACAGGGGTCATCTGGGTACAGAGGTGAAGGAACAATTAAAAAAAGAATGTGTGGTGGGAGGGAATTTTAGGAAATCAACATGACTTTTTGCAGGGCAGATTTCAGGCCAAGGCTCAATGCTGGTTGAAGTGACCAGGAGTATCCTATGGTAAAAACACTTTCCCCCAAATATTTGCAGGAATTTACAGAATAAAGGTGGCATTACACTATCAGATTTAAGCTGCAGATTTGGGTACTTTAGACCAATTCAGCAGCATAACTGCCTGTGTATGGGCACCCCTGAGGGGCCTTCCCAACCAATATCTGCCCTAAAATTGGCCAGATATCAGTCAGGCAGGTTTAATTTTAACTTTGGATAGGGGACCACATGGGCTTATTGATGCGGGCCTTGTTCTGACAGGTCCTATTCCCTGTTCTGGCCAAACCATTGGATTACTTTGATATCGCCAACCTTAGGTGGCATAATATCGGTGGAAAGATCTGCTTAATTGGCGACCTCGCCAAATAATAGGATCTTATAGTGTATGGCCCTTAAGTTTTCGTGTTTTTTTTTCCCAAAGGGTACTTTATCAGTGAAGCTGAAGTAGCACCTGTACCAATGCCTGACAGTAAACAAGGTCACTTAATAGCACCAAGACAAGCTAAAGCTCTAAGCCCTCACAAATAGAGCTAATAATCCAATGCAGCTCAACAGCATCAGCTCTGACACTAATACACAGAGCTCTGTTGTGAATAAACAACATGTATGTCCCACTCAGAGCCCACTCACTCTGAAGCCATCAACATACAAGTGCCTCCATTTCCGCTATCCTAATTATCCTTGTGCCAAGCTTCATATGATTAATCAGAAGATACATTTTCATAAACAGGCCTGCTATTAACAAAATAACGGACTACACACCTTATATAAAGAGGAACTTCGGAAACTTCTAACAGAATCCAAGATGGGGAGCTCATGTGGCAACTCTAAAGACCCATATCATTTCTACTATAGAGATGCTGAAACCTTTGGCTAGTGCAGTCAGTTTAATATATAAAATATGGCATTTCTAGCCATAACCATTTTTAGGGTTTAGACACAAATTCTGAATTATACTGAATTGTTTTTGTTTGATGACTGTATTCTGCTGATACTACAGTATTCTAAGCTAGGACGAATGATCTTATATACAAACACACTTTTGTAAAAGGACATCTTGTGACTTGACATGTGGTTGAATTTTTGTGGCTTGGTTTGTAAATTTTCATAGCATTAACCATTTTTGCTTATACTGAGAATCTGGGAAATCTCATTGTCAATAATTCTTGCATTTTATGTTTGTGTTGTGGCAAAGATTTACTGAAACACATATTAGAACTCACTACAGGGACTGACTATACTTCTACCCCCTTCCCTTATATTCCCCACTGCGGGCATGGGGTAGAAATCAGCTGATGCTGCTAGTATCACATCACCCAAGAACAGATAATAGAAACACTGTTTATGCCCCATTAAAACACTGGCCTGCCATGAACTGCAATTTCTCTCCCTCCTTTGGGCAAATAGAGGAATCTACTCATAGAAAAGTAATTTTGCCACATCCCTAAGTAAGTCTTGTTGTTTGGGGCTTTAAACCTGCCTCAGTTTCCATGTTTGTACCAGGAATTCAAGAAACAGATTTGTCATTTGTCTATTAAATCTGATATCCAACATCCTGTGGGTGCAGTGATGTCCAGCAACAAATGTTGCCTTTTTTTAGTCGTGTGCTCATTTAAACAGTTGTACAAAGAAGTTAGTGGTTCAGATTAAGTTATAAGGTAGGCTAGAAATGTTGTACATCATGTTTTGAGCTTCTGTACTGCCCAAGCAACCACAACTCTTTAGCAGGGAAGATCTGTGCCCCCAAAGATGCTGCAGCAGCTCCCCATCTTCTTTTCTGCTGATTCCCTGCAAGTGTTCTGTGCTACTGTCACTTACTGACTTTAAGGTGGCCATACACGCACCGATAATATCGTACGAAACCTCGTTTCGTACGATATTCGGTGCGTGTATGGTATGTCGGCGAGTCGACCGATATCGCAGGAAGCTGCTGATATCGGCCGACTCGCCGATCGGACAAGTTGGAAAATTTTGATCGGGCGCCATAGAAGGCGCCTGATCAAAATCTCCCTTCAGAGCTGAATCGGCAGAAGGAGGTAGAAATCCTATTATTTCTACCTCCTTACCTGCCGATTCAGCCCTGAATGGTGTGTGGCACATCTGACGATGTTTCGTGCGACCGATGGTCGCACAAAACATCGTCTGATCGCCACGTGTATGGCCACCTTTAGGGACCGACTCACAATATACTCTATATAGAGAATATAAAAGTCACAATGTAAGGCTGATTAGTTGTTAGTACAGGTAATTACTACATGGCATCTCTGAAACCAGTGCAACTAGCCACATAATTTAATCAGCCCTGTAGCGTCAGCATATATAATAGGCCAGCCTCATTTTCTGCTTGAGGTATTGTGACAACCACTAAGCTTTTTACAGCTGCACAGAGCACACTGAGCATGTGCGTGTTGCATACAGTTACCAAGATGGGGAGCTCTTGTGACAACTGTAAAGACCTGGATCATTACTGTTATTGAGATGCTGAAACTTTAGGCTGGTTCAGTAAGTTTGGTATAGAAAATATGGCATTTTTAGCCTATATATTTTTAGGGTTTAGTTCTCCTTTAAGTATTAGTGACTTACTTATCTTTTTCTAAAGCCTAAATTTCCCTGCAGCACTTAATCTAATTGTCATGGGAGTTATGTTGTGCCTACAGTCCCTGCCAACTTGTTTTCTATATTTATCACTGTTGTTAGTGTAGCTGTGTATACAAAGCACGTGGATATCAACACATAAGAGTCGCCCAGCTCGAGCAGAGCAGATTTAATCAGTGCAAATGTGTATCTGGTTTTTGTTTGTTGAAGTTATCTTCTAGTTTACAATTACAAATTCATCAGTATGAAATATGTTATTTTTTTTTGCTTTTTCCCTGTCCTGTTTTGTGCATTCTTTCTGCTTTTGTAAACGCAATTTGAAAGCCCGATAAGCAATGATTGTGGAGTGCAGATTTACAAAATAACTGATTTATGTTCTACTGTATTTTGTCAATTGAGTCATTAAAGGCAAAAAAACATTATTAGTAAAAGAAAGAAAGAAGAAGCCTCTGAGCGAGGGAACCAATTACTACTCTGCACATAACATTCAATAAAATACACAATATTAGCTTCAGTGAGGAACAGTGAGACGGACATGACAGGGGCAGGAGGCAATTAAAAATATGAAGTGAAAGTAAAGAACATTTTATGACATTGTGTAGGCTTTAGAATTTGTGATATATTAAACTGGCAGATTTAAAAAGAAACACAGTAACTGGTCACATGTTGGTCACACTGTTAGATTTCATGATATAATTGGTCAAGGTCACCCTAAAGTGCTGACAGCCAATGTTTGTTGTGGACCTAACATATTCAAGACACTTGTCAGAATGTGTGACCATTTTCTTGTCATAATATCCGACAATGTTCTTGTCATAATGTATGAATGTTTACTGAACCCATTTAACCTAGATTTTAGGATATGTGGCATCCTTGACCAAGTGCCAGCTTCTATCATCTTTTTAGCAAATATTTCTTGTCTATTCTGTAAAAACCAAAATTGCAGACAGTCACAGCAAAGGACTTTTAACTTATCCTGAAGTGTCATTTTTGTAGGCTTGTATCCCATGCAGCTTGCACATTCCTAATGTGCCCATCACAGGCCATATGAATTATTGTATTCATCTGGATCAGACTGTCTCACGTGGTAGCAGTGGATCTCCTATTGGGCCCCACTCCGGAAAAATCACAATTGGCCATTTCTTATTTTTGCTTTAAGCCTATATTACCTCTATATGACTTGGCACTGTCACTGCTACTCATTATGAGAGTGGAACTAGATGTTAGGTTTTGTAGGTGGGTTTTAGGAGGCCCAAGCCAGCTCTTCAGTTTGCTACCAGCATATGTTATAGTAGTAAAACATTGTAATATAGATAAGCATGCAGATAAAAACATGTAATAATATAGAAATGATTTGCATGTAAAAGTATTGACCTAAGGTCTAGTTGTAAGACTTTTTTCCTTATTGGGCCTAAAGCTGGGAAATAGCCTTAATAGGTCCTGCTTCAAAATTCTGTGCCAGCCTGTGCATTGGTTTACACAGACAGGCCTGATCATTGACTTGTACCCTATCCATATTGCAACCTTTACATTACATATTACATGAACTATAATTAAGGACATTCAGAAGACATCCAAAGCCCTATTTAAAAGACAAAGAAAGGGTTAATCACAGGGGTAGTGCCGCTTTGTTAGCTCCCCCTATTAATTATAATCACACCTCACCTCACCGGCCTTGTGCCGGTGCGTCTGTGCTAAAACATACCCTTATCTTTTCCACAGTAAAGCTGGCGATGCATGCACTGATGATATTTTACGAAACCTCATTTCGTACGATATTCGGTGTGTGTATGGCTGCTCGATGAGCCAACCGATATCGCAAAAGGCTGCGGATATTGGTTGACTCGTCGATTGGCCAGGTTAAAAGATTGGTCACACGAAAGATCTTTTAACCTGGCCAATCGACGATGGTCGAAATTGCTACATGTATGGCCAGCTTAAGACTTCTATTCAATATTGCCATGTTATATTTTCTGTAGTCTATATTCTTATACAGTCTAAATATGAGCTACTGTGCAAATACTTGCTTATATAACTGCACTTTTCCTTTTCATTGGCGACACCAGCTTTTTATTGTATATTATATGTTACACTGTATTAGTGGCAGTTTAGTATTTCTCTTAATGTAACAATGAAATAACCTTGTCTCCCAAGATTGACAATCCAGTTGTCTGTGCCCTGAGCTGCCTAATTATGTTATGTTTGTTTGTGCACTCCATAAACTGATAACTATGAAATATTTAGATTGTAAGCTCTTATGATCAGGGTGTCAAAGTTAATTCTGTTACCCTTGTTTGTTTTAAATTGTTGCAGAGTGTTGCATAACTTGCTGGCGCTATATCGCTCCATTAAGAAATACAAGTAGATCATTTACAGCTGTGGCAAAAAGTGCCATATCAGGTATTGGAATTGATACCTGTTAAAATGTGTAATTATATAGTACACGTGTCCTTTGCTTCTTATTTCAAATGTGTAAATATGGTGTCTTTGCATTGGTTCCAGGCAGTCTGATACTATTACTGAACATACTATAACACATTATTTTGCCATATAATAAATGTTTTATTTTATATTTTCTATGACAGGACAAGGAACAACTAATTCAGGAGACAAGAAAAAGGTTTACTCAGGAGTATCTGCAAGGTCTGTATTGTTAGTTCCACATATTAACATTTCTGTGTTTCATTGTTTAGATCTCTAGGATCACATACACACGTAACTTCTCCCAGTCTGCAGCACTAATCTAATTTTCTTCTCCTAGAGACCAAGCAGTGTGCATTGTATCTCTCTGATTCCTCCAATTTAGCCCCTTGCCTTTTTCCCTCCTTGCACACGATGTCTCCATTTTTCTCAAGTTGCCATAGTTATTTTTTCAATTTAGATTCGGATTAGGTGATTGTTGGCCCAAAAGCCCAACTGTGTTTGAATGGCTACACAGCATCTTATTTATATCAACTATATTAAAGCCTCTCAAGCAAACCCACAGTTTGTACAGGTATAGGACCTATTATCCAGAATGCCCGGGACCTGGGGTTTTCCGGATAAAGGATCTTTCCATAATTTGGATCTCCATACCTTAAGGGGCAGACTTATCAAAGTATGATTTACGGATTGTTAAAAGTACGATTGGAAAAATCCGAAGGATCAAAACGGCGCAAAACCTTTCTGACTTTGAAACTTCAATGCATAATTTTATTAATTTAGCCTTCCATGGGACTTAATGACACTCCATCAGCTCCAACCTGGCCAAAAGAAAGTCACTATACCGAAGCTTGAATGAATTCTGAAATTTTCGTAGTCGTTGCGACAAATACGATTTTGTCGCACAAATTGGCGCAAAGCAAGAAAAAGTCGTGGAATGTAACGAAAATATTGTGTAAATAACGCAAAGTTTTATAAATTAGAAAAAATAAGTTTTTTCTCATTTGTAGTCATTCAGACTTTGATAAATGTGCCCCTAAGTCTACTAAAAATAATTTAAACATCACTTAAACCCAGTAGGATTGTTTAGCCCCCAATAAGGAATAATTATATCTTAGTTGGGATCAAGTACAAGGTACTGTTGTATTATTACCAGGGCTGTGGAGTCGGAGGCAATTTTGGGTACCTGGAGTCGGAGTCGGCAAAAAATGAACCGACTCCGACTCCTACTAAATTTAAATGGGAATAAAAAAAAAATGAAGCAAGTTTAAATGTCCCAATTCACAAACAGTCATAATTAATTACTTCTCTGCTATAAGAATAAAGCCCAATGCACGCAGTGCATAAACGAACACGTTGAGTGACCATGAAGCTTTTCATTGACTGTATGAATGTATAAAATACATTAGCATATTAAAAACAGAGGAGTCGGAAGTATCAGAAACTGAGGAGTCGGAGAATTTATCTACCGTAGAAAAAGGAAATCATTTTTAAAAATTAGAATTATTTGCTTATAATAGAGTCTATGGGAGATGGCTTTTCCATTATTCTGGATAACGGGTTTCCATATAAGGGATCCTTTACCTGTACCAATGAAGGGTAACATACATAATTTTTAAATGCATACTGATTTCTGATTCTTTACCTAAACATTGTTCACATTTTTTGTTGTCATTTTTTAAAATGACAATAGTATGTTGCAACACTAAATAGAATTAAATTTTTCCTTTTGAATTAATTACGCTGGGTAAATAAAAGTCAGCATAAAGAAATATATCACTTCAGTTATATTGTGCTGTTATTATAGATTCTAAATATAAACAAAGGGACTTCTGACTTTATACAGGAATAGGATTTCTTATCCTGAATATTCAAAAGTCACCAAATTACAGGACAAGTTGTCATTTTTAAAATGATTTCCTTTTTTCTGTTATAATGGTGCCTGTAGCTCTGTAGTTTGCACGAGCTACTGCTTAAGGCCCTGAACAGTATGACATGCCAACAATGAACTATAAATTTGGATGAAAACAGGATTTTTTTTTTTTAATAAAAAAAAAGTCTGCATTCAACATTCTTTCAACTATTTTAATGTAATTGTTCAATTTACAAAGACTCCTTAGTCACTCAAAAGCTAATGTCCTTCAGGTTTAGAAAAGAGAGCATAGTCTGAGTTCTAAGTAATAGTTCTTTTTTTTTTTTTTTTTTAATAATACTGTGCTTTACATTACAGCACTAGAAAAGTGTCAGTATTTTCTTTATATCATTGGTATTATCCCTAGGAACAGGATTAGGGGAAGGAGGCGTCAGTAATTCCACTCACTTAACATTGACTGTCTTATTAAAGTCTTTACAGCAATGCAATCATATCCTTTCACAGTATGTGCTAGCAAACTCCTGTGTTTAAATCCAATTCAATCCTTATAATGCATGTGAATAAACACTGTTTCTCTATAACCTCGTCCCTCAGAATTATAATTCTAGAATTTTGCATATAAAGGTATTGTTGTAAAGGGGACAGTTGCATTTTCTTACTTTTTATCACAAACAATCTCTCTAGTTGTGTTATTCTAGATCTAAAATGCAATATAATAATAATAATACAGTAGAAATAGTAATATTTTCTGAAATTGCTACAACACAGATTTAATGGAGTAATATACATTAAATTAATTCTGATATATAACAGGATTTTATTGGAATGTGTCAGTTAATCACTTAAACGCATACCTCTAATCTAGTAGTAATACCTTGTCTACTCCACCCCTAGTTTCTTGCCTGTATTAAATCCATATATCTCTTCAGCCATGACTCTGTGGCATAGATGTCAAGCAGCTTTTGGACAGAGCAATCATCTGACATGGTGGGCCTATAAAAGCTACCGACGGTCTGAGTCGGCAGTTTATCAGCCAGTATATGGGGTCCTCAGACTGGCCTACCCAATCAATATCTTATCTAAAATCAGGCAGGTTTAAAAATCCCATCAGAACAAGTACCAAATCAGCATGTTGATGCGAACCTCGTCCCAAGAGCCTGTCATTTGACCCTTAGGCCAAACAATCGGATCACTCTGGTGTTGCCCACCTCAGGCACCTTTAGGCACGCCACCAAGCCAGATGATATTGCTACAGCAGCTATGGTTGAAAACAGTGTTTTAATACCAGGGGGACTTGCTCCACAGAAGGGTCCGTCGGAAGGCACACAGGGATGCAGCTGTAAGTTTCTGGCATGGAGCCCTCAGCTCTCTAGTTACTCCTTAAAAAGGTGTCAAAGTCCAACACAGGTTTGTGAATTAACCATATGCTAGCATGAGCCATTATGGCACTATTCGGTTGGTGCCATGATGGTATTTAAACTTAATATTAACAGTATCAGGTTATAAACTAAGTTTTGTTTATTGTGAATTCACTTCACCATACATAAGTCCGTTTTCATATTTTTTTTAAACTTGGATAAATATTTTTAACAATAAAAAAAAGTATTATATTATTAGTAATTATATGTGCAGTATACATATGTTATGGATTTGGCAGTATGCAGTTGTACGCCTGGTCACAGTGGTGGTTTAATTCACCGCTACCCTTTAAACATAAATACTGTTTGAAAAGAATTGCCTGCATCTGTCACTTTTCCCATGTGTTTGCTTATCTCTTGGTTTTCATTATTTTTGGTAATCTACGAAAGTACACAGAAAAAATATTTTGCTGTTACTTTCAATTCTGTCTTAAGCCAGTAGTCCATGTGTGGGCCTCAGTCCTAATGATTTAAACAGTTCTCTGTTGGCCAAGCTGTTGTAAATTATCTTATGGGGCTGTCTTAGGCCATACTTGGTTTTAAAAGCAATTTTTCATATTTTAAGGCCTGAGCTCTTGCAGTGCTGTATTGGCTAATACTCCTGCATTAACAGTGCATTCTTTAATATATTAATAAACTTTTTTCCCATTTCCTTTTAAAATGAATAGATAAGGCTGACAGATATGATTCTCGTGATGTGGAAAGACTACAGAAGGATGACACCTTGGTGGAAAGCTACCTTATGTGGAGGCATTATGTAACAGAGGAAGCTCTAAAGATGATGGATGAAAGCCTGAAATGGAGGAAAGACATTGGTGTAAATGGTAGGAGATCATTTTTTTATTATGTTTTAGAAATGTTGGATTTTTAATTGCTTGCATGGTACAATATATCTCCCTTGTTAATGCTGAAACCTCTATGTTTTTGATAAAATAAAACTGCAGCTCTTAATGCGCGTAGGCCCATTTCTATTTCAAAATCTATATGTAGTTTCAAGAAAACAAAACTACGATAAAGTAATTTATATTATGCTATTTTCCTCTGCTCAGAATGTTATATATATATATATAACATTATATATACTACTTATATGATACAGATAGGGGATCTTTTAAACACAAGCTCTTTACCATCTCACATAGAGCCAGATTCAAATTAATGAGAAAACATTATTTTATGTTTTTTTTCACTTTAAAAAGTCATGGACAAGATTCAATTTGAGAACAGAGGACTTTTTTTTCTAATTCAGTTCCGGTTTTTATCTAGAGAATTTAATAGGGTTTTCTTGTGATAAACGGTGAGATACGGTTTTCCATTAAAGGGGTGGTTCACCTTTTCATTAACTTTTAGTATGTTATAGAATGTCCTATTCATAGCAACTTTGCAATTGGCCTTAATTATTTATTTATAAATATTTGCCTTCCACTTCTACATTTTTCCAGCTTTCAAATGGGGGTCACTGACCCCGCCAGCAAAAAACTATGTGCACTTACAAATGTATATATATTGTTACTTTTTATTACTTATCTTACTATTTAGCCCACTCCTATTCATATTCCAGTCTTTTATTTGACCACCTGCCTGGTTGCTAAGGTAAACAAGACTCTAACAACCATGTTGCTACTCAAATTCCAACAAGAAGTTAAATAAAAACCATAAAAAATGAAAAACGGTTGCAAATTGCCTCAGAATATCAATGTCTGCATCATAATAAAAGTTAATTTAAAGGTGAATAACCCCTTTAAATTGCATCTGGTTCTATGGGAAAATCTGGAATGAAATTAGGAGGTACCCTTTTCTGACGAAATTGTGTTCTAATTAAATCTCTAATTAATCTCTGTAATAAAAAGAAAGGGTGGCAGTGGCTCTGGGGTTGGCACTGATGCTTTGCATGTCTGGGGTCCTAAATTGGATTCCAACCTGGGCACTATCTGCAAGCAGTGTGTATGTTCTCCCCATTACCCCCGTTACCACATGGGGTTTTCTCCCAGGTATTTAAGTTTCCTTTCACTCTCCAGTAACATACCGACTAAAGGTTGATTCGCTTCTGATGAAATTGAGCATAGTGTGTGTAATTGTAACAGAGACCTAAGACTGCAAGCTGTATTGGGGTAGGACGATAAAGATAACATATTATTTCAAATATGATTTTACAAATTCTTTGTGCGGTTTTAAATATTGTAAATGAACCTTTAGTATGACATTTTATTTATCAGCTCTCCACTTTGGAATTTCTCAGCTATTTGGTTGCTAGGGTCTAATTTACGTTAGAAGCCAGGCAATAATGTGTATTAGATACAGGAAGATGAATAGAATAGGGTTTAAACAGAAAGATAAGTAATAAAAGTCACTGTAACAATGAAAATTGTAACTTCAAGTAACCATAATTTCAATTTCAATTTTCAAGTTTAGTTGAAACATTGCTCAGAACAGGACATTCTATAACATACTGTCCTGTATTCTGCTAAGAAGGTCCGGTTTGAGAACAGTGTTTCACAGTTAGCTTGTGTTTGCTTTTGATTTATTTTCAGACTTGAATGAATCCACTATCCCTAAGTGGTGTTTTGAGACTGGAGCATCTTATCTGCATGGATATGATAAAGAAGGCAATAAATTGTGTAAGTACGATACTTACTTTAAAGATTTAGTTCATAAGGTTTTTAAGGTTAAAGCTAGTGTTTACTGCATTTGAATTATCATTGCAACAGTGTCATTGTGATAAAATCTTGCTGGTTGTGCGGTTTAAGAGGTCATTTAACCTATGATAATTAGCATTCGTGCCATCATACAGTTACATAATACATAATATGTAGTAAATGTAACATGACATGACATATGACATATATTAGGGATGAAAAAGTCACATATCCATAACAAGTCTTATGGCTCATTTTCAAATGCACTGCAGGGTGCAAAGTGCAGTTTTTGTCCCTGTTCAGAGAGGCAATAATTCCAGGGTTCCAGGTATAATAGGCTCACTTGTGCACAGTCATCAGAGCAGACTAAATTGAGCATTGTCACTTAGTGCAGCTATTTGGAAGCACAAGGAGCGACTGCATTGAATTCATATTTAAGAATACAGGGGAAACTGTGTGCAGGTGTACCGATATGGATTGATACTATATACTGTATTTTCCCCTGCAGGCTCTTAAAACCCTGTTTTTTTCTTTGCTTTAATTTGTTCCTTTGTCCCACTAACATATCACAGTGTTTCATTTGGCCTTACACATTCAAGCTTGTGTAAGGCCATTTGCAATTTGCCCACAGATGTGGAAAGCTAAATTGCACTGATCCATTCGTTCAGCCACAGCCCTGAGTAACTGGGTCTCATGGTTGGTGTGGGTCAGGTAGTCAGTTTTATTCCATTACTTCCCCCCCTTTTTTTTTTTCAATATGAGTTGTAGCTAGAATGTATGTCTTCCAAAGTTAAATGTGTTATTATGGTACTTAACCTTTTTTTCTATAATTGCTTTTGTAGGGACCCATAGGGTTAAGCTCCCTATGGCTTTAAACCCTACCTCTTTTTTCCCATAAAAACAATCAACGCACCAGAGGTCACCCCTTTAGATTAGAGGAAAGGAGTTTCCATTTGAAGCAGCGTAGGTGGTTTTTCACGGTGAGGGCAGTGAGGTTGTGTAATGCCCTTCCTAGTGATGTGGTAATGGCAGATTCTGTTAATGCCTTTAAGAGGGGCCTGGATGAGTTCTTGAACAATCAGAATATCCAAGGCTATTGTGATACTAATATCTTCAGTTAGTATTAGTGGTTGTATATATAGTTTATCTATGTGAGTGTATAGATTGGTAGGTGTGGGTTGTGTGTGCTGGGTTTACTTGGATGGGTTGAACTTAATGGACTCTGGTCTTTTTTCAACCCTATGTAACTACGTATGTAACTATGTAACCTTTATTGTTATTGGGCAAAAGCCCTTGTACTTAAGTTACAGTTCTAAAACTATCCCTTATAGGTTTAGTCAGGTTGTACACGCCCCCTGCAGACTGATATAGTGTCTGGCAGGAGGGCGTGACTTCCTCCTTTGGCTGTAGGCTGTCTTCCAAGCTCCACTCCATTGAGCCTGGAGGCAGACCTTAGGCCCCAGAAGCCATTGTACCCTAGAGTATACTATACCTCTTGTGAAAGTCGGGGACAGGGCCCCGTGAACGAACGAGGTTATCAAGCACAACAGATTGTTTAATAGCACTTTCTAGGAAAGTGACATAGCCAGCTCTAGCTAGAAAGGGCAGCCATTAGCCCCACCAAAGGAGTGATTAGATCCAGGAGTATTTCTCCTATCCGGCAGTGTTGCCTCCGTGCAGGGCCACGGAGTAGAGATAGTGACAGGCAGGATAACCCCTGATCCCTACTCACCCGAAGGACTCATTCACTAGAGGTTATCAACCTGAAGGAGTTCCTACTACCTCCCAAGGGGTACTGGTTGAAAGGTGTGTTTCCCTGCCCAGACTACCAAGAGGTGGGATAAACCGGTGCATACCCGCTCTTCTGGCAAAAGAGCATTTCCTTATTGTATCATCTCAATCTGTCTGTCTGTGAGTATGATAACCCTGCGTAACATCTGTGTCTTGGACCAATAAATCTGTATTATAGTTCACCATAAGAACCTCTCTGGCGTCCATTTATACCATCTGCACTACACAGCCTCAGCAAGTTGTAGTTCAACTACACCCTCAGCTCCTATCCAGCTTTCTTCCAATTAGCGAAGGCCCAGTCTAAGAAAGAGGGTCGCATGTAACACATGCTCTACATCATCTACTAGCCTGGTTTATTCCATATCATAGCCAAAATAGTGTTACACTTTCTTGCTGTTTTAGAATTACATGACAAAATGAACCATATTGATGCACAAGAATTTGTGTTGTTATGGAACACCAGATATTCTTGTTATACAGTATTGTGCATTACAAATAGCCTTTGGGCTCTGGGCAAAAGTCAGAAAAGTACTATAAGATATTATCCCTTTTATCATGACACATACATGGCCTTCATAATTAGGGCTATAGATAAGGAAAGCATATCCACTCTGAAACCTCTTAATAATTTAGCTGGTGTTGGTTAAATATTGTGTAGCACGTGGCAAAAGACAGAAGATAAGGACATTTTCATTTGCTTATTAAGTTCTGTGTTCTTTTTGATTAACAATGAATTCATAAAAACGACAATGTAATTTAGAGAAATAATTTGATTTTTCTTAGTTATGTTTCAATTGCTTGTGTTGGGTGTATCAGAAAACAAAACATATTAACAGTACAGCTGGAATGTTCTATGGGCTGTGTGTTCTGTGCTCTGTGCCTTCCTCCATACGTTTGCAATAGTCTTGTGACTAGAAATGGTGTCATAAACTAAAGGCTTAATAAAGTCTTTGTAATCCAGCAGTAAATCCCCTGAAACACTTGATTTAAAACAAGACTGCTATTATATTCGGTGTGTCTTAAAGGGACACTGACACTTTCCTTTAATTTTGTTTCTGTTTAAAAATGCCCCCAGCTCAACTTTGGTAATGGAAAAGAGAGGGGCAGACACTGTGCTGCTTTTTTCAGTCACATTGGGTTGTATGCATGATTCCTCCAATAGGATGATTACAAATTAAAGCCCTGCTGGAGTCATGTTGTGTTTTGTTTTTATTGAAGGGCAACTAGAGCTGAGTCTCCTAGGGCTGTTGTGTTGTTTCCCAGGCCAAGTGGCATAACACAGTCTGCTGACACAACCTTCTGTCTTACAGAAATTCTGGGTTGGTACTGTGCCACCCTGGCAACTAACTACGGTTGCACCCAGGACCCTGACCATCTCCCAACCCCACCCAGCAATCCACCTCTGTTTATAGACTCGCACCCAACCTGCCCTATCTTTAATGTCACAAAAGCAGGTGCGCGCCTACAAATAGAAGCTGTGGGAGATAGGAGCAGGGCATAGTAAGGCTGTAGGTGGCAAGGGCAGAAGTTGGAGCTCAGGCCGAACCCTCCCTGTGACCTGTAAATCTTGTGTGGGTGTTGGCCTGAACTTGCCCAACCTGTGGGTCCTGCAGGTTTTCGGTAGCTTTAATGATATTAACCTTGAAAACGGTTTGCTCAAAAAAAGGGTTCTAAAAAAGGGTTTTAGTGGTACCGGCTGTTCCTATATGGATGGTTGCTCAAAGGTGAACATCCCTTTTAGGTTTGTGTTCTACAGTACTAGAGTTTATTGAGAAACAAATTGTTTCCGGCAAATTTCTATGTACTAAGTGTCACTTATCTCCTGTGAATGAAAGAAAACTTTAGCATCCTCAATAAATATATTGTCTCTTTTCCTCGGGTTCTACATTTGTTGCAATTGCCTTGTGCAGTGGTTGTTTGGAATACTGCTTTCACATGTGCACAACAAATGGCACTTCTTACATGTTTTATCTTTGTAATAAAATGAAATACAACCAAGATAGCTGACTTCCATTTTCCACATTTATATCCATAAATCTGAGACTATATGTATTTTATCTAAACTCATAAACATGGGCTATAATACCGGTTGCCTTGGTAAAGGCATTCACTGTGCAGAGACCTCCATAAAGCAGCGGCTATAAATGTGTTAGGCCATTTTCTTGACTCCTGCACATATAGTCTTCTTTCCTTTTCTGCATATTTGCACGTGTGCATATAAGTGGGAATTCTTTTATTTGGTCATTCTGCATAGACCCACGGTAAACCGCACCCCTAGGGCTGATAAAGTTTACATTGTTACCTATGGGGGAATGCTTTACATGTGCATTATGCCTTTTTACATCACTGGGTATTATGGCACAGTTTTTACCCTGGGCATACCATTTGGCACCCTCCAGTAATTATACCTTTAGTTCCCCTTTACGAACATTATAAACAAAATGAAACATTCTGTTTGCATTGGTATTTTATTCCCCATTTGTAAATGATTTGCTGTTAGGAAACAACTCTCTCTATAAAAAGTGGTATATTGTAGGCATAGCATTGTTATGCACAGCCTCATTGTAGTAGAATTTTATAGCCATGTTGCCTGATAAATGTTTTTATTTGTCTATCTTTGAATTCATGTAGTGTAGTTTCATTCTGTTTCAATGAACTTTTGCAAAAATTATATACATTTTTTCCTTTCTAATTCTAGTGTGGCTCAAGGTAAAGCTCCATGTACGTGATGGTAAAACAACTGAGGACAAGAAAAAGTTTGTTGCATTCTGGTTGGAGCGCTATGCCAGGAGAGAACCAGGGAAGTTCATAACTGTTGTTTTTGACATGGTTGACTCAGGACTAAGCAATGTAGTAAGATATATTTCTTATTTATCCATATTTCCCAAACTAATTTTATATTGTTTTATTTTCTAAAGAAACTGCTATTAGCTGTTTTTCATGACACATTACTACACTGCAGTAATTATGCTCTGTTGAAGGTTATGTTAAAGGGTAGTTCACCTTTAAAATAACTTTTAGTATGTTACAATGGATAATTATCGGCAACTTTTCAATTGGTCTTCATTTTCTATTTGTTATAGTTTGAGTTAATCGCCGCCTTCTTCTGACTCTTGGCAGCTTTCAAACGGGGGTCACTGACCCCAGCAGCCAAAAAACTATTGCTCGATGAGGCTACAATTTTGTTCAGGCCTCTTCAATTCATCTAACAGTCTCTCATTCGCACCACTGCCTGCTTGCTAGGATTATTTGGACACAAGGAACCAGATAGCTGCTGAATTTCCAAACTGGAGCTAAATAATTCAAAAACTACAAATAATAAAACATGAAGACCAGTTGTAAATTGTTTTAGAATATCACTCTCTTACATCAAACAGAAAGTTAGGAGGTGTACCACCCCTTTAACTCCTGTAGCAATTAATATACAATTGGCTTTTGCCTTATTAATTATTTATATCATAAGGTCAGTCCTTGATAATATTCTTAATCCCAAACATGTCATAAAGATTAAAGGTCTTTCAGTATTATCTAGTGTCCGGTATGTCCCCATATAAGTGATACAGCCCACCTCCTTCTTTTGTCTTCAGCTAACCAAATATAGGGTAACCTCTGTATCAGACAGATATTGTACTACATGAAGGTCAAGTAAAATACAACCCAAACATAACTATTTACATCTGAGACTTGCCCACAATGTGCAGCGTTTTTCTAACCTAAACTCTACAGTGGTGTCTCAGAAATATCCTACAGGAAAACCTAAAGTTAAAGGAAACAGACAGTCATACCTTGCAGGGAGAATTACTTTATACAATTACAGCAATTCAACAAGTTTCAAGTTCCTCAAAAAAAATCTTTACCATTTGTGTATTTGAGGAAGCCATTACTTTTTCCATGACCTTTTTTATACTATGCCCTGGCAAACAGAGTGTTTTGTGTGATCTACAGAAGTTCAACTTCTTCAAGTCAACAATGCCTCCTGCATAATTATGAGAAATCTGATAAATTCAAAAGTGATAAAACATGGTTTTCATTGCAAGTGGATTCATTAGAAAAGGTTGTTCTTGTGATAATATGGATTTGCATCTGTAATCCTCCTGTGTTTTAGTTTGCAAAGATAAAGTTGGATTTTTTCTGCTTTTGCTATTTGAAGTGGAAGTAATGTATATATTTATAAAGAGGACAGGGCCTCAAGGACACCTTTTTGTAGAGTTGGTAAAATGTTTCACTTTATACCCTAATGGTAAATTATAATCAAGGCAGCTATTGTACTTCCTTCTTTGTTCTGAAGCTTATTAATATCAGGAATCCAGTCTTAATAATTCTGCAGGCTTTCTATATACTGGCCCTCTCAGTATTAACATTTTGCCCGTGTTCTCCTTTTGTTAAACTGAAGATTGCTGCTCATGCCACAGCTTATTGCACAAAGGGTATATGCCTGAGTGGCACAGCAGAGCTGGAGAGAATGAATTTCATATGGGTTGTAGGCAACAGAGGCAGGAAGGAGGTAATTTAGTCAGAAATGAGAGGAATGTGGAAGATTCAAAGTATTGAAGGTGGTGAGAGAGAGAGAGACTGGAATGATATATTGGAGATCTAGACAAGGCTAAGATGATTTGGACCAGTGATCTCAAACTAGTGGCTTGAGAGCAACATGTTGGTCACCATCCCCTTTGATGTTGCTCCCAGTGGCCTCAAAGTAGGTGCCCATTTTTACATTTCTGGTTTGGAGGCAAGTTTTGGAAGCACAGAGACTGTTTTACTCAAATCAGAGCCTCCTGCAGGCCAGCAGTCCACAGAGGGCACTTTAGAGTAATTTATTGAAGTCCACATGGGGCTACCAAATAGCCAATCACAGCCCTTATTTGGCTTCCCCAAAGAGCTTTTTCATGCTTGTTTGGCTCCCCAACACTGTTTACATCTGAGTGTGACTCCTGAATAAAAAAGGTTGGGGATCCCTGATTTGGACAAATCTTGGGTCTGGTGTGGAAAGAGGATTTGGACACAGTAATGGTAGAATTCAATAAAATCTGGGGGGGAAATGGAGTTCCTGTAATAGCTGGAGCTAAGGAGGAAGTAGATATAGCCAGAGCTGGACTGAGGAGATTACATGACATTATGATGTAGTAATATCAATTTAGGTTTAGACTTGAATTTTGAGACATCTGTTTCATGCAGCTGGAGTCCAGGGAATACTATTTACCGCTATTGTCGATTTGTGCATTTGTAGCCTATCTGCTGCAGATTAATCATACCACTATTTTCCACATATCCTAAATCTTCATCTCTGTAGATTGTTGCAGCTCAAGCCACTGTAAGTGTCAGCTCTTCAGGTACTGCACAGTGCAGCCCCTTGCAACTCTAGATGCAACATAGTTAATTTGTCTCTAAAAGTGTTCACGTGGTAATGATAAATTGGCTAAGGTTGTTCAGTTTAGGGGTGCAACTACAGAGGAAGCAGGCCCAAAGGTTGCAGGGGGCCCAGGAGTGTAGGGCGGCCAGTAAGACCCTAATTAATGAGCAATTTCCATATATTTTGGTAGAATAGGTCCTCTTACCAATGTTTTGGGGCCCTACATTGAGTTTGCTATGGGGCCCAGTGACATTGTCAAGATTTATTTAGGGTTGATATAGGGTACTTCAATGTCTGCTTACTTGCCATGGGTTTCTTTAGAGGTGCACTTTTTGTGAAAGGCTGCAAAAGAACTTCCTTTTGACAGTTATGGAGGACATTATATAGCAAAAAAGGTAATGAATTATACATGACATAAATGACTATACAAAAAAGCAGAAAATTCAGACTTGCAGGCCTTCAGTTAGACAGATGTGGTCTGGTTTATATTAAGTGCATATATTATGTCTGGCTTACTTAGACCAACTAAAGGATTTGCTATTTCCTGTTTACAATATATTGCAATATCTTTCTATTCTATAATCATAAAACTAAGTACAACTAATTTACTTTGTAGGATATGGATTTTGTTCGGTTTGTCGTCAACTCTTTTAAGACCTACTACCCCAGATATCTGTGTAAGTATTATATAAAAATGATATAGGTACATATGTGTGTAAATCAGGGTAGCTGGGTAAAGAGTGTTTGGAAACTAACCACAGCTACTTATGTTTAGCAATAAAACTATTCCTAACTGAGGCATACTGCGTTATACAACTCTTAGTAGCAAATGTGCATGCCACAAATGAGCTTAGAGAGTAAGTGGGGCTTATTTATATAGTATAAGTAAATCTAGAGCAACTGGACTTGTTGAGCAATAATTGAAGATGTTTCACTACTCATCCGAGCAGCTTCTTCAGTTCAAATAACTGGTACGGGAAGTCCGCGGTATTTAAACTCTGGAGCTTATTTGCTGACAAGAGACAAATTTGCACCTGGGCAATAATTGGTTCTGTTCAGCTAGCTGCAATTTAATCAGGGAATACAAAAGTTAGATTGGTTGTAATTTGAAAGTAAATATGGCACCAACATTTTTCTGCCTTCATTGCCATACTGGATTTTTTCAGTGTAGCACACAAGTTTAGTGGCAGCTAAAGTAGAGCTTAATTTAGTTGAATGAAAATATTTTCAGAAGCTTCTCTTTGGCACACTCATGTGCCAAGTGCTTGGGTACTTCCTGAGAAAGCCTGGAAATTTTAAAGCCTTGAGATGATGCTTAAACACTCTAAGGGGCACATGTATGATAGCTCAAGCAGTCATGAAGGAAACCACAAGCAGCATCTAGAAAACTATGGATAGTGTATACATGCTTTTTAATTTTAGAGCACACATATACAAACCCATTGCCCTCCAACTTCAGTTCATTACCAGTTACAGCAGCTGTAAAACTGTGGATCTAGTATGTATACTTTTTAAAATGTGTTTAAAGGAGAAGGAAAGGCAAAGTCACTTGGGGGTGCCAAAATGTTAGGCACCCCCGAGTGACTTAAATCACCTACATTTTACCCCGGGCTGGTGCCCCTGTTCGACGAGAACAGCACCAGCCCGGGGTAGCTACAGCGCTTGCTCATTCCTGCTTCGGGTGCGCATGCATTCGTGCAATAGAGTGAAAAAGGCGAACTTTAACTGAGAAGTCGGCTTTTCACTCTACTGAGCATGCGCCGGTCACGGGGTCCCGGCAAAACGAAGCAGGAAGAAGGAAGCGATCGCTACAGGTACCCCAGGCTGGTGCTGTTTTCTCCTAACAGGGGCACCAGCCCAGAGTACAGGGTAAGCGATTAAAGTCACTTGGGGGTGCCTAACATTTTGGCCCCCCCAAGTGACTTAGGCTTTCCTTGTCCTTTTGTTTTAAACCAGAATAGAATGGGCAAACTGGGGTCCAAGCATTTTTTATGGCACGAAAAAATTGCAAATAATTTTCATTACAGTACTCAGCCACAACTAGCCATTGGCTTAGAAAGGCGAAGGATATGCTTTATAACAAGTGGAAAACTGTAATTTTGGCATCCCTACAACTCTTTGCAGTCGACAATTCATTTATATATGAGGTAAAGGAGCTGAAGTCCCAGAATCTAAAGGTGCCAGCAACATGGTGTTCTTTATGGAGACAGGTTAGATTCTGTGTATCGTTACACTTGGGGGCATATTTATGATTGCTCAGCTCCAGCAATCTATAGTATATATAATAGTATGGTTTTCCATCTGTTATAAAACATATCTTTCAGCTGTCTTAGTCAATGCTAGTTGTGGTTGAGTACTGTAATGAAAATGATCTGAAATTTTTTGCAAAGGGTTTGCATGTAACTCACTCACTCACTGAACAGGTTGTATTTGGCTTGGTAAAGCAAGAGGGAAATCTGTTGCACTTCTTATCAACTAAATTAATAATTACATTTTAGTGTGAATTTACTGGTAAAATTAGATGCATAAAATAATTACATTAGTCTGAAACAAAGTATTTAATGATTCTTGTGTCTCTTACAGCTAAGATGGTAATTTATGAAATGCCGTGGATATTGAATGGTAAGTAAACGTTTTCTTTTTTTGTTTGGTTGGTAGGGCTGTTTTGCAACTCTCATAACCATTACAGAGGGCTGGGCAACATGGATTATACATTATCAGCAATGCACATTCGCACTGGGCCCAGCTAGCGAGCAAAGCTTCTGATTTTTTCTGGTCCAAGTCTACAGTGGAGGAAATAATTATTTGACCCCTCACTGATTTTGTAAGTTTGTCCAATGACAAAGAAATGAAAAGTCTCAGAACAGTATCATTTCAATGGTAGGTTTATTTTAACAGTGGCAGATAACACATCAAAAGGAAAACCGAAAAAATAACTTTAAATAAAAGATAGCAACTGATTTGCATTTCATTGAGTGAAATAAGTTTTTGAACCCCTACCAACCATTAAGAGTTCTGGCTCCCACAGAGTGGTTAGACACTTCTACTCAATTAGTCAACCTCATTACGGACACCTGTCTTAACTAGACACCTGTATAAAAGACACCTGTCCGCAGAATCAATCAATCAAGCAGACTCCAAACTCTCCAACATGGGAAAGACCAAAGAGCTGTCCAAGGATGTCAGAGACAAAATTGCAGACCTGCACAAGGCTGGAATGGGCTACAAAACCATTAGCAAGAAGCTGGGAGAGAAGGTGACAACTGTTGGTGCGATTGTTCGAAAATGGAAGGAGCACAAAATGACCATCAATCAACCTCGCTCTGGGGCTCCACGCAAGATCTCACCTCGTGGGGTGTCAATGATTCTGAGAAAGGTGAAAAAGCATCCTAGAACTACACGGGAGGAGTTAGTTAATGACCTCAAATTAGCAGGGACCACAGTCACCAAGAAAACCATTGGAAACACATTACACCGCAATGGATTAAAATCCTGCAGGGCTCGCAAGGTCCCCCTGCTCAAGAAGGCACATGTGCAGGCCCGTCTGAAGTTTGCCAATGAACACCTGAATGATTCTGTGAGTGACTGGGAGAAGGTGCTGTGGTCTGATGAGACCAAAATAGAGCTCTTTGGCATTAACTCAACTCGCTGTGTTTGGAGGAAGAAAAATGCTGCCTATGACCCCCAAAACACCGTCCCCACCGTCAAGCATGGGGGTGGAAACATTTTGCTTTGGGGGTGTTTTTCTGCTAAGGGCACACACACAACTTATTCGCATTAACGGGAAAATGGACGGAGCCATGTATCATGAAATCCTGAACGACAACCTCCTTCCCTCTGCCAGGAAACTGAAAATGGGTCGTGGATGGGTGTTCCAGCACGACAATGACCCAAAACATACAGCAAAGGCAACAAAGGAGTGGCTCAAGAAGAAGCACATTAAGGTCATGGAGTGGCCTAGTCAGTCTCCGGACCTTAATCCAATAGAAAACCTATGGAGGGAGCTCAAGCTCAGAGTTGCACAGAGACAGAAACCTTAGGGATTTAGAGATGATCTGCAAAGAGGAGTGGGACCAACATTCCTCCTAAAATGTGCGCAAACTTGCTCATCAATTACAAGAAACGTTTGGCCTCTGTGCTTGCAAACAAGGGTTTTTCCACTAAGTATTAAGTCTTTTTTTGTTAGAGGGTTCAAAAACTTATTTCACTCAATGAAATGCAAATCAGTTGCTATCTTTTATTTAACGTTATTTTTTCGATTTTCCTTTTGATGTGCTATCTGCCACTGTTAAAATAAACCTACCATTGAAATGATACTGTTCTGAGACTTTTCATTTCTTTGTCATTGGACAAACTTACAAAATCAGTGAGGGGTCAAATAATTATTTCCTCCACTGTATGAGTAAGACTTGGGCCATATGAGTTTAACTGAAAACAATAAACAGAACTCTTATTTGTGTCACTTACCTTTAGCTACAAGTACCACCAAGGAGAAGGTAGGGCTTGTTGCTTCAGGTACTCAGTTCTGTGTGTTTATTGCAGCCCACTTATTATCTAGCCCTTGAACCCTACTGCCACCTACAAGGCAAATGCTAGAACAGGTGTGGGACCTGTTATCCAGAATGCTTGTAATTTGGATCACCCAAGTTTAGGTCTACTAAAAAATAATTTAGAAATTAAATAAAGCAATACGATTGTTTTGCCTCCAATAAGGATTAATTATATGTTGATTGGGATCAAGTACAAGGTACCGTCTTATTACAGCAAAAAAAGAAATATAAAATTAAAATGGGAAATGCCCATCTAATAATTTGGGACGTTCTGAATTAAGGGGTTTCCAGGTAATGGATCCCATACCTGTACTCTGATGTTTGTAGGTAGCAATAGCCCTCATATGTAATAAAAGGTACTAAGTTTGCCCAGGTGCGGTAGCCCATAGCAA
Organism: Xenopus tropicalis; assembly: GCF_000004195.4. Taxonomy (NCBI): domain Eukaryota; kingdom Metazoa; phylum Chordata; class Amphibia; order Anura; family Pipidae; genus Xenopus; species Xenopus tropicalis. The sequence continues at coordinate 29,430,020 of NC_030678.2, forward strand.
CCCATAGACTGAAGGCTCCGGATAGTGTTTTATTTCTGTCTAATCAAAAGCATTTAAACAGTAGATAAACCTAATAGGATTATGTTGCCGCCTTTTCAGATTTGTGCAGCTTATTATAGAGAAAAAGGAAATTATTTTTTTAAAAATGTTCATTCTGGGAAATGGCCCTTCTATAATTTGGAGCGCTCTGGATATTGGGTTTCCAGAAAAGAGATCCCATACCTGTACTAGCCTAGGTAATTACCTATGCTTGGTGCAATTCTTCTGGAATTTTTGAGGGTATATTGGGTATTACATCCATCCTAACATAAAGTTTCTATAGCACTCTACACCAATAAATTATCATGTGTAATGTTGCCATGGTAACCCACAGTCTCTGTACAAGAATGAATAAAAAAGATAGCACACAAAGAAAAATACATGTGATTTTATGAAACCCCTATATTACAATGCTAAATATGACAAGATAGATATTGTGTCCATCTTTTAATATGCTTCTTACTGAAACAAAGCTTGAGCTGCAGTTAATCTCTGCCGGCTGTGCTGTCTGAGTGCAGACCATGCAAAGATATCCGTTACGCAATAGAAATGCTTGATTTGTTTCTTTGCTTTTAAACCATTTTTTTATAAGAGGGTCCCATGAATTATTCAGTGGTGCAAAGCTGGGGAACAGAGTAAAGGAGTAAGGAGAATACATGGGAAAGACTAAGTTGGATTTAGTTAAAGGGAAAGGGCCTATACCTTTTTTATTTATTGGTTATTATTTTCCAGCTTGAAAGCATACCATATTTCTGCTATTTTTTACTGTCCATTAAAGTACAATGGGTACTGGAAATACAACCATATAAAATATAAATAAAAGAGAATGCAATGATTTGCAAATCAGTGAAACCCTGAGTCCAATTGCAGATAGTACAAAGACAACATAGCAAGTGTTGAAACTGAGAACATTCATAGTTTCCCACTGTAATACATTGCCTCTTCTTTTAACAACACTCTGTAAAAGTTTGGGAACTGAGAAAACCAATTGCTGTAGTTCTAAAAGAAACATTTTCACCATTCTTGCCTGATATAAGAATTTAACTGCTCATAAGTTTGGGCCTTCTTTGTCTTATATTTCATTTCTTCATCAGATTTTTTCACTGGGTGACAGGTCTGGGCTGCACGCAGGGGGCAGTTTAACACCCAGTTTAACCAGACTCCTTTGCTACAGTGTCATCATGCTTCTGTAATACGTGCAGAGTGTGCTTGGGCATTCTATAGATTTCTCTGGATTAGCTAAATCTTTTAATGATATTATGTACTGTAGATCAGAGGGCCACAATCAAATGTAAAAAGATGAAAACTGGCCTGGGGGTTCCAATAAGAGCTATAATTGGCTATTTAATAATCCTTGTGTGGACTACACTGGATTTGTATGCAACCAAAACTTGCCTCCAGGCCAGGAATAAGCACCTGTTTTGAGACCACTGGGAACAACATCCAAGGGGTTGGTGAGCAATGTGTTCCTCATGAGACACTGGATGGGGATCACTGCTGTAGATAAACGGTATTGTTGCGATATTTGCCCCCCTGCGCAGTGTTTTGCAGAGTGGAGCACCCCTTCCCATCTTTGCTTGTAAAAGCCCCAGCCTCTCTGGGATCCGCTCTTTTTAGCATCACACACCTTTTTAAGTTATGTGTTACCCCTGTCCAAACCTTTTGTAAGGTGTTGCCGGCAACAAATTTAAAACAAGCAGTTTCAACATTTGATGTTGCCTTTGTACTATTTGCAGTTAAGTAGGGTTTAAATGACTTGCAAATCATCCCATTCTCTCTTTATTTACATGTTACACAGTGTCCCGTGTTGTAGACATACACGCTCATGCTTTCTATTGTATTCATTCATTGCATATAACACAGAGATTATATTGTAAAATTTTAAAAATTAACAGTATTGTTTTAAAGGACAAGTCAACACAAATACATTGTTTTAGGCAACTCCCCAGTGAATACAATTACTTTCCTTGGGCCCAGAGCTGACGCTTTTCTTTGCTGAAGAGTTAAGTTTCTCCTGCACATGCACGTTACAGTAGAACACCAATTTTACATTTCCCCGGGGCAGCATCAAAATGGTGTAAATTACAGGAACACGGAAAATATTTGGGAAAAAAAATACAGCTTTCCTATATGTGGCTGCAAAAAAACTGTGTCCGTTTCCAGTAAAACATAAAATTAGGGTTCTGCTATATTTAGGACAGTGCAGAGGATTCTTGGGACATTGGTAGAGATGGCAGCATGGTGCCCAAAAGATTGTCCCCTTTTTAATAAATAGGAGTTTTGACCCTGTCAGTTTGCACTGACCCAACGTGCCTGTTCTGTATTTAATAATTGTAGGCTTTCAGCTTTATTTTAATTGTTTTTTTTTTGTTTGCTTTATTTTGGGTACCAAGCTATCTATTGGAATGGGTAGGGTGGGTTATCTTTTAATTATTTTGGTTATCATTCAGTTTTAAGTCCAATATTCCTTTATCTTGTGCTTGAAATGCGTTTCACTTTCTCTACTTTTTACTGTATATTTTTAAGATCACCTAACACTACCCTGTGTCATTTTTGCTTATATAACTGACCTGTGGCCTGGTTGCCTTTTTGTATTTGAATTAAATATAATTGTTTGCAAAGAAAACAATCATTTTATGAGTGTAAAAGTTCCCTGATTGTATGAAAGAATTTGTCCTTGATACTTAATTGTTTAGATTGTGTATTATGTAGAGTTAATACATACTGCTTCCAATTAAAAAAACAACAATATGTGTGGAAACTATAATTTGTTCTCCATTGACATGCAATTTTCTAGGGGAAAAATATTCTTTTTCCACCAACTGGCTCTTGCCCATTAAAATTATTTCTTGCTGTTTCTCACTAAATGAGACAAGAAGACTAGTTTCTATTGTAGTAAAATATGAAGCACAAGACAAGAATGTATCACAACCAAACTGGTTAGAATGCTTCTTGCCATCTTATTTTTTGTTAACAAAGGCAATCAGAAAATTCAAGGAATGCTTTAGCAAGTACCTAAGGAAAAATTCTGGTGACAAAAAAAAAAACTGATACAGTTACAGGACCTGTTATCCAGAATGCTTGGAACCTGGAGTTTTGTTGATAAGGGATATTTCTGTAATTTGGATCTCCATACCTAAAGTCTACTAAAAAATCATTTGAGCACTTAGGGGGAGATTTACCAAGACCCGAACGCTCTGAGCGTATTCTCGCTGATTTTTTTCGCATTTGCGTGACTTTTTCGTGCGGCCACGCGAAAAATTCGGAAAGTTTCTGCTGCTGTTTACAATGGTTTGGTACGAAAATTCCGTGACTTTCGGATCGCCAATACGATATTATCGTGACTAATACGATTTTTTCGTAAGCATTTTCGTGATATTTGCGATCTTCAGAAATTTTCTTTTCCAATCTGAATTTTTCCCATTCGGGATTCGAACTCGTGTTTTGATATAAATATCACCCACGTTCTGTTTATTTCTATGGGATTTTTAGAAGCATATTTGGGTAAAAGTTAAAAAAATCCCATAGGAATGAATAGAATGTGGGTGAATTTTTATGCACTAAGCTCTAAACTCATATTTTGATAAATCTGCCCTAAATAAACCCAATAGGATTGTTTTGTACTCAATAAGTATTAATTGGGATCAAGTACAAGGTACTGTTTTATTATTACAGAGTTAAAGGAAATCATTTATTAAAATTTTAATTATTTGATTTAAATGGAGTCTATAACCTTCTCATAATTTAGAGCTTTATGGATAATGAGATTCTGGATAATACATCCCATACCTGTACACATATATTTACTTTATTTTTGTATAGTACTCTAATTCTACTTGCACATGGATAGAAAACTGGCTACAGGATCGGGTACAGAGGGTGGTTGTTAATGGCACATTCTCTACTTGGAGTAAGGTTCTCAGTGGGGTCCCTCAGGGTTCTGTACTGGGTCCACTTTTGTTTAATTTGTTCATAAATGACTTAGGGGAGGGTATTATGAGTAATGTATCAGTGTTTGCAGATGACACAAAACTCTGCAGACCAGTCAATTCTATCCAGGATGTGACATCCCTGCAGCAGGATCTTGACCAACTGGCAATCTGGGCAGCTAAGTGGCAGATGAGATTTAATGTGGATAAATGTAAGGTCATGCACCTGGGATGTAAAAATATGCAAGCCCCGTATAACCTTAATGGGACTGCACTAGGCAAATCCATAATGGAGAAGGATCTTGGAGTCCTTGTAGATAATAAACTTGGCTGTAGCAAGCAATGCCAGGCAGCAGCTGCAAGGGCAAACAAGGTTCTGAGCTGTATTAAAAGGGGTATAGATTCACGGGAGGAGGGGGTTATTCTTCCCCTTTACAGAGCACTGGTAAGGCCCCATCTAGAATATGCTGTTCAGTTTTGGTCTCCAGTGCTCAAACGGGACATTATTGAGCTAGAGAGGGTCCAGAGAAGGGCAACTAAGCTGGTAAAGGGTATGGAAAGTCTCGGTTATGAAGAAAGACTGGCCAAGTTGGGTCTGTTTACACTGGAGAAGAGGCGCTTAAGAGGTGACATGATAACTATGTATAAATATATAAGGGGATCATATAATAACCTCTCTAATGTTTTATTTACCAGTAGGTCCTTCCAACGGACACGAGGGCACCCACTCCGTTTAGAAGAAGGGAGGTTCCATTTAAATATTCGGAAAGGATTTTTTACAGTGAGAGCTGTGAAGTTGTGGAATTCCCTCCCCGAATCAGTCGTACTGGCTGATACATTATATAGCTTTAAGAAGGGGCTGGATGGATTCTTAGCAAGTGAGGGAATACACGGTTATGGGAGATAGCTCTTAGTACAAGTTGATACAGGGACTGGTCCGATTGCCATCTTGGAGTCAGGAAGGAATTTTTTCCCCTCTGAGGCAAATTAGAGAGGCTTCAGATGGGGTTTTTTGCCTTCCTCTGGATCAACTTGTAGTTAGGCAGGTTAGGTATAGGCATTATGGTTGAACTTGATGGACGTATGTCTTTTTTCAACCCAACTTACTATGTTACTATGTTACTATGTTACTTTCTGCTTGGTTGTGTAAAGCGCGGGATGCACAGAATCCACTTTTTTGGGATTCGGCCGAATCCTTCATAAAAGATTTGGAAGAGTATTGAACCGAATCCAAATATGCTTGCATATGCTGTTTAGGTTACGTAAGGGTTGAACGGCGCAGCACTCGTGAAAATTTTTTAACTTCCGTGTTAACATGAGAAAAAGTCACATGATTTTTAGGATTCGGATTTGGTTCGGCCAGGAGTGTGGATGCGGCCAAATACGAATTCTGCCGAAAAAGGCCAAATCTTGCCTGAATCCCGAACTGAATCCTGGATTCAGTGCATCCCTATTTATAACCAAATTGTTTTTTTTACATATTTATATTCCCCTTTCAAATAGCTAACGTTGCTGCTTTGTCGGTTTTCTATATGTATTCTTACTGTTCTTCCATTTTATTATAAGCTGCCTTCAAAATTGTGAAAAGTTGGCTTGGTCCAGAGGCTATAAGTTTGCTGAAATTTGCAAACAAGAATCAAGTTCAGGACTACATCAGTGCAGAATACTTGCCACCTCATATGGGAGGAACAGTAAGTTTTAGAGCTTTAATAAATAACCACAATGCCTTATAATGATTGATCTCTTCTTCCAATAGAAGGCCAGGCAGCTCTGCCAGGTACCAGGGGTGACCAAACAAAAACACCATAGTTATTTTTTCCTTGTTGTGTCCTTCTGTGTCTGCTCAGACAAAAACTTGTTCTTTACTGTTTTAGGGTATTATTTTTCTTTGCTTCTGGTCACACCCACTGCCATGAAAGCATGCTGCATCACCTTGGGTTACACCCCCAATCTGTTATTTTGTAAAGTGACTTAGATTGACATGAGAGGGAAAGAAGGAATTATGGAATGAGCAGATTATCAGTGGGTTACTGTAGTCAAAAACAGAATATGACAGCAGTGACAGTAACCTCATTTTATAAATGCTAAGGAAAGCCCTGCAACATGTGTGCCTTTGAACATAGCAAAACAGAACTTTGGAAATTTTTAATTAATCTTGTGGCAGAAAGTGGTGACTGCTGTGCATAGTAATGTATACCAAATGTTTTTAGGTCAGCATTATTGCATATTAATGGGTAATTTTGTTAAAGTAAACTTGTGCAAATTTGCTTTATAGTGATTTTCAAAGCCAAGTAAGTTTTGGTTTAATTTCCTAATTATTGCCTAAATTATATATAAAATGTATGTAAAATGGCACAAAACATACTCTAAAGTGTCTGTTTAATGAGACAAAACAAATTTAAGATTGGTACTTGGTGAGCTAAAAAAATTAAATATCACACAAACTTCATATTTCAATGCTTAAAAAATTAACCATTTTATAGTATATCCAACTGGACACACACCGGATTAAGTTCTTTGATCCAGAAAGAATGATTAAAAGGAAGATGCAGCTTTGAAGAAAGTACCTGAAGATAGCTAGACGAATTCCCCACTTGGAGAGGAACAGGTCTGAGATGTTTATCAGCTGCTGACTTCTAACAAATAGCAGATCTATTCAAAGCCCAAAATGGTCTTGAAATCGCGAAAAAGCTGATTCATCAGCAGGCACATGTATTTTACTGAAGACAAATGGTAGAGCCAGAGGATTAAAAAAGGAGAAAATCCCAATGACTCATGGCATACATTGTTATGGGCAAATTCAGCCCAGGGAAAAAGCTTGAACCAGTTATCATGGTTTTGGGAAATAAAACAGCAAAGAAATTGTTTCAGGGTTTGAGTAGTCCTTTTAGTCTGGTGGTTGTTTTCAGGATGGTAAGCAAAGTTACTAGTTATGCCTAAAAGTTTGCAGAAGGCACACTAGAGCCAGAACATAAACTGGACTCTATGACAATGGAGGAGTGGAACATATGTAATCGAAAAATCTCAAAACCAAAATCTCAGCCAAAATGGCAGCAGAAGGGAGCTTCTTCAGAGGAATAAAATGGGCCATCTTAGAAAAACAATCCACAACCACCAGGAAGGTAGTGAAATTTGTAGATTTGGGTAGATCAACAAGAAAGCCCAATAAGTTCACCTGTCTTTCTAACACCAGAATGACCAGCAATCTTGAAGGAATCCAGAGCATACTCAGGGGGAGACACGGAGCATGGCAAGGTCAGAGGCACAGGAGCAATAACCCACTTGGGCAATAATGGGGCAGGGAGGGAGTGTAGAGACTTCTTTAGAGATTAGAGACCACCACTTTGACATTTTTACAACCAGAGGGATCAGAACTATGGAAATAAAATCTTCAGAAAAACAGTGGCTGATGGGCTTTGTGTGTATTATGTCTCTTGGCAGAAGAAATATACTCTCAGGACTCAAAGGCTATTCAGGTGACCATAAAGTTATAGTCTTTTTTAAATGAGCAGTAATTGGAGCAACCATCTGTAAAAAAAAAAAACCTTTGATAAAAGTTGGCAAACAAAAAATCGTTAAATAGCTTTAGATACTTTCACAGAAGTATGATGTAGCCTAAAAAAGAACTACTTTGTCAAAGTCATATTTTTCAGGCATAGTTTATTTTCTCTCAGATGCTGCAGGACTTTGGAAATATGTTTAGATACAGAAGAAAACACCAAGATGTCATCTAAAAAGATTACAACACGGGACTTAAGCATGTCACAAAAAATATAATTGATAAAGCATAACCAGGTACTCGTAATGACCATCCCTGGTTTCCTGGTTTTGAAAGCAGTCTTTCACTCAGAAAATGCAAATAAGATTATAGAGTTCAGATAAAATTTTAGCAAAGAGTTCAGATATACGTGCATAGTGGTTTTTGACAGTGATTTGGTTTAAACCTGGATAGGTAATTGAAGGTTTAAGGCTCCCATCCTCTCAGTAGGAAAGCACTCTGGAAAAAGATCAAACTGAATCTTGCACTGATTTAGAAACTCATGGCAGGTATCGGAAGGAGCAGGCATCTTTGCCTCAGAGGTTGGAGCCATTCTAACAAAGCATCCGATGGTCGCACGAAAGATCGCAAACCGCCACATGTGTGGCCACCTTAAGACAGATGCAATTGCTGACCCTCTTGAACCTCTACGCACTTGATAAAAGCTTCCAACACAAATTTCAGGGAAATGGCTGGGCCACAGCCTGAATGGGCTCCACCTTGGCCCAAGCTAACTGTCTCAAACTGTGTAGAAGTAAACCTGGAAAATGTTCAAGTAATAACACTCTTCAATGAGCATGACACTGCTGGGACCTTCTTCACTGATGCCCTTGTGGGGCCCCTGGAACTTTTGCTGACGACTGACAGAGAGAACGTGAACAATGTGGAGCTTGATCCAAAGCACAGTACAAACGGGTAAATCATAATCGTAGTCAAGCATAGGCAAGGAGTCATGGCATGCTTTGTACAGGGTCAGGAAGACAATACCCAAGAGATCAGAACAGTAAACAAGGCTTGGCAGGAACTGTAACAGTAATAGTGTAATAATGCTACAGTGGAGCTGGAGTTCCACACCTTGGCAAGGCTTATGCATAAAATAGGCTGGATCTTCCAGAAATTTTTGTCCAGAAGAAGAAAAAAATAACTACATTTCACATATGCAAATTAAGCTTGCATCATAATTACTAACATTAATGTGCTGCTTAAAAGTAATTGATGGCTAGTGCATTGTGGGCTTAGTTGGATGCTGGAATTTTATGTTTTACAGTGTGTAACAGAGAAGTTACATATATATGGGAAATGTGATATATCCTGTGATTGCACTAAGGTGTTTTCTAAACATTTTTTCTTTTTTGAAAAAACGTAGGATCCCTTCAAGTATAGTTATCCTCCATTGCCTGATGATGACTTTCAAACGCCACTGTGTGAGAATGGACCAGTAGCAAGTGAGGATGATTCCGAAAGTAAACTGAGTGAATCAGATCTCCGTGACACCGTAGATTTAAGTGTGCCAAAAAAGGTAACGCTTCTCTCTGGTATAATTAGATCAAGAAGATAATGATCATTTCTATATACACAGTACTTTATATCCCCACAAATGATAAATATATACCAAGGATGTTTTAAAGAATGCGTGGGTTTAACCTCAAGAACTCGCATTTCTAAAGATTTATAATATTCCTGCAAACATAAAGGGTAACTAATTTATCTTCTACAACAGCCTGCTCTATAGCTATGGTTGCATTGCAAAAAAAACCATATGTAGTTTAGCTTTTCTAATTCATTAAACAAGAGGTCTTCTGTTTATTATAGGAGTTTTGCTCAGTGACTTTTGTGCAGCACAAATCATATATCACTGAAATGCTGCCACAGTAGCAAAATCTGGTTATTTACATATAAATAACACGTATGCCTCATTTTAATTGACTGGAAGATCACAACATACTCATTTGGAGTTAAAAATATTCTGTATTGCCGCCACCATCACATTTTCCTAAAGCAAATAGCAGCTTTCACTCAGTGGCCATTTTTCCTCTGATACATAATCAGATACATTTAAATCTGCAAACAACATATACACACAAGAATGAAGACTCACACAGGCAGAACTGTCTTAGATTAAAGTTCTGCTTTGTTTGAGCTGAGCTCAGGAGAGGAAGTAAGGAAAAAGAAATTGAAGCAGACAGCTAGAGCTGAGTTTCTATGGGAACCAGCAATGCCATCGCTTTACTGGCTGCTAGACTGGAGGGCGTGTTTAGTAATCTGAATTTAGAACAACTGAGCATGCCCATAAGCCAGAAGTCAAAGCAAATTCCTGAGGGAGGGGGCCGAGTGGGTTACAGGAGGAGAACGAAATCTAAGTGATTAAGGGGATGCTGCAGCCTTACTATTAACCTTTGGACAACCAGCGTGGCAGGTATTGAAAGATTTCAAAGAGGCTGTTCAATAATTAAAATTTTGTGTGTGGGGTTTACATGTAATTTAAGTCCAAAAAATCAAAACTCGAATTCAGATTTTTAAATAAATAATCATTCTAATTTTTTTTAAAAAATGCAAGTTTATATATAAGCCCATAAGGGGCAGATATATCCAAATCTGAGTACAGAGTGCACCACAGAAAAATTCACCCACTTTCTATTTACTCCTATGAGATTTTTAGAAGCGTATCTATCAGTTGGTGAAAGTTTGAGTTTACCATTTGATAAATACACTGCAAAAAATACTATAGGAAAGAATAGAAAATGGGTGAATTTTTCTGTAGTGAGTTCTAAACTCACATTTTGATAAATCTGCCCCAAAAAATTCTAACAAGCAGTGAAGATTGTGAACTAGTGTTTGAAAACCATTAGCTTATTCCCGAGAGAGAGACGATAAATAAGTAGGAGGAAAAAAAAAGTGCATGTGTTGCTTGTGCTACTTGGGTAGTTGTTGGTGATCCAATTAATATGACTAAAACATACAAGCTAATCAAATCAATGACCAGATTGCTCCATGCCAAACATTTCCTAAATATATGTACAAGGAAATGGCACACTGTGCTTAATGTTGGACCCCCACAGTGTTCTACCCCCATGAGCCTGTGCAGTCCTTTTTCTTCTAGGTAAATGTTGCAGGGTGGTTCCCCACAAGAGCTGGTAACATGTCATTTCCTTCAAAGTATTATTGTAAATTTTGGTTTTCGCTGACAAGGTAGGGGTGTATTCTGTAGGTACTGTTTAATACTAGATAGTTATATTCATTATTAAGCTGGATAGTGGCTCACTGGGTAGCCATTTTGCCTTGCAAGCTGGGCACTCCCAAATAAAAACAATATAGTGTAGTAAGTTACTTATAGTGACTTGTGCACTTGTATGATCTCTCCTTTACCACACACCTAGTGAGTCGATCTACTCAACAGAAATAGATCAGTATTAAGCCAAATGGAAATAAATGGTGGGTGCATATGGTCTTGCAGCAGATCTCCAAATGCCCCAGCGATGTCAAAATGCTTCACAGGTTGGACATAGAATATACAAGCCAGTATATAGTGCAGTAGATTTTAATAAGTGAGAATCCAATATAGGTATAGCACATGGACAAATAGATGGGTTCAATTCAGTCCTTCAATTTAGTCCTTAATTCCTGTATGTTCTTCATGGGTTCATTAACTTCTAATAAAACTGACTCTGTGAATGTGATGGAACCTGAGACTGTAAGCTCCACCAGGGCAGGGAGTGATGTGAAATTTCTGTAAATCAGTGTGTAAGTGTGTCAACACACTATAAATTACATATAACCATAATGGCATATCTGCGCTAGATTGATCAAATCTAATTGCACACTAGCTCATAAAGTTTGCTGCACTGGTTTAACATGCGCATTATAGGACTTATGTATAAGGGTGACTAGCCATAATGCATGTTATTTTTAATCATTCCAGAACAAATGTACTCACCACTTGTAGGCACAAATATTTGTGAATGGTCTGCATACCTGCGCAAGTTAAACCTGCCATGTAAAGGGTGTTACATGGTCAACCACATTTATGCCTCTTGTATGCATGCAATTAAGTGGCACAAAGAGGCTGCACCTATGGATGCCACAGTCTGATCGGGCCCTGAGCGCAATGCCTGCCTAAGGGAGGTGTTTAGTACAAGGCTCACTTGGACCCCAGTACCCTGTGATAAGCTCACAAAGCTTAAGGATCTCCACACTGGTACTGCCACAAGCACTACATGAATGGCATTCCAGTTGGCACAGTTCCCTGCCCATTAATTCACATTACACTTGCGCCTAATAATACATTGTTATTCTGACATGTGTACTTTATGTTAATAGTGTTTTAAGGGGCTGATTTACTAAAATTAGTTTTTTTTCTGGCCGTTAAAGTCGTATAAACTCGACGTGGTATAAATTCGAATTAAACTCGATCATTTTTGTATTTATTTAAAATGTCACGATAATGCTGTTATTGGTTGTACGAAAAATTCGAGTTTTATTTTTTCCAAAGAAGAATTGCTCCAGCAGCCATTTTAGGAGTATTGGCGTTCATTCTTGGAACACGATAATGTGTTGAAATTTCACTAGAAACATTTTTAGTAATCGAAGCTTTTCATAAGACTTGGTACTTGACAGATCAAACCTGCCAAATTTTTTTTTCAGAGAAGAAAGTAACCTACACTTTAATAAATCTTGACTTATACGAGATATTTCGCAGAAAACTTAAATTTTTCTAGGAAAATTTCAGAAAAACTTGAATTTTGCAAGAAACAATATCGAAAAAACAGAGTACTGGAACATTTGTAAATTTCGGAAATATCTTTTTCTCAAAATTGCTTAGTATATGTGCCCCTCAATGTATAGTTTAGTGGTGTTGTCTGATAACAGTTTATGCCCGATTTCCTAGGCATGCAAGCACAGTGTTAAACAAATAAAACTCTCTGCTTTTCTGACTGTGAAAAAAATCACATTTGATTGTCAGCTTCTTTACTTGCTATCAATAACCTGTTTGTGTCTGTCTGTAATAAAAACTGCACCCAATATCATTAATCCTGATCGTCGTAAGCATTTTGTCAACTGATCTAGAACTACTATCAGTATCTAACACCCTGCAGTTACTGATCAACATGTAGACTCAAGAAACCATGTCATATGGAAGAAAGTCCGCTTGATGCCACAGATAACAGGAGAGACCAGCTTGATTCATCCCTATAAGCTTTCTGTGCTTGTCGCTGCACCTACCTCTCGCCCAGCGGTTCTTAGCACCTTTCCTTTTTTCCCTACCAGTGTAATTCTCTGCTTTCTTTCACTTACCAATGAAAACCAAATGAAAAGATCTTGGACTGCTTCCCACTGTCTAAGCTGTAAGTTTACAATACATTTCTATAATTATTTAGTTTTACAGTCTTCAACTTTCCAAACATCTTGTGCTTATAAATAATGATTTGTTTTACTTGCATTGCTGTTTCAGCTAGCGACTGCTTTGTCTGAAGGTCTGGCTGAAGAGGAACCGAATGTAACAACAGGGTTGCAAGTTTGTCACATGAGTGACATGTGAGCAGGAACTCCAATGGTAAAAATCTCTTAGTGCAAATGGATTTAAAGACAAAGGGAAATGCTGTATGTTGGTTTACTAACCGCACACTAAATGCAGACCTAAAGTGTATAGAGGTCACTTTGCAGACTACATGGAAACAACCTATTCTGCACTTTGGTATTTCTTAAAGAGTAAACCAAATTCAGATCCAATTCTGATTATTCAAATGTGAAATGTCAAAATAGCATCCTATCTGCACAATATTTGTAAAGTATAGAGAGTATTTACTCTGGGCTCCAGCAATAGAAGTGTGCCAATTGCTAAAAGGGGAACTCCAGCTTCCGAGCCACAATTTGTTATAGAGCCCCACACAACACAGAAACCCCTAATATACCTATCGCTGTAACCTGTTCCTTCAAAAAGTATAAATAAATACCATTTTTATATGCTGAAATCCAGCTGCAAAACAGGTCTTCTCTTTCTGCATCATTTACAATCCTGCGGGAAGCCTGCGGGTCCAAAGGATTGTTATGGCGCCCAGTTTGCTCTAGGCTCCATAGACTTCATTGTATAACATTATCATTTTAATATAATCCAGCCCTCAAATACACTATTTGCAAAGTAATCGGCCCACTACATGTAATAAGTTGGACAGCAATGGCCTAGTCAGGCATTATTTGGTGGTACTAATCATGTAGGAACTTTTATTTATCTCTGAGGCTAGAGACTGGAACATTGGCGGCCTATACAGTGCAGCTGCTGCAGAGCATTTGCTGTTTTTATGTGGTCTTTTAACAGAGTTATCACTTGGGCAAGGTGCCTGTTTCTCTGTCATTTATGTAAACAGCCAATATGTTTGACTCCTTACGGTGGCTGATAGTCAAGAACAGTCCAGTCAGCAGCTAATTGTCTTTAGCTAGTGTCTTTAATGGAATGCCTTAATGTGCCCATACACACACAAACATTTATTTATATATACTTCTTGGATTTTTAATAATAATTCTAATTTGTCAACCACCATAGCTTGGGCCTTTCTATTTGCTTATATTAGCCCCACATTTAAAATATATAATTTCTGGTAGAAACATTTGCCAGGCTTCTTTTTAAAAAAAAAAAAAAAAGCTTTTCCAAATCTCTGGCTCAAAGTCGTTCTATTTATAATCTGTCCGTATTTGAACCACCCAGTGATCTTTCGGTCGTTTAATTATTGTTTAGAACCCCTATTCTGATATTTGCTTTTCAGCATGCCTACTGAAAATGTAATGTGTCATGCTTAATCATGTCTTAAATTGCATTTTTCTCCTTCACTGGTTTATTTTAAGCCTCAGTAGCAACTGCAATATTTTTCTTGTTGTTGTGGCAATGAGTGCCCTATCTCTAATGGAAGATCAGGTTTTTTCCTTATCTCTGAACTTTTCCAGTTGATTTCTAATATGTAACCTAAATAAACCCCCATTTAAATTCCATATCCCCATTTTACATTGTCGTACATAAGAATTTAAATTCATTAGAATTATAGCTATTGTGGAATGGCTTGGAAGTGTAGTTCAGATACTTCTGGAGTCCTGAGAGTTGGGATGAAGATGGCACTGCACTGCTTGCAACTTCTTTTGAATTAAAAATAAAATGTATTTATTTGTGCTATTTATGTTTTTCAGAATGAAGATGGTTCTGCTTGCACTGAAGAAATGTGATATTTACTAAAAGCTACTAACTTAATGCTGTTTGTATTTTGGTGTTGTTCATTGCTAAACAGATGTTTCTCTTCCAGACTAAATAGAGTGTCCACCTATATTAGGGGCTGGCAGGCCACGGCTCTAAACACTGACATTTCTTTGCTGAGAGTATGTAAACTAGACACGAGGGGTCATTAACAATGCCCCACACGGTGTGCAAAGCTGCAGACTGCTGTTTGAGTCTAGTGTGGCCTTGGTTAGGCCACACAAGATTTGAAAGGGAGGGATATAGGTGTACCGCCCTCTACCCACCCTTAACTTGTGCATAGTGAAAGGAGATGCAGCCACATCAGAGCCCTGTACTTACCTGTACCTAAAGACAGGCCTGGGTTGCATCTCCTGATTCTGCTCACCACACGTAGCTCTGGATTTTCAATCTGGCAGTTTGTACATAAAGCAACAAGCTTGGGGGTGCAAGTTCTGTTAAATGATCACTAAGGGTTGCAATCTAGCCCACTCTTTTGTACTTGTACCCCCCCAGGCTTGTAAATGTTTTTTTCTTACTGCTCTCTCTCTCTGAATGGTTATTAAGCTGACTTGGGGTTTGCTTGCCAACCACTGACTGTTTGTCAGCTCTCAGCTGTCCCAACAATACCCTCAAGCTTCTTTGCTTGAATACACTTATAGTACTTACTAAAAGTGGCTACAGCAGGCAGTTTTGGGGTTATCTGATCAATAGACCCATGGTTTTAGTGGCCAAATTGCAGTAAGTAAATGTCATTTCAAGTGTCATTTTCCTCATTTACATTCTCACTAGAAGCATCAGCAGACATGAATTTCTATCCATACACAATGCCTGTAATCCAGTAGAATTAGAATATGGTCTGAAAAACTTGCCTGCCAAGGGACTGATTCCTGGGGACAATATCTAAAAAATTGGACAAGCTCTCTGGTCATATTACTATTTTTATGACCACCTTAAGAATTACATTCAAAATTGACTCTAACCCAGTAGCCTAGTAATAAATAAAAAAAAAATAAACATTACTATAATTTGACATTATTGAGTTTGTAGTTTAAGAAGAATGTCTCCAGCTTTCCTCGGACCCCTGAGACTTTTGGCTTGTCATATTTTCTAAGAAGAAAGCATCTATAGTGGTATTACAATATATTGACCATTTTTGTGAAATCAAGTAATAAAGACCATATTTCTTTCTTTCAGACCATAAATTTTGAGAGAGATTATTTTTCCCTGTACAAATAATTACATTTATGATGTTGAAATAGACATTGCCAAGTGACTAACATATCTCTAGACCAGTGATCCCCAACTAGTGGTTCATAAGCAACTTGTTGCTCACCAACCCTTTGGATGTTGCTCCCAGTGGCTGCTCATTCCTGGCTTGGAGGCAAGTATTGGTTGCATAAAAACCCAGTGTAAAGCCAAGCAGAGCCTTCTGTAGGCTGCCAGTCCACATAGGGGCTACCAAATAGCCAATTATAGCTCTTATTTGCACCCCTCTGACCTTTTTCCATGCTTGTGTTGCTCCCCAACACTTTTTCCATTTGAATGTGGGTCACGGGTATAAAAGGTTGGGGATCCCTGCTCTAGACGTTGTTTTTTTTTTTTTTTTTTTTACTTTCACTTGGAAAGCCTTTCCATTTCTTATGAAGACAATGTATAATATTTATGTCGGATTCAAACTTAATCTCAGTTTCAGGCTTAGTAAATTTGTCTTAGCCTTCTAACCATACTAGAAATTGGAAAGTACCAATAAATTAAGCGCCCTAAAATCTAGAGGATTTAACCCACTGTTTGAGTAGTTAGCGCTCAATCTAGACAAATAAAGTTTATATATTTTACTTTTCATATACATTCTCTTAATGCTCCATCTAAAATCCCTATATCATTTTGCTTAATCAGTAGTGGTAAATCGATCAAATGATGTAGCAATCTTGGAAAAATCAACATTTTTAAGAAGCACGCCCTGTTAAATTTAACATAGCATTTTTCCATTTGTGACACTGTGATAGTATATTGTTTATATTTGGGGAGATATTTAGATTTTAGAGATTTTATGTTTTGTTTTGGTAAGTACTGCTCACAGTAGAGTCTATAATAACCTGTTCACAATTCTGTAATAATAATAATAATTCCTTGGAAGGGACTTAAATGACAACTCAGCTATTGTTGTAATAGTAATAACCAGCAGAATATAATCCAAGAAGAACGTCACCGAAGAACAACATATATATGGTATACATATATTTAAGTCCCTCATCTATAAATTCTTGCTGATCTACAGTTCTTATGAACAACTTGAAAGCCTCATGTTCTGTGATTCCTGGACTAAACGTACTGAAACTATACAGCGTTTGTCAAGCTCAGTCCTGGGATGATAAGAAAATGAATATGCAATAAATGATTATGTACATGTTAAGGATAATGTGTAAAATCAATACTCAGTTGACTGTATAATAAATTGTTATTGTGCACCGTATTCTCTCTCATTGTGGGAATGAAGTTATTTAGCCAATGGTTCCAAAGCGCTTATAAGCAATCATATGTTGGTCATGCATCTTGCCTATGAAAATGTCACAGATGAACTTTATTTAGCACTGTTTATGTGTTTACTGTTCAGGTTCATTTTAGTGACCTGTTTACATCTTTTTCTGCATTGACATTTTGCTAGTGATTTGTTGGGGGACACACTATTAGAAGATCTCACACCATTTGTTTTGTTACATAAAAAAGTCTGCTCCTGCCCTGATGAGTTTATCCTTTATTTACTTAACGGGGACCTGCATCACTTTATAGAGATTCACATCCTTTACATCAGTCCCTGCCCCAGTGGAGCTTACAATCTAAGGTCCCTATCACATTCACACACAAATTCAAGGGAGCGAATTGAGATTACTGTATGTTTTTGGACAGTGGAAGGGAAATCCACACAAGTCAACAGAATTTTAGTTTGTGACTAGGAACTAAATGTTTTCTCCTGATCTAGACACTAATTGGGAAAAATAATCTGTAATCTAGACTAGTGAGACCTCTGTTATTTTCCCTAATTTTTCAAATAAGCACACCTGCACTCAAAATAAACTTATATGTCTGACACCCAAGCCTTATACTCATTCTGCAATGTATATGGGATGGAACAGTTGAAAGATCTGTCATGTTTTTTACACCAAATTATATATAATTTTCCCACATGGCTGTTTTAATGACTCAGTGGTCGTCTGCTTTACTGCTTTTGTGTGTAGCTTCAAACACAATCCTGATAAAGGTTGCACTTTAATTATCTCCATATTATTTTGCATTTATACATTGTACAAATACAAAGCATGTGAGCATTTTTATACCTCAAGGTTTCAGTTATTTGACTAATGGGAGCACTGAGACGTACTTTTGCTAACCCTTGCTCAATGAGTGTGTTAAAGGTTACAGTGCTGCAATGTAGCTTGTGACCAGGCTGTTGTGGTTGCATGACCTGCCAACTAAATGAATTTGTCATTACAATAATAAATCCCCCACACAAAACTTTCCCAGATTGCTTCATCAGTATAAAAGGGATGTTATTTTGGCCGTTGTTTCTTTAGAAATGTTGTAATAGTTTATACTGCATATACATATTTATGTTTAACCCATTAACCTTCACCTGGGAAAAACTATATTGTAGTTCCCTGTGGGTTACCTACCTACTGACTTGCTGGCATCCTACAGAGAGCATGGTGTGTAATGACTAGGTGGTGCTAGCAAGGGTTTTTGGGGCCATTCATGAAAGTAGTACATAAAAAAATAACTTTTAAATGCAATTTTTAGATGTGCAATGGCTAATGGTGAGTCCCATTTAAGCATTGCTACCATGAGTGTTTCTAATACAAGCTGCTATTCTAGTTGATAGGGATTTTTTCAGATTCATCTTGTTTGTGCATTTATATTGCATGTATCTATTTGATGTACAATTTTACTGCGTCTGTACTAACTAAAAACACCACTTTTAAGTTTTGTCATGAGTTCTGAAACTGACCTTAAGAGAAAGCGAATGCCTGTGTTATTACCAAAAGAGCCATAAATTCTGCACAGGCAATAAAAAATGTAAACATTTGTATAGCAAAAAGTTTAATATGTATTGTTATATATTGCTAATACCGGTAAACCTCACTATATACAGATATAACATCTCCAACCCTAAGAATTTACACTTTTATTTGCCAAAGGCCAAAAACATAGCATTATGAAGTACGCCCTGTTCTGCTCCTAAAGTGGTACAACTTGGTATTTTGTGTTCTAATTTTTGTGGTTTTAAAAGTTTTGAAACCACAAATAAACTAATTTTCACCAAAACCACAAATGGCAAGTGATTTATTAAAACAGCCCTTTTAAACAGTACGAACGAAAAAAAAATGCGTTGCACAAATAAAAACATAAAAAAAAAAAAACCCACGACACAAAGGACAGCTGCTATTGACTTCTACATGTTTTTGACAGCTTTTGGATGGTGTATTTTAGTGATTAATAGATGGCAAATAAAATCATGTTTTTTTCTATGAAAATCATACTAATCGTGATGGAAAACGCGCAAACATGCCACTGTGTTCTTGGATGATTTTTTTTTTTTTTATAATTTATAGTTCAAAACTGACAAGGTGTTTTTAAAAATAATGATTTATGTCTGAACATTCTAGGAAGGGAATGTAGATCTGACTGGTGTTCAACTGTGGTTGCATGTGAATGTGTTGAATGGCAAGAATGTGACTTGTAAGTGTCAGTTCATGGATTTGTTTAGATTTAAATGAATGGTCTACAGGCATATTCTGTATTATTTAGAGTTGGTCTGATATTCGTCTTGATGGACTCAAATTGACTATTAAATGTTACTGCTAAAAAGTGACATTTTGAATTACAATTATATGCTTTTGACTCTTGCTTAACAATGTATGACCTTAGAATGACCACAGTGAAATATGTATATTCAGTAATTTTCAGGTTGCACTAAATGAAAATGATAAGGAAAATTATCTGGAAGTGAGCACACTGCCCACTGACATATTGGGTACCAAAAACCATGTTTTTAAAAAGTATTAATGAATATTTTCTTCTGCTAATACTACTGCAATATATAGATGCTATGTAAGATGATTCTGATGTGGTGTGTTGATAAACATGCCCCACCTTATTGCACATGTCTAAAATGTTGAGGCATGGACTGATATTCATGGATGGGAATACATTTGAGCTAACTGGCAGATTCGTAAACTGGACACATATTTGTGTGTGTAGGTCCAGCTAATGCGTTTTGTTCCATAGTGGCTGCAGGTGATGCTTTGGTTTATTTCTATAAACACTCCCCTCTCCATCCATCCCTACTGAATGGTCCAGAATGGAGGCAAAGGCTACCTGGAAGCTTCTGAACACAGAAAGCTGCCACTTCAAATAATTTTATGCTGTTTTAACCACAAAATAGAATTCAGGAACAGTCTCAGGATCTTTGAAGCTAACATGTTTTGACATATCTGTGTTTGTTCTGTGAACTGCACTGGGAGGCCTGGCACTGTACTGCTAAATGGTTGGGAGCTGTTTAGGCTTGGTCTACAAAGGCCTACAGTGCTGGTCCATTGTAGTGGTTTATGTCTATGGTTTAAATGAAAGTATTAGAATTTTGAAAATATGATGGAGTGCTGCCTGTGTCTATGAAGTTGGTCCGATGATAAGAGACTTACACTTTATTACCTCGAGCCAAAGTGTTGCTGATTGCTTTTGTGCTCATTCTTCTAAGCAAGGGTTGCATTGGGCACATACATCCATGGATACAGAACTAGACAACAGACTGGGTAATACACTTCCCTAAATCATAGTAGAGAAAGAAGTACTGAATTCCTTTTGGAGTTTGGAAGTATTATCCATAGAATATTGCAGTCATACCTGGAAACCTAAGCATACTTTCCAAGTTACTATATACAGTATATATTCAAGTGGTTTGGATCCCCAAACGAAAATGTTTGTTGCTAAAGAAAGCACTGATGACATTTATTAATGTGTTAGTAACTTTATGGGCTGAAAGTTTCATTAACTTAATTGACTTGGCAGAAACATTGATATCAAATTGGATCTTAAGCGCCCAGGTCTTTAGGAAAGTGGAACTTTCATTTTACTTGTACTTTGGATGAATTTCATCTTCTGTGAATTATTATTCTTTAATTAAAACACTGAACATTAATTAACGCCCACTATTCTTGTATGCTTTCTCTGCCCAGATAAGCATCAGCGACGACCAAATTAAACAGGAGGATGTGGAAAAAAATGATGTAAAGCAAAAAAACAACAGGAAGGCATCAACTGTATTCAAAGGACCTTTGTTACATATCAGGTATCTTAAATCTGAAAATAAGCCTAAAAAGTCTTGTCATTTTTGTTCTTCAAAATTGTTCTTGATTTTTTTTGCCTAATCTTACTTGTAATTTGTCACTTGGTTTTCTCAATCATGAAAGCATCTAAGAAAGTGTTTTTTGCATTGTACCATGTCCCCAGAGACTTTAATGATAACTCAACTCCAGAATTCGCTAGTACAAGGATTGATGGGAAGGTTTGCATTCATACTGAGAGCCGAGGTCCCTGTTTGGTTTAAATGCATCTTGCCAGGTTTGAACTCCTAGAGGAGTAGGGGAAAAGGGATTTTTTTTTTTTCCTTTGGGAACAAAAATTAAATTCCACCTCCGCCATTGTTAAATTGGCCCTTACATTAACAATCTGGCTATATTTAAGAGGTGCAGAATGAAAAAACACAGAAAAGATTAAGTAGATTAGAAATAACCACCAATTGCTACTGTCTACATTCAGTAGGGTATCAGTATAAATTCTTTGTTAAAGGAAAACTATGCCCCCAGAATGAATACTAAACCAACAGATAGTTTATATCATATTAAGTGGCCTTAACCAAACTGGAATATATATACCTGTAAATATTGCCCTTTTACATCCTTTCCCTTAAACCGCCATTTAGTGATGGGCTGTGTGCTCCCTCAGAGATCAGCTGACAGGAAATAATGCAGCTCTAACAGGAAGTAGTGTGGGCAAAAGACAGATCCATGTACCCTGAATCGTATGGTCCCAGGGGGTGGCCCTTAGTAAATAAAATAGCAATTTTCTATTTAGGATTACCCAATTACTAGAAAAGTATATTTT
Source organism: Xenopus tropicalis (assembly GCF_000004195.4). Classification (NCBI taxonomy): domain Eukaryota; kingdom Metazoa; phylum Chordata; class Amphibia; order Anura; family Pipidae; genus Xenopus; species Xenopus tropicalis. Next base: position 29,451,903 of record NC_030678.2, read on the forward strand.
TAAGAAATGGTTTATTTAGATGAAGCAGGGTTTTACATATGAGCTGTTTATGCAATATATTTTTAAAGAGACCCATTGTTGAGGGTATTGTTTTCCTTTAAAGGAGAAAGAAAGGTAAAAACTAAGTAAACTTTATCAGAAAGGTCTATGTAAATACAGCCATAAACACTCACAGAAACACTGACTTCTCTGTCAAAAGATTTGTTGTGTCTGTAATTCCTGTGCCACAGACATGCAGCTTTCTGTTCTCTGCTCTTTCCTGCTCCCCCCTCCCCCAAGAATGCTAAGAACCCCCCCCTTAGGAATGTGGATCCGAGCCAATCAGCAGGAAGCTGACTAATTGAGCATGTTCACTTGGTCTTGGTCTCAGTGCAGGAGTGAGGCATTATGGGAACTTTCTTTACACAGCTCAGCGTTTTTTCTTCCTGTTTGGCTTCTGATCATCTGAACAGGAGAAATATGGGGAGACTTAAGGGCACTATTGAGAGAACTGAAGGTATGCCTGCAGCTTGAGATTAACTCTTTATGAGCCTTTCCTTCTCCTTTAACTACTCTACATACCAAGGATTAGGATTAGTTATTATTATGGTTCATGACATCACAGAACAAACAAAATGATATTACTCATAACCATAATCACAATACAATGTTTATGTTGCACTACGTGGGTGTTTCTTTGTTCACCATTGTAGGCTTGCTGTGTGCATACACATACAGACAGAGCTGTACCTTACGTGGTCTGTAAAGATCTTGTTTGTTTTCTTTCAGTCCAGCAGAAGAACTGCATTTTGGGTCCAAGGAAAGTGGAGAGCGAAAATGTGTAATTGTGCTGAATAATGTAACAAAAAACACAGTAGCATTTAAGGTACAGTAGCTTTTGAAAGCCTTCTGTGTGTATTTTCACATTATATGGGGATTTTTAAGATGTTGTATAACATTTTGGTGGCAGTACTTGCATTATTGTGGGCTGGGCATTACCTACTGTATCAATCTGTTAAATATGTGCCCTTATGTACAGTGCTGCGGAAAATGTTGGCACTTTATAAATAAAACTAATAATGAGCCCATTGTATAAGTTGAGTCAGCACTAGGGATGATTAAGACCTAAACTACATTGGAGATTTCATAGGATGTGTTGGATTGGCAGATCACACTCTACAAGTCAGATGTAGTTGCATGGGTCAAAATATAATGGGATTGATAGAAAAATCTGATGTGTGAACTGCACTGAATCTCTGCCATCTGATTCCACACTCCTGTCGGAAAGGAACACTGCGGCTGTTTGCAACAAGATAGAATCTGATGGAGCCTGAAAGACTTTTTCTTCTCATTGAAATACATAGACTGTCAGATGTAGATGCAGGAACAAAACCCTTCATCCATAGCATTACAACTGTAGGGATCAGATTTTGTAGAGTCCTAAAAAGCTTGTGCTGTTGCATGACAAGATCTGACCCATCCCCCCTTCCTGTATGAATTAGGGTTTGAGATTTGGTCGAATCCTTCCTGAAAGATTTGGTATTTAGCCAAATCCCAAAAAGTCGATTCAGTGCATCCCTTTCAACACATTAGTTTGGTGTCCCAGATAATAGCACTCCACGTATGGCTTATCTCGAATACTTGAAGCAGCAAACTCTCCTCTTTTGATAGCCTATTATGTTGCTATTTTGTTCATTATACATATATAATTATTGTATAATTATTACTGCTGTGCCTGAAAGCATTTATGAAGTTTACAAGCAAGCTAATGACCTCTTCTGTGATCTTAGGTGAGAACAACAGCTCCTGAAAAATACAGAGTCAAACCAAGTAACAGCAGCTGCGAACCAGGATCCACAGTTGATATTGTGGTGTCTCTGCATGCAGGTGAACAGACACTTACTATACATGGTTCTGGCAGATTTCATGGTTTATATAAAGGATAATCTAGAGATCTGTTGATTTTCTGGGTCATTTATTTGTAGGATAGTTTTAGATCTGTGGAGCAGTTGTTTTTGTTGTACGGTGCAGGGAGTGGGAGGCAAGCGTTCATGGTGGGATATCCCTGCAGTGAGAAAACTACTTTGGGTGGCATAGCTCCACCGCTCTCCCAAAACATTTGAATTAGGTTAAACCCCAGTACACAAATGGTCATTATTTGCCATTTAGCCATTATATAGAACACAGTTTCCACCAAACAAATATTTTATTAAGGTGTAAAACCTCAAGACATTATCAACATATTGCAACACCCCCCCCCCCCCAATAAATTGGTCACAAAAATCTCAGCAAAAAGTTTAGATTTATTTTTTCTTGCCGGTACTTTTGATAATATGGAAAATGTCAGGACCGTGCCCTTGGAAGATGAGCATTTGATTGATAGCACTGTCTTTAGAAAGAGCTGCCTTTTCCAGGTATCAAGATGTAATCAACAAATGTTTCCTGTTTTATAACCTTTTTGCAAAAATACTGTATGCACGGGGAGTAAAGCCAGCGGTAAATCTCATAGTGTTGCTTTCCTTTTTTTGATTGGTTTGTCCTTTAAACAGCCTTTGTAGCATCTCTCCAGGACAGATTCTTAGTAATGGCGGCAGAAATGGAGCAGCCCTCCGGTGCCAGCACACAAGAACTCACACAGTTTTGGAAGGAGGTGCCCAGGAGTAAAGTCATGGAGCATAGGTATAGCTTTTATATTATTTTTTATTTTAGCTTTTTTTTAATTTGAGTTTCCAAACCTCTGAAATAATACATACAGTGGTGCTTGAAAATCTGTGAACTCCCGGCTCAGCAGCTCTTTCTCAGATTTGCTGTGTCACTGCAGGTGTAATAAGTATGTAGATGGAGTTTCCAATCCCACCAATAAGTGAGCATTTTAGGTTCATCAAATGACTGGCAGGAACTAAACTTAGCTTGCAGGGTCAAACTGGGCCAGGCCCAGACCCGATCCCTGAGGCGCTCCCTCCCCCGTCGCGCCTAAGGTAAGACTAAAGTAGGTGCGCTTGGTTGCGGCCCCTTGCTGGGGTGGGGGGCCCCTGGGATGGGAGCCATGGTGTGGGCCCTGCACCACCAAGTCAGACCCTGTTAGCTTATGTCGGCCTCCTTACCTGTACTGAGCTAGTAGGCAGTAGCTGCTTCTCTCTTACTGTCAGCAGTTATATATGGCAGGGGAAATGGAGAGTATACAGGGCAGCACCACACTGGAAATGGCAAATGCATATTTTGAGTTTACTGATGTACTGGACTTTAAATTCCCTTTGTTTGCTGATTGAATACAAGAATAAAGTTAGTTTTGCACTGGAGACCCCTTTTGTTTGTATAAGGGGATGAATGGCAACACAAACAAACACATCACCAGCTTTATGTGTTATTGGAAAGGCAAGGAATATTCAACCAGATTTAATCCTTTCAGTTATGGATTTGGCATGAAAAGAATTGGAAGTCAGCTCTAATACCGCATTGTATGGTTTCCAAGCTCTCTGGTTTCCAGTATAAGCAAATAAAAGTGCCCAAATTTACTGGGGGGCCGGGTGTACAAGTGGGAACCAGAGCGAGCGCTGGCGATTTCTTTCTATAACTCACGTTCTGGAGTTGACTGGATGCTAGAAATGATCAAAAGGTACAAAAAGAAGGAGATAGATTGCCAGCACCCTGTTTGTTTTTAAAAATAATTTTTACAAAAAATTAGGTTTTGGTACCAAGCTTAGCCAAAATATGTAAGCTCACGTCAAGGCCCCTCATTGTATGTGAGTCCTACACTGCCTATTAGCATTCCCAGTCTGTAGTGCAATTAAAATCAAGTCCCCCAGCAAACAATGTGACTGATTAGTAAGAAATGTTGCACTTACCCTTAACTCCGGAGCTCTGGTGAGAAGCAGGGTTTTAATGGAATTGTGTTTAATTTTCCATTTTCCTGACAACCAGGCAAGTGTTAACCAATGTGATAACATTCCATTAGAATTCCCCAGGCTTTGCCCCATAGTGTTAAAATCTGTCAAAAGGTATTTGCTTTGATTTTCCAGTTTGTATTTTTTGTTTAATTGAATGTTTTTTTCACAGGTTAAGATGCCACGTTGTTGAAACTAGCAAGCCTGCCTCATTAATCCTAAAATCAAACACAATGAACCACTCTGTATCGGACAGTGACGACTTGCATTTTAAGGTGAATAATGGAGATTATTTAGGTCATACTGCAGATCAGTGGTGCAGTGATATCCTGTATGTGCCAGAGACTGTGTGCGTAACTATAATCTCCGATGCCGGGCACACACTGCTCTAATCTTATCACACAATTAATCCACGGCAGCATTTACCAGTCACAGCTTTGTGCTACACATAGGCCGGTTCCCAGGTGGCATCTCAGTAGATTCTGTATAAAAAATACGCAGCACCAAAAATGAGCTGTCAATTAAAAGTCACTTCTATTTGTCCTTATTAAAACTATAGGTGCATACACAATAGTGGACCATATGGTTAATGCGTTCCTCAGAGGGAAGTGGTGGGACGCTACTTGAACTGAACTCTATGTTTCATGATCAGTAACAGTGCTAGACATGGGACCTTGTGCCATTATATAGCCATTAATATCACCCGAGCAGTTAATTGGTAGGTAGCAAAGAAAAGGCCACACTGTTATTGGATAATGTTAATAACTATATCCTTTTCTGTTTCTGTCCTTAGCTCAATCAGCTGTTGGAAACTAACAGAAGGTTAGAAGCACAGATGGGGCACTGCCTCTGGTTTCAGCACATGTTAGCCACCTTATTATCCATTCTGGTCGCCATTGTTGCTGCTGGAGTGTATATAACGAAACACCAGGACTGTTAAATGTGTTGTTCATCTCCCAGATGCGCTGCCTATGAAACCACCTGTGAGAGAAATGGATCTGCCCCCACATGACCAAAGATGCCTTCAAAGCAGTGTTATGTTGTATAAGACAGCTAATTCATAAAGAGGTTACGACGTTCCCCAGACGTTTAAATGATGCCAATATTTGGTGTAACTTTGCTTATTGTCTTTAGTGGTAAAGCTGTGAAACAGTAATGTAATGAAGTACAGCTCGTAGACAGGCCTGCCGCCATGACCCTGAATGTTATATTAATGTGAGCCTTGGATACTTCTCGTGATAATATTTAAGTCCTAAGCAGATGTTGGCAAATGGTATGCACTACAAAACTCTTATGGATCCTGTGAATTTACCATATAGACTGCTGCTCATCTTGCTTATCTTTCTTCTAGTTTGCAGTTAAATGTTTAGTTGCCATAGTTCTTACTTGCCATAAATACCGGAGCGTTTAGCTGTCCCCAGCAAAGGTATTTTTTTATCACTAATAAATTAGTGGCGAACATTTGCTTTAATTTATGTGCAATCCTCAGCGGCTTACATCCCATGAGTCAGTCGGTGCATATAGATGCTGCGATACTGTGCTAACTACTAAAACCGTAGAATTCAGTCACGCCATGGGTATTTATTTGCTCTTGTCATAGATGAAACCCAGGAACCCCCAGAGGCCATTTGTTAAGAAGGACAGTATTGACAGAACATTGCTTTTCTGTTACATGGATGAAGGATAAATGCATATAGTGCATCAAGCCAATTATAACCTCAGGTTTCAGTCCCTCCTTCCCTCGCTGCTACTGATAATGTAAATAAATGTTTTTATGATACTATTTGGTGTCATAGTCTCACTGCTTATGCCTTCTTGGATGACGTCCTCTATTTTTGTATATAAATGAACATTTGGGCACCCGTACCAGACGAATTGTGTTTTTTATTATTATCTTTAGTAAAGTAAAATGGAAGCATAGAGATACGCTGTCACTGTGCCTGGAGGCGAGAACACTTGGGGGTAGATTTATTATGCAGTTTTAAAAAAAACGCAACAAAATTCCCCACACATTGCCTCTTTTCCGTTGGAAATAACAGTGTAAAAACTGGCGTTTGGTCAGCGTCAATAAAACACACCTTGATAAATTGGCCATTTATTTTACACAGCTTTTTACACCTATATTTGGGGGTTTTTTGGCAAATTTTGTTTTGCACAGCATAATACATAGACCCGTCGGAGTGTTATATTGTGCCAAATCTATCATTCTCCAGTCACATTTACGCTAGTTGCGCTGCACATTGGTGCTCCCTGCTGCTAAATGGCTGGAGGCTTATTCATCAGTTTTCCAATTTGTGAATTTGAGGTTTTTTCGATTTGAATGAACTTTACATTTTGCCAGACTTGAATGTTTGCTTATTTATTAAAAAATAAACAACTTAAACACCAACTAAAATTGAAAAAAACTCAAATCTACTGATCATTTTTAATAGGTCGACTAACTCTCAGAAAAATTTTAAAAACTCAGATTGAAAACAATAGCTAACATTTTGCCTAGGGCAGCTTTCATTGATTTCTACATGAACTTGCAAGCTTTATAGATTTATAGATAGCGGACATTTACACTTTCAATCAGGGAAAAATTTGAATTGGAACATTGATAGATCAGCCCCCCTATAGTATCATTATTATTATTATCAGTAAGTTTAATTGGTGAGTCAACCTCAGCACCACAGGATTATTCTGTCCAAATGGCTCGCCGCATCTTTTTGGACAGTGAATCATGGGGACAAAAATTCCTCAGTAGCCCAGCTGGCCGGCAACTGTCAGAAGATCATTACAGGCGGCCCTCGGGCACGGGGGGAGGCAGCACAAATTTTGCAGGTAGGATTATAGATCCCTTTTAAGACAGCAGCTGAAACTGGGACAATGTAAATATTACCAAAACCACACATAAAATTAAGATTAATTCATATTGTCTTGCATAGCAACATAGTAAGTTAGGTTGAAAAAAGACATATGTCCATCAAGTTCAACCATAATGCCTATATGTAACCTGCCTAACTGCTAGTTGATCCAATGGAAGGCAAAAACCCCATCTGGAGCCTCTCTAATTTGCCTCAGAGAGCTATTTCCCATAACCCTGTATTCCCTCACTTGCTAAAAAGCCACCCAAGCCCTTCTTCAGGGAGGGATTTCTTTAGGGTTCAGGGAGGGAATTCCACAACTTCACAGCTCTCATAGTAAAAAATCCTTTACAAATATTTAGATGGAACCTCCTTTGTAAAATAAAGCATTAGAGAGGTTATTATATGATCCCCTTATATATTTATAAATAGTTATCATACCCCCCCTTAAGTGCCTCTTCTCCAGTGTACAACCTTAACTTGGCCAGTCTTCATAACTGAGACTTTCCATACCCTTTACCAGCTTAGTTGCCCTTCTCTGGACCCTCTCTAACTCAGTAATGTCCCGTTTGAGCACTGGAGACCAAAACTGAACAGCATATTCTAGATGGGGCCTTACCAGCGCTCTGTAAAGGGGAAGAATAACCCCCTCCTCCCATGAATCTATACCCCTTTTAATACAGCTCAAAACCTTGTTTGCCCTTGCAGCTGCTGCCTGGCATTGCTTGCTACAGCCAAGTTTATTATCTACAAGGACTCCAAGGTCCTTCTCCATTATGGATTTGCCTAGTGCAGTCCCATTAAGGGTATAAGTGGAGACCAAAACTGAACAGCATATTCTAGATGGGGCCTTACCAGTACTCTGTAAAGTGGAAGAATAACCCCCTCCTCCCGTGAATCTATACCCCTTTTAACGCAGCTCAAAACCTTGTTTGCCCTTGCAGCTACGGGCCTGGCTTTGTTTGCTACAGCCAAGTTTATTATCTACAAGGACTCCAAGGACCTTCTCCATTATGGATTTGCCTAGTGCAGTCCCATTAAGGGTATAAGTGGCTGCATATTTTTACATCCCAGATGCATGACCTCAGATCCCAAGTCTTAAAATACTAGTTATACATTATTATACAAAAGTAATTTTATGGAGAGTCACCATGTATAAGGGTACAGATAAAAGTTGCATTAAAGTCAGGATTTAGCACATTTCCAAGGGAAGACAATGGGGCAAAAGTTATTATGGGTCAATTGCTTTAAAATGTATCATCCCAGATAATAAAAACCCTGAAGTAGTGTCCTGCATGGGTTCAGGTGGGCAGAGCCATGTCCAACCTGCTACGCCCTTTCCCCAAACCCCATACTTGACCTTACCCCACAATGGGTTCTTCTTACTAACCCAGGAACTGTGAAAGCAGAAGTGACATCACTGTGGGCTGGACATGAGGTCTTGGGTCCTAGGGAAGTGGTGGGAGATTTGAGTCTAGACTTTACCTGGCCACCCAGACAGGGTACCTGTGGTCCACCCACATAGTCAGGGACTTTCCAACAGGTTTGTGGGTATTGCATAGTTTTCCAACCCAACCAAGTCTCTACCCTGAAGGTTCAGACAAGGAAATATCAATATTTATATCTATAGAATCAGTTGTCCAGCAGGTGGATTGATTCCTAAAATGTCCCTCAAACTTCAAATGATAGAATCTCCCCTTTGAGTTTGGATCATACTTGTATAGTCGATAAGCTCTTTCCTGCCTCCGTGTTTTATCATTAAAACTAATGAGATGCATATAGGTTGATATTATGAATAACCCTTTGCTCTTCTGTGCAGATGGAACTCAGCTGTCAAGCAACCAGAACGTTTAAGCAGAACAATTAGAAGTAATTGGCAGGTTGGAAAGCAGACTTACACGTACATTGGGCATGAAGCGGTAGCAAGATGGCGGCTGTCATAGGTATGACAGGGATATGTGCCCAGTGACAGAATAAGGCTGCTCAAGTCTCACCCAGTGAACTGCAAAAGTGTAAAAGAATGTCCTTTATCCATATAACTGCAGTGGCAGCTGGGAGAAAGGCTTAACATGTCTGAATTTAAAAAAAAAAAACATTTCAAGGAAACAAACTCATCAAATCATACAGTTATAGTTTCTGAAACTATCTCTTCAACCATGATCAACGTATCAGCAATAAACCCAACCAATTCATTAAGGGAGAACATAATAGTATATATCTAGACAGCTCTCTCTCCTCCCACCTGAACCACAACAGTTTGCCCCACCCCTAAATCTGCCCCATTATCCTTACCTATTGACAAAATAAACCAGGGTAGCACTGCAGTTGAAGGGCTCCATTTCACACCTCAGGAATTTCCCTTGTAAGTGACCACTTAAACCTTCACAGTTAGCGCAGCATCAGACTTTGGTTCGACTGCCCATGCTCCATTGAGGGATGCAAGATGGCACCCTTCAACTCCATGTGCAACAGGAAAGGAATATGGGACATACTTGAAAGGGGGCAAACTGATGCGGTACATGTGGGGGGTGAGGGCCGAGGGCTGTCCAGAAATCTAAAGTCAGGAAACTGCAGCATACTGAACTCCAAAGTGACTTTTTTGACTCGAAAACAAAATAGAAAGGCAACATTTCAGGCCACATTGGGCCCTTTATCAAGTCTACAATAACCTATACCACTCAGTATTAAACGGTGTTGTAAGGAAGTGAAGGGGACGGAAGGTGGAGAAAGCGAAGGGTCAGCAGGAACAGACAGGACTGGAACAGGACTAGGCAGGACCGGAACAAGGACAGAACTAGAGCAGGAACAGGTGGAATAGCAAAGGGGCAAGAACTAGGGAGGGTCAGTGCTCAGACAAGAAAGTGAGGTAAAGGAAGGCTTTAAAAAGGCTTAGCCAACTCTGATTGGCTGACCAATAATGCTGCTGGGTTGTGATGGCAGAACAATGTGAAAACCTGAAAATTAATGAGGATGAGAGAACTCAGCAGCTGCTGTCCTGCCCTGATGGTTAAGGAGAACATCCAGAAACCTGTAGGTTCCTGGGTCAATTTCCAGCCAATCCTAACAATTGTGCTGATGTAGAGCTAGATAGTGCGGAGGGAGGAGCAATCAGAAAAATGCAGCCTGAAGTGCCTGGTTTCCATGTCTGTTTTTTTCCTCATTCACTTCTGGTTTCCTGACCATTCCTATCTGACAGTCCCAACCCCACTTGAGTAAAAAATAGAAATATTTATATATATTATTACATATAAAAATTATATATACATATTTAAAACACCTGTGATTGTCCCTTTTTTAAAATCAAGTGAACAATTTTTAAAATGTCAGCTGCGAAATCCAAGCGTTCAGTAAAATGATGCCTTGACAGGAAAATGAAACATAAGTAGACGCACGCTTATTCTTGCTGACTTTCAGTCACACTTCCCTTTAAAGCATTACGCTTAATTGGCCTTATGGCAAATGATTTTCAGTCAGTGTCGCTCGTACAAAAAATAAGATCTGCCAAAATTCTGAGCAATTATATGACATCCCTCACTTGTTCAGCATCATTCATGGGAGCAGACATATGGGCAGTCAAAACTCGTTCGTTTAATTGTTGTGCTCATTTGGAGAAGCAGAGAAAAGAGCTAAAAAAAAGTCCTAGGCGGCGAGCCATTTTGTGCGAATAATCCCGCGGCACTGGAGGTGACTGGCCAATGAACTACCATGGAGTTTTTGCAACAAGAGGGCACACAAATATTCTACTGAACTATGGCCAATGTGGCTGATCCATTTAGAATGTAAATATTCAAACACTCGGCACAAGTTGATCAAGAGGTCACCACGCACTTTGTGCAGAAAGATAATATCTACAATGTATTTCTTCAAAAATTTTCCTTGGGTTCAGGGTACATAAGTAACACCATTTAAGTTGGGGGGGGGGGTTATTAGTCACATTCCTAATGATTATAATCACTTACCTCAGACATCTAGCCAGTGCTTCTCTTTTCTAAAAACCACACTGCCCCGGGTATTATACTAGAGAGCAACGCCATTTTCTTGCATTTCCCAGGGAACCATTGTGGCTGGACTTGGCTGTATGCATGCCTAGTAGTCTCAATTTGGAGTAAGAAAGCTGAACAAAGATAATGGGACATGGATATAAGATGGCGGCATAGCGCTCACTAGAATACAGGTATGGGACCTGTTATTGAGAATGCTCAGGACCTGGGGTTTTCCAGATTTCAGTAATTTGGAACTTTCTAGATAATGGGTATCCAGATAACAGATCCCATACCTGTACTACATCCCATGCCTGAATATATTGCTGGATTCTATGGTGGCCATTTATTAAGTGCAGGGCTGGGTGCAAAGTGCAAAATCAGGCTCACGATTTCTGCACTTTTCTCCCTACCCTTTGAAGAACCCAAGTATCTGTGCTCCGGAACAGAGTGCAGAAACCAATGTTTGTCCCATTAACACAGTGCTATACTGAGCATTGCTGTACAGGGGTGGGACCTGTCATTTAGAAAGCTCGAGACCTGGGGTTTTCCAGATAGGGGTCTTACGTAATTTGGAAATCTAATAGGATTGTTTCACCTCAAATAAGGATTCATTTAATATAAATTTTATTTTATTTGGCTGATTAATTATTATGTTAATTAAGTACAAGCTATTGTTTACTGTTTACCAAGTTGCCCCCCCCCCCCCCATTGCTTAACCCTTTCTTTCTCCTTTAAGTGGAGAACATGAAAATATTTTGTTTACCCTGCCAAAGGCTTTACAGTGAAACATACAATTACCCAGAGATCAGTGTTTATAAGTGAACGGAACTTTCCCCAGACACAAACCAACATGTTCGAAATGCCAAGATCTAAGCGCTTCCCCTACAAAAATATAAGTGGAGCCATAGTATTTGCGCTTTTCTTATTCTTATCGTATGCTAGCGAGATGGAGCCATTTATTGAACAGGCAAGAAAGAGGCACAAGGAGAGCTGCTAGCTGGGAAAGAGAATGAGAGGTGGGGGGCACAGTGATGAGGAGGATAGAGCAGTGCTGTCCAACTGGCGGCTGTGTGGCCCCCCACCTGTCTGGCTGCTTTGATGGCTTACCTTTGTGTAAGCTTTAAATGGTATCAGTACTGGCCCCCTGCATGGTTAACACCTCAGATTCAGGCTGTAAACCCCCTGTGTTGTTTAAAAATGTGTGTGTTGTTCACACCTTTTAATCCCTACATTGTCCATCCCCTGCATTGTTCACACCTCAGGCTCAGGCTGTAATCACCCACATTGTTCCCCTGTTCACACCTCAGACAGACTGTAGGAGCAGTAGAAACCCAAAAATAAACCCTGCACACTATAAAAAGAACATATACTGTGGTGGTACTGCAATTAAAAAGTTTTTTAATATATAGTTATTGTGCAGACTGTAGGAGCAGTGGCAGCATTGTGTCACTGTAGGCTGCCTGTGTGTGCCATACTCTGCCTGCCCTATGCTGCCTGTGTGTGCCATACACACAGGCAGGGTAGGGAAGGCAGAGTATGGCACACAAAGGCAGGGTAGGGAAGGCAAAGTATGGCACACACAGGCAGGGTAGGGAAGGCAGAGTATGGCACACAGGCAGCATAGGGCAGACAGAGTATGGCACACACAGGCAGGGTAGGGAAGGCAGAGTATGGCACACACAGGCAGGGTAGGGCAGGCAGAGTATGGCACACACAGGCAGGGTAGGGAAGGCAGAGTATGGCACACACAGGCAGGGTAGGGCAGGCAGAGTATGGCACACAGGCAGGGTAGGGCAGGCAGAGTATGGCACACAGGCAGGGTAGGGCAGGCAGAGTATGGCACACAGGCAGGGTAGGGAAGGCAGAGTATGGCAGATTTTTGCTGTACTACCACCATTAATATGGCTATGGTCATGCAATAACATGGGTGTGGTTTCAAGTGGGTGTGGTTTCAAAAAGGGGAGTGGTCAAAACTAGCTTCCATTATCGGCCCTCCACCACGGAGGCCGTAAAAATTCCGAAACAGCCCCATTTGCAGTGGCGCCAAAGATTTCATTCATGGCTGAACTCTAATGTCCCTAAACCAGAGTTCAACAATATCTACAGTGTCTTCATACCTGATGCTATAACTGCTGCCTGTACACTTCATACTCACCTCATAACTTTCCATGACCCTACATTACAAACTGCCAACATAGACAGTTCTTTTGCATGGTAGATGGAATAGATGTACATTTCCTATCCGCTGGCAGACAGCCCTTTAGTCCATGAACTGAAACAAAAAGCGCACACACTGCCATTTCTGCATTTCACCTTACTATACAGCGACATTCACAAACCAAACATTAAAATGCTAAGAGAGACCATTTCCTTACCTGGAAGCAGAAATCAATACTGTATTTGCTGTGGAAATGACTGTAACCTTTATGGGTATCAGTAAAGGCAGAGAATAAGGTGAAATGTAATTAATCAAAGTGACAGCTATAAGCTGCCTTCAGCGCTCTCACATCTAATATATATTTATATTCTGGGCAAGTGGCCACGTGTATAGTTTTCACTGTTTGTGGGCTTCTTGCCCTGCTCTTCAGATTCTCACCTTTAAATATATGAGAAGCAGGAGGCGGCCCCTAGAGGTCATACTAAAGGAGAAGGAAAGGCTAGTAAAGAGTTAATCTCAAGCTGCAGGCATACCTTCAGTTCTCTCAATAGTGCCCTTAAAGGAGAAGGAAAGGTAAAAACTAAGTAAGATTTATCAGAAAGGTCTATGTAAATACAGCCATAAGCACTCACAGAAACGCTGCACTGACTTCTCTGAAAAAAGATTTCTTGTGTCTATAATTCCTGTGCCAGAGACACGCAGCTTTCTGCTCTCTCCCCTCTCCTGCTCCCCCCTCCCTCAAGAATGCTAAGAACTCACTCCCCCCCTTAGGAATTTGTATCTGAGCCAATCAGCAGGAAGCTGACTCATAGTCTAACTAACTGAGCATGTTCACTTGGTCCCGGTGTCTGTGCAGGAGTGAGGCATTATGGGAACTTTCTTTACCCAGCTCAGCATTTTTTATTCCTGTTTGGCTTCAGATCTTCTGAACAGGAGAAATATGGGGAGACTTAAGGGCACTATTGAGACAACTGAAAGTATGCCTGCAGCTTGAGATTAACTCTTTACTAGACTTTCCTTCTCCTTTAAAGGAGAATGCAAGTCAAAATTTAAAAAGCATACTGCCCAATAGTCCTCCTATTGTTTAGTAAAAACGCCACACTTTTGGCTCACCTAATCACATATTTACTCAGTCACACTTACTTCACGTTTTCTAGAACAGGCAGCCATCTCTAAAAAGGTATTCTCCCTTCCTTTCCCTCCTTGCTTCATACTGCACATGTGTTTCATTCCCTGCCCCCCTCCCCTCTGCCAGATCCGCTTCTGATTGGCTGGTGGGCATGTGTAGCTCAGGAGACAGGATCAAGTTACACACGTGCATTGCTACTGAAGGGGAGAGAGATTTCAGTGATGTCACTGTAGGCTTCACACTGCTGTAGGCTGCCAGCACCATATCTCAGAGGAGGAAGCAGGGATCTGGGAATTTAGAAATGCAGTAAGTACTTAAAAAGAATGCCTTTAGTCTTACTTTTAATTTATATTAACCTTTCCTTGTCCTTTAAGTCTCCCCATATTTCTCCCGTTCAGATGATCAGAAGCCTCATAGGAAAAAAGCGCTGAGCTCTGTAAAGAAAGTTCCCATAATGCCTCGCTCCTGTACCAAGACCCAGACTGGTGTACATGCTCAGTTAGTAAGACTATGAGGAAACTTCCTGCTGATTGGCTCAGATCACACATTCCTAAGGGAGGGGAGTGAGTTCTTAGCATTCTTGAGGGAGGGAGGAGCAGGAGAGAGCAGAGAGCTGCGTGTCTCTGGCACAGGAAAACAAAGAGACAACAAATCCTGTTTCTTTTGACAGAAAACTCGTTCTCTCTGTGCAGCGTTTCTGTGAGTGCTTATGGCTGTATTTACATAGACCTTTCTGATAAAGCTCAATTAGTTTTACCTTTCCTTCTCCTTTAAAGACAGAAGAGGATTCTTTATATTCTGTTCTCAGTGTTGAAGGGATGCAAAGGAGGCAACATATGGGATATCTGTGATATCTGTTAAGACCAGCAGGTATTTTAGAGTATTAAGCCTAAAAACCAATACAGCTTATTTGCCCTATTTTATATACTGAAATTACTGCACCTGGTCTTAAGTTTTAGAAACAGCAATAGTTCAGGCACAGGGGTCGCCATCTTGGATTCTGTTAGGAGTGTCAGCGGCACTGCACAGTGTGCTCTGGGCAGCTGTTGAGAAGCTGAGCTTAGGGGTCTAATCAGCCTTATAGTATGATATTTCTATTCTATATATACAGTATATTGTGAGTCGGTCCCTAAGCTCAGTAAGTGACAGCAGCACAGAGCATGTGCAGGGAATCAGCAGAAAGAAGATGGGGGGGGGCTACTGGGGGCAGTAGTATCAAAGATCAATGCAGATGAAGCAGGAGAGAGAAGGCATGGACATAACCAGTTTAGTGTGAACCTTTTTTATTTGGCCGCCTGCCAAGTCCTGGTCTGGGAAATTCTCTACAGAGAGAGCAGAGAGCAGATCAGTGAGAGTTTTAGCAGCGCTGATCCTGGTCTGTAACTTCCAAACTAAACATTTTAAATAATACAGATGGTTTACAAAAATTATTCTCTGACAGGGGCTGTTCAAATTCAGACTATTGTCTCAAGGTGAACATCCCCTTTAATATTTGATTAAAAAATAAAATATTTGTTACTGGAAAATCAGGAACCAACACAGCAGATAGACACATCAGCCCAGAAACTCAACCCAACAGAGGATCAGCTTGGCCAATAGTGCCATTATGGGGACTCTTCTGCCAGCCTGACAACTTTCTGCCCCTTGTGTGAAGACTAAGTTGCACTGAGACATCTGCCTGCATTGCCAGAAGGCTTATCAGGGCCCTCCTGCACCTTATACCCAGTGGTGCTCCCTAGCTTGCATCTAATTGGTGTGTGACAAGGGCACCCTAGGTGCCTCCAACTTCCCTCCAGCTTGATAGCTCCTCAGCTTGGTGAGCGCAAAGAATGCCAAATTGGGTGCAACATATAAGGAGCTAACATGATGGTGCAAAAACAGACATGCTTAGCACCTCTTTTTGCACTTTGTATCATAAATTAATTTAAGCAACTTTGACCAGATCAGCAGTACACCTACTGTACATATATGGTCTGCATATATCTTCCTTACTCATCTTTCCAACATTGGTCTTATTTGATTTTGCAGCAAGCTACTAATGCTTAGATGTTGTAATGGATACAGAGACTGGTTTATATCTATCTAACTTAGTTTAAACTTGATTTTACAAGTCCAAAAAAAAGAAAACATTATATCCAATATTCCAGCTCCCTGGAGCCTGCTGTGTATCTTGTAGCAGGTAAGTTTTTCCTTTATACAGTATATTTATCCGTACAAATAGGATGTAAAGCTGAGGTAAATGTCACTGACCCCAGAGTTTATCCCTTCTGTAAGTTTAACTCTCCTGTTCCAAAATGCTCAGCAAACCATTGGGAAAAGGGAGATTTGTTGTTGTCCTCGACTGTGAGCCCTGCAGTCTGCAGTAAAGGCCGCGGCAGTCTCACAGTTGTTATGGAAACTGAAGCATTAAAGGAAAGTTGCTTACAGTGGTTTTATAGATTTGCAGGGCCGGGAGCTAAAAACAATAAGGATCAGCCAGGAATCACTCACAGACAGAGGTACATTAAGCTCTGGCCTGGATTGATGTCTGGTCAGTAGGATCCACACATAAACCCTGTATGGGCCTTGGGCACAATCCCAGATTAGGGGAGGGAATGGGTTAGCTAGGGGCAAGGATATGGTGCAAAATGGGCCGGGGGGTGACACAAAAGACGGGATTGTAATATGGGGTGGGCTTGTGGAACAATGATGCGGAAGGAACATATCTGGCTACTGCTAAAGAACTTTGGCGAGTTGTGCCGGGGAGAGGGGTATCAGTCAATACTGGGTCAACCTGTGAGCAGGAACTGGGTTTGGGCTGGGGGCGGAACAACAGGTGATTACAAATTTACAGGCAAATACATTGCCAGTGATTTTTTAATACCACCCCCCTGGCTGGCATTTTACCGACAACCCAAAAGTAAACATTTGCTGTTAATGGAAGTCCCATACTGTTCATTACTCGCTGCATTGTACTTTCAGCCCAAGGTTGGCGGGGGGAATGGTTCCAATGAGTCAAAAAGCAGACAGTCTATCTTGGTTCCCTTTAGTTTGAGGAATTGTGTATGTCTGTGTAAAAACACAAATTTATTTTTGGCAGTTCAGGGTTTATGCAACTTTCATACATAATTGGGTTGCATTTAGAGCATCATGGTCCCCCCGAAACAGTCCTACTCTGGCTCACTGGCGCCTCCTGCCTGCAGGGCGTCTCATTCAGAACTTATTGACTATATCTCTCACACCAGCTGCAAAACACCCGCAAAAATTTGCCAAGGCAAAAGTTTGCAGAGTGAGGAAAGAGTCACAATCAAATCAAAAAAAGTTGCGTGTGTAAAAAAAAGTCATATGGTAGCCACATTTCAGGAATGTTTCAGCGAAGAAAAATGGGACAGATTCACTCATCAATAGGTATGATTTGTGGGAAAGCCATGTCCCACACAATCCATTTAAAGCAAATAATTCTAATATTTTCAAATGATTTCCTTTTTCTCTGTATAGGTATGGGATCATTTATATGAAAACCCATTATCCAGAAAGCTCCCATAGAGGCCATCTCCCACAGAGTTCATTATAAGCAAATTGCTTGAACTTTTAAAAATGATTTCTCTGTAATAATAAAACAGTACTTGATCCTTAATAAGCTGTATAAATTCTACTGGGATTATGTGATTTCTTAAATGATTGGATCTCAGAGTAAAAACTGTAAGTAATGTAAGTCATTTGAAAAGAACTATGATCTTGAATAGTTACATAGTTACATAGAGACATAGGGTTGAAAAAAGACCAGAGTCCATCAAGTTCAATCCTTGCAAGTAAACCCAGCACACACAACCCACACCTACCAATCTATACACTCACATACATAAACTATATATACAACCACTAATACTAACTGTAGATATTAGTATCACAATAGCCTTGGATATTCTGATTGTTCAAGAACTCATCCAGGCCCCTCTTATAGGCATTAACAGAATCTGCCATTACCACATCACTAGGAAGGGCATTCCATAACCTCACTGCCCTCACCGTGAAAAACCACCTACGCTGCTTCAAATGGAAGCTCCGTTCCTCTAATCTAAAGGGGTGGCCTCTGGTGCGTTGATTGTTTTTATGGGAAAAATGAACATCCCCTATCTACCCAGTGGCTAGAATGAGACACTGAAATATGAATAGGACAGGGGGCTAAATAGAAAAAGTAATAAAATTGTAGCCTCAATGAGCAATAGTTTTTTAAAAGCACATACCAAAAGTTAACTCATAGGTGGACCACCCCTTAAATGAAGTTAAAGTATTGACCATAAGATACGCATGGCCCAAACCTTGCCATTTTAAAGAAGAACAGGAGAAATATTGTAAACTCAGGAATATACTGGGTTTGCAAATTATAGGAACATAGAGAATAAAGAAACTTGAATAAAAGTTTAATTTTATTACAAAAAAAATAATGCAGTAAAATACACTTAGCACATAAAGCAGTGCAGGACACTTGAATATCCCCTGCATAAAGAAATACTGTGAGTGTAAATAACATGAGTGCAGAGGCATTCTCCGGTGGCTATAAGAAAGGCCTTGAATGACAGCAGTGAATGAGATGTGACATGAAATAATCATAGATATCAATGCCATTGCCTGGAAAACGTTAGCTGTTAGCGCATCATTCGTGCCTTTAATGCTTTTGAAACCAGAGCTTTTAGCTCAGGAGCTAGAACAGAAGTCATCAGAACAAATGTATAAATCACTGGATTTCCAGGGCAGCAATACCTACTGTAGATAAACACAAATAACATTTCTCCCATTCTGTAACCCATAACAACCCATACGAAGTTAGCTCAGGCTGGTCCATACAGTATGAGGAATAAAAACATATCTCCGTAATCTAGGCTATGGTTAATGTTTTGCCATTGAAGGGTTAACTCTTCCCTACTTACATGATATTCTGAGCTTCTTAGGCTTAATGTGGCTTGGGTTTTTTTAGGATGATTTTTATAAGAAATCCTCAATTGTGTTGATATTTTTGGGTAACTCTTGTCTTGATCCGTTCTCACTACTTTCCCTGGAGTTTGTGAGTTGATAGAAGGGTGTAGTTAGCATACAAATCACAATATAAGATTAAACCAACTGTCTAGTTGTCAGTGATTGGAATCCATGAAAAATGAACCTGAAGTTCTGACTCACAACATTATCAGATGTGTTTTCCAATGACTAATGTTAATTGTAAATGTAATTGCTAAAGCTGTGTTTAACTATATATATATATATATATAACATTAAATAAGAATTATATTTATCATTATTATATTGCAGATCTCCGATAGCCAGGACTCCAGTTCAAACAATGCTGTGCATGTTGTACAATTAAGAGGCCTAAATAAGGATAATCACGCAAGTGTACAAGAAGAAGAAGAACCAACTGCTGCAAAAGGTTGTTTGGCTTATTAACTCTGTAACAATATCTTGACCAAAAGGTCTTGTCCAGACTAGTGATGGCTGAATATGGGTCACTCTGGGCTCTCTCACCCAGGTGGGCCTTTGCTTAGGGAAGGATGAAGGGAGAGGGCGTTTGGCAATACAAAATAAAGTACAACTTGACACTACAACGACATACAATGACACTACAAGGAGTGAATACAAGTAATTTTATAGATGATGTCAGATAGAGTCATAGGTAGAGTGGAGTCCTGTGACACCACTGTAGAGATGGCTTGGTAGGTATTAAGGTTAACCTTTACGGTTTCTAGGAATAGTAGTCTGGAACCTATACAGTAGAAATGGATCAGGGAATAGAATATAACCTGAATCGCTATTCAGTACTGCGGTCCTTTTACTCTGGCTAGAAGTGCCTAAGGGAGAGCTACCTCCAGCTATCAATCCTAGTTTGAGCACAAGCTGCTCTCTCTATCTGGTCCTTACTATCTTATGTTCATAGAATGCCCTCTGACAAATGCTAGTCTTGTAACTGACTAAACCTTGACACTGGGTCCTTGTTCACCAACTTACACTAGAAGGTTTGTCCCTCTAGGGAAGAACTCTTACTGGGCCATGTTGACACCAGGCTCCCCAGACACATCCACCTGGGTCAGGAGATGAAAGGCCAAAGAGGAAGTGCTACCCCTTTCCAATTATTATATTAAAGTGACAGGAAGTGGTCACTAACCCAGGGTCGCATAACAAAGATATATAAATGGAGTAACTTAGATACATGGGCTTCTGCCTAGTAGAGGAAAATAACTATGAAAAAGAACTAGTAGGGGATTTAAAGCCATGGGAACTATTAACCCTATGGGTTCTTACAACTCTTTCAACATAACTTTTGAATTGCGGAAGAAGGAAACCCAAACAAGACTGACAAAATTATTTTTAGATGGGCAAAATTTCACTGCACTGGGCAGAGTTTCCAAATACACGTGATTGTATTAGCAATCAGTAAGTGTGTACGGCAGCATCTGATATGTGATGTATGCCTGTACCAGTAGGTGGGAGGGGCACAATGTTCTCCAAGTTAATTAGAAAGCAACCAGTTTTGCACCATTAATGGCACATACTTGGAGGCTGCATTAGTAAAGACAACTTCAGATTGTAGGCTCTTTGAGCCAGGCCCTCTGATCCTATTCTTATTCTGTACCCCTTGTTTGTTAAATTATTTTTGGACCCTGTCTATTACATATTAATTTTAAGTTCTACATAACTTGCTGGCAATAAATGATGATGGTTAGAACAGTAGATAAATCACTGTGCATAGCTACAAAATAAGTCCATACCACAGTGGTGCTGCTCAGCTCAGCACTTCAGCTGTTTTGAAGTAAGTTGATCCAAACCAGAATAAACCCAAATGACTCCTACACTGTGCAATATTTTAGATCCTAGAAAATGTTTTAGGGACAACCCCTAAAACATTTGCTGGACTCCCAGTTAACAGTCAACAATTGCAAGAGTGTGCAAGTGCCATTTGGGTATATTCTGGTTTGGATTACATTGGTAAGGACACTCTGAATTTCACCCAGTTATGGATTGTTTGTCAAGTGAATATAAGGTGTATGTAAAGTTGCATTCTTGTAGCTATCCATTGGTCATTTCTTGTTGCCAAACTCCTCCTTATCTACTTCTAATCCTTTCTGGCACTGAGTTGGGAAAAACATAAAAAGTAGGATGGTTTTTTTTGTTTTTTTAAATCCGATGTGCAAAACCTTACATTTATCAACACTAAATTTCATCTGCCACTTAGCCACCCAGATTGCCTTGTTGTCATCAAAATCCCCCTGCAAGAACGCCACATACTGTAGTTGCCATGCATAGTTTTATATCATCTGCAAACACTGATACATTACTTACATTGCCCACCCCCAGGTCATTAATATAAACACCTAGACCTTAGTTTAGAAAAGAAGAAAGTTGCTGCTCCAGATATGTGACATTTGGGGTGCACTTGGCTGTACAGCCATGGCATGTGGGTTTTCTTGACTGCAGGAATCACAACCCCAGAGGTGATATACACCTGAAAATACCTGTAAAATAGTCATATTGGGTAATTACATAAAAATGGGCAATACAAAAGGGGCAATACAAAATTATTTTGGGGTGTTTTCTGACTGCAGTGGTAATCCTGTGGGTGTAAAAATCATGTGCCATTGCCCTTAAGGTTAAAAACCTTAAATATAGAATTCATATGTATTGGTTGCTGCTGGATCTATTCCTCAAGTGTTATCAGCAACAAACTAATCTATAGACTAAGTGCTTATTATAGGGCTGCATTTATTGCACTGGGTTGTTCCCAAACTGTATCAGGATCATAAACTGAATTCATGGTTGATCCAGAGGGAAGTTAGACCAGGGCTGGAACCTCCAGTAATCATTGGGACACCTGTTTTCTAGGTGACTGATTAAATTACTGAACGGAATTTCCTACAGTGAATAAAAGCCATATTTCTACATCTGCTCCAGATGTTCTGCCCTTTCACAGCAAAAAAACAAGAACACATTAACCAAAAATGTGTGTCTAACAAAATGATTCCTCATTATAACATGACTCTGATACTTCATTAGGGCACATAAACATAATGTTATTATCAATGTAGCTTATAAGCCACTTTTGGCTTTCACTGTATGAATCAGAGGCCAAAGAGATGGCCAAAACTATTCAGGCAAAATAAATGCTTATTGGAGAAATGAAACACATCCAATACTCCTAAAGGTCCTTACTTACACATTAACCCAACTTTAAACAATTTGATTTATTTTTTAACACAAGCTTTGATAACATTGTGTTATTTTCTATTACATTAAAATTCACAAAATAGTTCTCTAACGTAGGGACCAAATCTGGCAAACAAATAGATCTTAATGTGTATGGCCAGCTCCAAAATTGGTTGCCTACTTTTTGTTTGTGAGATGTACTGTAGGCATTACTAATGTGCAGCTCAGCCAGCCCAATCCGAGATGGCATTAGGGGGACTCTGGCCAATTGTTTTCATTAATGAGAAAGAAAATGAGAGGGAACCCAGTCTAACATACGATTATGCCGGGTACTTTGCTGGCAATTTAGAAGTACTATCTCCTTTTGATGCTATATTCTTATTTAGAGTCAATGGCTAAACCATACACGCTACAGTATTTTCTATCCCTAAATAGTTTTACATACCATTTACTGTATATCCAATGGCTTTATAGTAAATGATAGGTCTTGTTAAAAAGGGTCAATTTTCCCTTTGCCTATTAATGCAGTAATATCAGTCATTTAGTTATTTGTGGAAGGAAGGAATCTGACCATGTAGCACAACTGTACCAGGTACCCGTCTGCAACTTCAATCCATCCTTAGTAGCGTTGTTAGTCTTTCACTGGATGGACCCAGAAGAAGCTATATTTGGGTCACAACATGAACCTAATGAATGGTTTAATGATCTCAGCAGGATAAGCTTGGGAGACAGCAGCGGTGAGAAGAGTGTCAGGAGCATGACTTCAGTGAGTTACAATTGCAACTTATGGAAAGCAGTCTACAGTGGAGAGAAGCAAATGAGGAATCAATATATATTGATGCGCTAAGCCAGGGGTGGCCAATACATCGATCACGGTTCACCAGTCGATCCCCCATGGATTTCTGGTGGACCGTGATGAAGCCGGGAAAATGGAGGTGCTGCGCGAATGAGTACGTAGGATGCGTCACATACATAAGCATTCATGCCGCACTTCCGCATTCCCCAGTCATCGGTCGATCACGACTGAAAAAAGTCTGGCCACCCCTGCTCTAAGCAAATAAGCTTACAGACAAGAATTTACCACATTATCAGTAAACTATATGTCATTATTTAAAGACATGTTAAAACATGAGTCAATATTTCTCTTTGAGTAGGTGAACACCACTCTGCCCTATGGAGTGTAGCGAAGCCGACCCAGATCCCTTCAGATCAGGAGGTATGTTGGCCACTCTGCCCTAAGCCATGCCCCTATTCCACTCAAGCGGCAGGGATAAACCCACGATTCTTCAAAAACACACAGATCATTTATAAAAGATAAAAGTTTAAAACTTTTATTGTATTCTTGGTTAGAACATATAAATTATAAACTATGTACAAAATGGTGTTTCAGTGTAAGAAGTGATTTGGTTAGTAACTGAGACTTAGTAGGGGTCCGTATAGCAGGCCATACAAAGCAGTCAATGTCTGTAAACACCACAGCTCAAAGGTTTCAAGCAGATGTGGTCTATCCTGGGCGCAGCCTCCACGAAGTAGGTCAGTTACCAATTTCTGAAATTAGACAAAAACACAACTTATTTGAAATTTCTGGGACAAGGGGGGTGTACAAATGTGGTAAAAAGAGATGTATTACCAGCCAATTTGTTCCCCAAAATGCTATCTCCTTTACATCTAAAACTACTGGGCAAGAATTTTAACTAAGCTAAAATGACTTGCTCAACATACCTTCTAACATATGATTGTGGGTTGCAATATGTAGGATATTCTAAAAGATAATTGCATTGCAATATTTCCTTATATACGATGGAAGGCACAGGAATTGTAAGGAATTTCCTATTAAAGGAACAGTAACACCAAAAAATGAAAGTGTATAAAAGTAACTAAAATATAATGTGCTGCTGCCCTGCACTGGTAAAAGTTGTGTGTTTAATTCAGAAAGTCTACTATAATTTATATAAATAAGCTGCTATGTAGCCATGGGGGCAGCCATTCAAAGGAGAAAAGGCACAGGCACATAGCAGATAACAGATAAAACACTATTGTATTCTACAGAACTTATCTGTTATCTGCTATGTAACCTGTGCCTTTTCTCCCTTTTTCCAGCTTGAATGGCTGCCCCTGTGGCTACACAGCAGCTTATTATATAAATTATAGTAGTGTTACTGTAGCAAACACACCAGTTTTACCAGTGCAGGCAACAGTGCATTATATTTTTATTACTTTAAAGCTCTTTCATTTTTTGGTGTTACTGTTCCTTTAAAATGACAATTATTCCAAAGTTTAGGTGGATAAACTAGGAAATGTGCTTACGTCGTGTGTAGAGTGCGCAGTAGAGTGAAGAGCCGAACTTTAACAGAGAAGTCAGCGTTTCACTCTACTGCGCATGCGCCAGACTCGGAGTCGCAGTGAAATGAAGGAGGAAGCGATTCCTACAGGTGCCCCGGGCTGGGGGCACCAGCCCGGGGTACAAGGTAAGCGATTCAAGTCACTTGGGGGTGCCTAACATTTTAGCACCCCCAAGTGACTTAGCCTTTCCTTCCCCTTTAAATACAAGAAACAATCTTGGAAAACTGCAGATCTGGGCTCTTATATATGAAAGACATCAAATAGCTTTAAACCTTTATAACATTACAATAAATTTAGCTTCTTTGAAAGATTCATACACAAAGGGGATAATTTATGTTCATAGTTGGTAAAATTATAAAAAAAAATTTTTCTAAAAGTAACCAATCAGCAAATCAATTTATTAGGCCTATAGCTAAAAATTCCAAAGTTCTATTAAATCATCTGTACAAATTCTCTGTGTCACTCACATGGGATCATTTTAGATGATAAAAGGACATGATACTGATTGGGACAGTTGAAAGGCAATTTATAGGCTAATAATGGCAAATCTTATTCCCTGCATGATTTATAATTAGAAAATGATACTTACTGTCCTTGCTTAGGCTGAACTCTGTTATTAAAGGAGAAAGAAAGGTAAAAACTAAGTAAGTGTAACCCTTTCTTGGCACACTCACTTATTCTGGGCTGTATATATGCTTAGAACAGAAGATTTGGGTTCCCTTTGCAGATAAAAGGTACTGGGACTGGGATTTTAGTGCAGTGCCTCCACCTAGTGGACACTGAGGAGCACACCTCAAGAGGATTTCCACTAGGAAATAATCACACCCAGTTGGCAGCAATATCAAACTTTATATAATTGTTGAAATAGAATGTAATGTAATGTAAAACAACTTTAGGCATAACTGATTTCCCTGCCCTGAGGAACTTGTGCAGTCTATCCACCCCTGGCACAGTCTCTGTACGTGCCCAGTCCCAACTTGGATCCGGATAGACCACAACCCTTAAATCAGTTCAGTCCCTTCCCCAAGAGCTCTTAAGTCCCCCCAGGTAGCGCTACCTGCCCCAGAGTACCTTCCCCTTTGAAAAGGCGGCTTCTCCTACGTAGCAGGCAAACAAACAATACTTGTTCTCCCCAGGGGACACACACGCAGATTTCACAGAGGACTTTGTAATCACTGGCAGCCCTGCAGACTCTTCTCTTTTCAGTCCCAACTCACAACACTTGGTACTGGCTGCTCACTCTGTATCTAACTGGCAAAACACCAGGGGCTCCCTTTATCAACTCTTGGGCCCGCCCCCTTGATTTTTGGCTCCAAACTTAAGCACACCTCCTCCCAGTAGTGCACTGGGGCATCCAGCCAGTCGGGAAGACAGAGTTTCTTCAGTCTGTGCAGTAGCGGGGACGCAGCAAGCAGGTGCGGGGACGGGAGGAGAGTGGGGAGGGTTGGTGTGACTGTGCCGGTTGGTGTCTGTGCAGGAGCGTGGAGCGAGGAGCGGGGAGCGGGGGCTTAAGGGGGGCGCCTGCTTGTGCTGCATAGGGTCGTTTGCGCATGCGCCGCCTACACTCCTGGTCGTAGAGTTGTTGCAGGAGCGATGCATTATGGGAATCCTCTTTACCCAGCTCAGCGTTTTTTTTTCCTGTTTGGCTTCTGATCAGCTGAACGATTGCAATTTGGGGAGACTTAAGGGCACTATTGAGACAACTGAAGGTATGCCTGCAGCTTGAGATTAACTCTTTATTAGCCTTTCCTTCTCCTTTAAAGTACAATTTTTCAGTATATTGGGACAGTTATTCAAACTACAACTATACAGTATTCTGCCCCATACAGAGCAATGGGGAGAGGACAAAACTTTAGTGTGTCTTCTGCTCATGGATCCATATGAACTAAGTGGCACGCATGCGCGACCGCAGGGGTGGGGAATTGTGCGCTTTGTGTGCACGCTTGACGCTTGGGTGCCGGTCGCCCGAGGGGGGGGGGCAGCCTCGGGGGTGCCATATTCCATCTAAAAAAATAGGTGGTTTTCTGTTTGGAAGGCCCAGACCCGACCCTTGCCAGCGCTCCCCCTGCCCAACCACTCCTCCGCTGACACGTTACATTTACGGGGAGGACATCGGGTGGGGGCCCTGCGAGGGGGGTTAGAGGACGCAGCTGGCGGGGGCACCTGCAGGGCCCCTGGGGTGGGAACCCCGGTGGGCCCTTTACCCCCCAGTCCGACCATGTTGGAAGGTTCCATATAAAGATACCAAAAATGGATGTTGGAAAGCAGTTTTGTTCTGAAACATTCTCTTTTATTGTAATTGCTGTGGGATAAAGCATGAAATTATAATTATGTCAAACCCATGCAGGGTCAGTAGCCACGCCAATTTACTTTGAATGAAAAGCAATGTTCATTTCTGATGTATAAAAAATATGCATTATATGAAATCCCTCTGTATCTTCCCCATTAGTAAATGATATTCTTATAAAATAAACAGTGCTTGGTAATGTCATCAATTATTATCTGTGCTTAGTGATGTTATTTCTGTCACATGTACCCCCTGTTGAGGCTATTATAATAAGTCACCAAGAAGTTTAATGGCCTGTGTAAAAGAACTCAGCCTTAGCCCTCATTCTTTTGTCAGTTAATGGAACTCCTCAGTGACAGTATAATATCCTTATATTTTACATTACCGGGTATATAGTTCAGTATCTATTCCAATATTCATGAATTCTAGTAAGAGATAAGTTTGAAGCTATTGGGGATTAGACCCCTCATAATTCTTTTACTTTTCATGTATGTGCATTTAAGTAATATTAAACAGAGGGCTTCCCTAGGAATAAGAGAGATTGCATCTCTTGTACAAATCTGTATGTTGTTTTTGCTTGGTGGGATAATTGTACTGCCTTTTTATCATTGTTCAAATATGGCTGCTAAACGGCAGAGCTTAACATTTGCTGCTTCTATAGTTCCAAGTTGGGCATTAGCGTTTTATTTCTCTTACAGTTACGCCCAGATCTACAGTATATAACTGATATCAACTAAAAGCAGTTCAATCAAAAGACAAGAAGACAAAATAAAAACCCCTGGGTTGGGCACTATTAATCTTTCCTGTTTCACTGACCTTTCCATGCTGCCCTTTTCTATAATACGTGTATTCTTCAAGGCCTTTAGAGCACAAACTTGTTTTGTCTCTTTGTTTTTCGCCCAGGAACACCTGAATGAAGAAAGCAAGTTTTGTTACTCTGGATAACTCAGTTGCGCCTGTAATGTAAATAGTTTTTTTTTAATTTTATTATTATGGTTATTAGGTGACAAAAATTAAAAGTGCCTTATGTGGTATTCTTATTTATATATGAAGTTTCATGACAGCTGCCATAATAGGGACTATTCTGCTCACACTATTATACATTTTGTATATGGTGTAAGCAGCATAATCCTAAGGCAAATTTTAATTGTTCTTTCTTAAGATTTCATGGTTTTGAAATGTTTCAAATTTTTATTCTGTATCATTCACAATGTAAACTGGAATCTGGTAGCTTGGGTGGTTAATTATCCTCTCAAACTGGGGCAGTTTTGAAATCAAAACGGATATTCTGTAAATGTAGAGGCCCTGAATAGAAAAATGGGCCATGCACAATAACAATGGCAGCAAAAAAGCCTCTCAGTCAGTTACATCTTGACTGACAATCTATAACATGCTAAAGGTAACATAAAGGTGAACTTTCCCTTTAACCAATAGGAAAATCTTGAAAATTTTAAAATCTAATTAGACAAAGGGGCTGATTTACTAATCCACGAATACGAATACGAATCCGAATGGGAAAAATTCGGATTGGAAAACGAACATTTTGCGACTTTTTCGTATTTTTGTGACTTTTTCATAGCCATTATGACTTTCGTGAATTGTCACAACTTTTGCATAGCCATTACAAATTTTGTGAATTGTCACGAGTTTTTCATGGCCAGTACGACTTTCGCGAATTGTCGCGACTTTCGTATTGAGCACTCGAAAAAGTCGCAAAATACCGATCATTACGAAAAAAACGCATTCAGACGTTTTTCGGACGTTCGTGGATTAGTAAATGTGCCCCTAAGTATGCTGTAAGCTCCACTGCGTCAGGGATTAGATGTAAACTATGAAAAATCTCTTGTAAAGCACTGGGTATAATGTAATTGCTACATAAATATAGGATAATAATATTATTATTATTATGCTGTCTCTTTTAATACTGTAAGAATATATATATATATAATGGATAGGGCACAAAACAAAACATTCAATACCTGGGTGTGATGTTGTAGTTCAACGTAGCCGACAGAAGGACAAAGGATTTGTGAAAAAGTAAATAACAGATTTATGAAAGAAAATGAAAAAAATTTAAATTTTTTAATTCAGGCTGCTTCTTCTTCTTATATTATTATTATTATATCCTCTGTAACCTTGCTATATTATTATAATTGGGACTGTCCTATCCCTTTTAATTAATCGTAATTGGTCTTCATTATTTGTTTTTTTATAGTTTTTGAATTATTTGCCCTTCTCTTCTAATTCTTTCCAGCTGACCCCGGCAGTCAAACAACTTTTGCTCTGTGAGCTTAGAATGTTATTGTTACTTTGTATTTCTTATTCTCATATTCAGTCCCTCTCCTATTCATGGTCCTGTTCCTCACTCAAACTTCTACCTGGTTGCTAAGGTAAACAAGACCCTAGCAACCAGATAGCTGCTGAAATTCCAAACTGCAGGGCTGCTGAACAAACAAGCAAAATAAATGAAAAACCACAAATCCTATTGCAAATTGTCTCAGAATGCTCTCTATGTGGAATATAGAGGACAGAAACAGCAGGCAGTGTTACTATGCAAACTGTTTGTTGTCACCAAGTGCAGTGTTTCTATAGATAACCTGTGGCTAGAGACAGGCAGTATAGTTATAGACCAATGGCAGGATGTTCTGTGAATGCCCCAGTATATGCTGTGCTCTATTGTGTTCTACTCTATGCTTGTTACATTGCCATAAAGAAGCGAGCTGCCTCCTACAACTCCACTCATATGCTTATTATTCCAATACTGAAACATTTTTTCATATGGTAATTGAATTAACTAGCTAGCATCAACCCACATACATGCCAATTATATACTGCCGGCAAGTTACTGTTGTCAGACTGCCGTTGCCATGTGAATTCTATTCTGAAAGCTATTATGTAATTTTCTTGGATATTTTTATCGCTTTCTCATTTTTAATGAAGACGCTTGAATAGTAAACAGTCATGGGAATTATAAGACTCCTTTAGTAAGACGTAAACAATCAAGGGAAAAATGTTGTTTTACTTTCACAGTTCATAAATAAAAAAAGAGTGTACTGAAAACTAAATCTGGATTCTTTCATTAAAAAAATGAGAGCACAATCCTCATATGATACCCCTTGTGGGGCACAAACATTGCCAAATCACTGCTGAGCGTTACTGCAGAGGTCTCTGCTACCGACCGACTAACAAGGCACCTGTAGCGCTAGATATTGTTAAATATTTATTTTTAAACAAGAGGAATACAGGTATGGGACCTGTTATCCAGAATGCTCGGGACCTGGGGTTTTCCGGATAAGGGGTCTTTCTGTCATTCGGATCTCCTACCTTAAGTCTGCTAAGAAATTATTTAAACTGTAATTAAACCCAGTAGGATTGTTTTTGTTCCAATAAGAATTAATTATATCTTAGTTGGGATCAAGTACAGGTACTGTTTTATTATTACAGAGAAAAGGGAATCATTTAACCATTAAATAAACCCAATAGGGCTGTTCTACCCCCAATAAGGGGTAATTATATCTTAGTTGGGATCAAGTACAGGTACTGTTTTATTATTACAGAGAAAAGGGAATCATTTAACCATTAAATAAACCCAATAGGGCTGTTCTGCCCCCAATAAGGGGTAATTATATCTTAGTTGGGATCAAGTACAGGTACTGTTTTATTATTACAGAGAAAAGGGAATCATTTAACCATTAAATAAACCCAATAGGGCTGTTCTACCCCCAATAAGGGGTAATTATATCTTAGTTGGGATCAAGTACAGGTACTGTTTTATTATTACAGAGAAAAGGGAATCATTTAACCATTAAATAAACCCAATAGGGCTGTTCTGCCCCCAATAAGGATTAATTATATCTTAGTTGGGATCAAGTACAGGTACTGTTTTATTATTACAGAGAAAAGGGAATCATTTAACCATTAAATAAACCCAATAGGGCTGTCCTGCCCCCAATAAGGATTAATTATATCTTAGTTGGGATCAAGTACAGGTACTGTTTTATTATTACAGAGAAAAGGGAATCATTTAACCATTAAATAAACCCAATAGGGCTGTTCCGCCCCAATAAGGGGTAATTATATCTTAGTTGGGATCAAGTACAAGGTACTGTTTTATTATTACAGAGAAAAAGGAAATCATTTTTAAAAATTGGAATTATTTGCTTATAACGGAGTCTATGGGAGATGACCTTTCTGCAATTCGGAACTTTCTGGATAATGGGTTTCCGGATATGGGGTCCCATACCTGTACTGGCCTATGGTGAAAATGAAGTGAATTTAAAACCTAAACCTAACTAACTGTCATCCTTCTAATGTTTTGATTTTGCTTGTTCACCAAAATCAACAATAACTAGTGAATAGAAAATAACTGCTCAGTATAGAGTGTTTATAGGCAATGAACCCAATTCTAACTGTAGAATTAGTATTCCTTTAAAAGTAGTGAAGTTTATGCAATGTCCCAAATGTAGGGGATCTGGCCATGAACCCTGTTCAACAAAATTCAAAAAATATCACAATAGGTCCATCCCTTTGCCCTTCTGATTTCAAGAGCCAGTTATTGATATAGTTGTATAGATGACAGTCTGTGTGAGTTGGCAGTCAGTCACAGACATTTATTCTTTAGTGAAAGCAAAACAAAACATGGCTTAAGCTATTACACTTAACAAAGAGGAAAACAATTAGCGGTGTATGTCCTTAGTGTAACTCGGTAGATGTGCTTTCTGTCTGTGGCAGTACTTGCTAATGTCTCACTGTTGGGCTATAATTTACAAACCCCAATTACCAAAACACTAATTAGTTTTACTGTAATGACTGTGCAACATATTTTTGTTTTGCTTGTTTTGCATTGGGAGCAACGTCAGCCTTGACTGGCAGAGGAAACACTAAATACACAGATGCTGCTATTCTGCCAGCCTATTGCAAGGTAGTCAGGTTCCATTGCGGAACACACGCTTTCATGAAGGTCATGATGCTCACTGACCTAAAAGTGCTAAAACAGTAGGCTGTGTTACAGCTTGGGAAACCTAAACAACCTAAAATAACTTACCCTAAGCAGAAGGGCAATGTTTATAGAGCTAGCAAAGCTTTATTCATTCGCCGAAAGGTTCCTTAATAACAGAAGATGAAATCATTTGAGCACAATTAACAGAATGGGGCAGATGAATAGTGTTCACATTGGTTCACCTACTGTACCCCTGGGGAAATTTGAAAATAAACAATATGGTTACATTATATGTGCAACTGAAAATTTTTTTTTTAATTCTGTACATAGAATCTAATGCTGTAGCTAATGCATAAAGAGAATTCTCCCATGCTAACATGAAACATAAGAACAGATTTGTCCAGGCAAAATAATATAAAATACACAGCAGATGTAATTGTGTAATATGTGACGAGGGGACATGGTCTAATGGGAGGGCCCTTCTCATATGAATGCTCTCTGTGCATGCAAGGGGGGGGGAATTATAAAAACCAGAGGAACGGCATATAAAGTCGGATATAATGGAGGTAGTGCGGAGGGGGTACTAAATTGGGGAATTGACAGAGATGCTGTTTTACTAGACTAAGCCTGGACACAATTGCTAAGGTAATGCCAGGTTTTTAAGAAATTAATTTATTGACAAAGCCAGAAAGTGGCCTAAAACTTCCATAATTGTGTAACCAAGGGGCCCTGTTTACGTAAAGAGTATAAATCATGAGAATGTGTTTCCCTATATATAACCAGTAAAAGGTGATTTTATTTGGCAAGAAAGGCTTCATCCTTATACCCCAACCCTGTTATTCACGTGGGCCCAAATTCAATGCCCATGTCAGGTACTTGCACTTGTGTCCCTGCCTACTTATAATAGCCAGAGTATTGGCCATTGGTATTTCAGGCTGCTGGGGAATAAATAATATAGATTTCATTACCCTCAGATGCAGGAATAAACAAAATTGTTCCATTTCAGCAGAAACCCCCCTATGGGATTACTTTTCTATATACACAGATATAGCCCAGTAAGTATCTTTTTAGATACTAATATCACATATATAATTATCAGCAAAGGTGATAATGGTGCACTGTCAATTTAAAGATACCATACATAACTGTAAGTCTTTCGTTTTATATATTCAGGGTCGGTCTGGCCCACTGGGATACCGGGAAACATGCTGGGGGGACCTAGGCCTGTTGGGCCCCACTCACTGTCTACTGCTCACCATTAACAGTCTACCTCCCTTCCATTGGTCACCACTGATCACCCTGTCTGTCTGCCAAACATAATGGCTTGTCTGGGGTTAATGAGTTACTTCTTCCGCCACTGTCTGTCCATTAGAAAATGCTTTGGGTCTCGTCGCCAACACGGACCCTGTGTGAGCATGTGCAGTTGAAGCTGATTCCCGACCCCAACTGCCCCTGCTCCCGTAGGTTCCATATCGGCGGTGAGACCCCAAGCATTTTCTAATGAATAGAAGATGGCGCCAAGGCACTCTGCTGCGCTGCTCTACTTTTTAAGGTCAGGTTTTGAAATAGGGCCACTTATCAATATAATATGATCTGCGAGAAGGGAGAGGTTAGGGGGTCCATGGAAAGCAGTTAAGGGGACTTTTGTACCTGGGGGGGTTAGTTCTCCTTTAAGCCTCACTTTCCTCTAACCTTGACACAACCGTACTCATTCATGTACATATATAGCAGGGGGTGCAGTAGGGGGCTGGTGGTGCAGCAGCAGGTGCAGTTATGTGATTGGTGGGCCCCTGGAATGAGGTTCTCTGGTGAGCCCTATGTACCCCAGTCCGAGGGTGGAGCTTACACATTCCTGTAGATATCTATGAGTACAGAATTGGGTAGCGATTCCTTGATGGATTCTCTACTAGTTTTTCTAGATCTTCGTGTATCATGCAGTAAAACACAAGGATTGGCTCCTTTTCTGGCCTGCTCAATAAGTGGCCTATATATAAGTCGATTTAAAAACATTAGAAGATATGTATTTTTCTATAGGGATATAACTTGGTTTTACAGGGCCAATGTGAGGTGACGGAGCTTATGAGTATGTAGTATAAATATTTCCTTTGTACCTCTTATGGTCTAATCACCAAGTGACTAATCCATAACTTGAGGAACATTTAATACACACTTTCATCCATATATAAATATATACAGTTGGCAAGAAAAAAAAAAGCTGGTCATTGCAGGGTCAGATTATTCAGAAAACACTTGTATTGCTGAACTGCTGATTGCCAAGGGAACACTTAATAACATATGTTCCATGTAAAAATATATAAAGCTATCACATATGCTTAATCCTTTTTATGTTTATATTTAGAATCAACAATACAATTACGCTTTAATTTTCAGCGGGAGTTCTGCCATGTGCTATCAGCAAGATACTGCAAAATGTGCCTTAAAGCAAAATTACTGTATTATAGAGCAAATCATTTACAGGTAAATGAGGTCACGGGTATGAAAAAACATTAAGGTAGAAACAGCAATGATAATAACAACAATATCCATACTGGTTTGGTTTTACTCAGTTATCATTTTATTATTTGTAGGCCTTCTATGACATTTGTTGGAAATATAATGTGCATTGGATGGTCTCTATAGCCAGAATTCTAAAGTATTGTGGTATCTAGTGATGAGCAAATCTGTCCCGTTTCGCTTCACCATAAAATTTGCAAAAGGCAAGAAAATTTGCGAAACGCATTTGGCGCGCAATTTTTTTTGTCATCCACGTCTTTTTTGTTGCCCACATCTATTTATTGTCGTCGGGGCTAATTTTTTTTACACGACCGTGCCCATTTTGACGTGACCACGCCCTTATTTTGATGCTACTGCATCCATTTTGACACGACTGCGCCCATTTTGATGCGACTCCACCCTTATTTACGCGACCACGCCTTTTTTGGCACGAAAAAAAATTCTGCACAAATTTTTTTGCTGAATTTTCACTGAAGTTTCACAGAACAATTTGCCAATGGCAAAATGCGTAAATTTGCTGGGAATCCATGCCTGGCAAAAAAATTCACTCATCACTAGTGGTATCTACAGTAAGGATAAAATATATCTTTATTAGGCCTATGGCACATGGTGGGGCAGGGGGTTTGTTTTGACCATCATTATGTTTAGGTAGAAAACAGCAATAAAAAAATGCCCCATCTGCCTGTCACTGCTTCCCATAGAAATATACAGTATGGAAAACATGGTGGTGGCAGGCGTAAATCAATACCACATATAATAAATATGCATAAAATACATTTTTACACAATTCAGAATATTTCAATACAATCTGAACACAATAGATCTCCTTTAACTCAACATCCCTATGATCAATAAGCTGAACACCAAGAAGCCTCAATTATATACCATGCTAATGGCATTCAGCTGAGCCATGAAACCATTGGTGTGAAACGAATGTTACTGTATAATTCTGCTCATTGACTTTTGAGGGCTCAGGGCATTGTAGGGGGAGTTCAACTGACCCTAGAGGTTGTGACCACACTGCCCTGATGTCAAAATGATACATATACTGGATATTGATATTATTTACCTGTTTGCCTCCCACCTCTCTCCCCTGCAATCAGTTTTAAACTCTGCTGCCAGGATCCTCCTGCTCTCTCCTAAGAGGGATCCTGCTCAGCCTCATTTAAGCTCACTAGCATGGCTGCCTGTCAAGCAAAGGATAGCTTACAAAATCCTTCTGCTGACATTCAAAGCCCTTCCCTCCTCTGCTCCTCACTACATTTCTTCACTGGTCTCCCTGCACGTTCCTGGTCGTCTCCTCCGCTCCTCTCAGAGCCTCTGTCTTTTTACACCATGCACACCCACTGCTCTCTCATCTTAAACCTTTCTATCTCGCTGCTCCCTTACCTCTGGAACTCTATCCCTGAATCCCTCCGTGGGGGAACACTCACTAACTCTCTTTAAGAAAAAACTCAGCTGTTACCTTCTGGAGCACTAAGACATTATTTTGCCCAGTCCTGCGCTTAAGGGCAAATGCCCATACCTGGTGCACTCTTACCTTCCAATTTGTGCCTGTATGTTACCCAACCACTCAGATTGTAAGCTCTACGGGGCAGGGACCTCCTTCCTACTGTGTCTCATACCACATGGCACTTATATATATATATATGTATACATATATGTATTTATTGTATTTATTTATTATATCACTTGTCCTCCGTGTGTGTAATTTTGTATTCTGTAAGATTGTACAGCGCTGCGTACCCTTGTGGCGCTTTATAAATAAAGTTATACATACATACATACATACATACATGGGTCTAATCTCCCAGTGGGGTGTTTCAGATTATATTGGTTGTTGATGTTTAGTGACGAATATATAGATATATGCATTTTGTTTTTGTTTATTCTGCTTTTATCTGGCTTCTTTGATGCATGATTTAGTTTAGATATTTTTGTCCTGCCTTATAGAGACATAGTCAGTGCCAATTATCTGTTGTTCATATACCTAGTTACGTTGTTAAATACTACGGCGACCGTTTACTAAAGTGCGTTAAAATTAGTCGCACATATGGATCGTTGCAAAAAACCTCCTGGCTCCCTTTTAAACGAACATGATGTTGCACTTACATTCAAGTTTCAAGTTTTATTGTCATATATAAATAACAATGAAGCATCATTACCGTAATGAAATTCATTGTTATTTGTATATGACAATAAAACTTGATGGAACACATGGAACACAATGGAACACGTGGAGGCACAATTATCAACATCGTGATTTTAGTGGTTTTAGAGTTTTTTGAAACCATGAATAAACTCATAAACTCCGAATATAAAAGGCACACAAAAGTTAAAATGCCAAACAAATATGAAAACATACAATTTTTCATTTTCAAAAGTATTTTCATGCGCTTACAGATGAAAAAATAACCTGAAAATCTCTAAAACAACAAATTCAATAAAGATTGTTACAATCTGCCTAGAAAACTGACTTCTACATGATCTTGATAGCTTCAAGATGAAGTGTTTTTACATTTGATTTATAAATAGAGAAAAAACTATGGGAAATACGTTTTTAGCTCGGAAAAACCTGAAATGCAGAAACAAATTATGAACGTTAGTAAATGGGCCCCTAAATGAAAGGCATTCAGCTCCGTATCCTGTATGGTCACTCATTTGCTGCAGTTACACTTCCTTTACCTATTCTTCTATATAAATATACAAACTAAAAAAGAATTCCATTGTTCTGTCCTAAAGTACAGTATGTGCTAGTGCAATGTCCCAAATGGAACAAACAAACAGAATGTTGCAGATAAAATCTGATTAAAGTTGTTGGCAGAGCTGGCCATATCAGCCAAACTGTACTGCACAGAGCTTGATTTATTCATAGCCGCACATAATACAGGTACTTAACCAATAAAATAAATGATCCGTCTATAAAAGCTCACTCAGATGCAATTGAAATTACTATTAAATTGTTCAGAAGTCGCATGTTTTATACATTGTTTCAGACATTTTGGAAAAAATAATGAGCAGAGATGTCAGCTAACCCCATGTCGTTAGGGTAATAATGATGATGGATTTTTTAAAGCTTAATTCCTGATTAGTCTAAATAATAACATGAAATAAGTACCCCAAAATGCCTGGAGTGATTCCACATCACTGTAATGACATGGTGTTAGCAGGCACCTTTGAGAGATTGTTAAGTGTCTAGTAGAGATACTGTAACTATACATTTAAAGATTAAGCTTCAGGTACCATACCTTACCAAACTATACAGGGATTTTTTATAATGATATCCTAGCCATAATATAACTGCAATCTAGTTTGTTGCTTAGTTGTGGGACAGAGCCTGCAGGTTGCCTGGGACATGAAGGTTTTGCTGCACATGTGAAAGGCACAGTGGACTAGTACCTGCGTACAGTACCTGCGTACAGCACCTGGGTATAGTACCTGCGTATAGTACCTGCGTATAGTACCTGGGTATAGTACCTGTGTATAGTTGACTACACTTTTCAGAAAGGCACTTGCTTCCATACATGCTACTTTGCAACTGAATTAGAGATTTGTGCTTTGCACCAGTTCTGTGTTAATCACTGGCACAAAGCACTCTTGTCAGCCCCCCCCACCCACACGTGTGCACATGTTAATGCGCACTCACTCTCACAGTGAGCTAGTGGTGCAAAAATCCTCTCCAGGAGCTAATAATTACGGGCAGCCAGGCAGAAGAGGTATGAACATGGCGCCCCCTCGCCTTTGCACCCTAGACACATGTCTCTTCTGCCTACCCCTAGTTCTGGCACTGCTTGGCACATTTTATTGCCTATGTAAATGAGCCCTGTCATTTCTAATCTATGGGCCTCAGTTACTACTGTCACTGACACAAGTGAAGGAGCACTTAGGGTTACTAAGGGTGATTAGGGTTGCCACCTGTCTGGTTTTGACCCAAAAATCCCGGTTTTCTATAGGGCTGTCCAGGTCAA
Organism: Xenopus tropicalis; assembly: GCF_000004195.4. Taxonomy (NCBI): domain Eukaryota; kingdom Metazoa; phylum Chordata; class Amphibia; order Anura; family Pipidae; genus Xenopus; species Xenopus tropicalis. The sequence goes on from NC_030678.2 coordinate 29,490,105, forward strand.
AACTGCCTACCTGGTTTTCCCAATATGGAAAACCGGCAGGATTTCCCAAGATTGAAGCCGCGATTGGCCATTTGCAGATCCCTGTGTCATAGCCCCACCCCCATGATGTCCGCTCCCTGCCCCATAATTTAACTGGCAGGAGTTCCAGCACAGCAAAGGTGGCAACCCTAGTGGTGATGTCACTAGAGATTCCCATTAGGCCACACCCACATATATTCATTGCCCCCCCACCATTTGTAAGTTGCAAGCTTTGCCTCTATTTTATATATATACAGGTCCTTTTCAAAAAATTAGCATATTGTGATAAAGTTCATTATTTTCTGTAATGTACTGATAAACATTAGACTTTCATATATTTTAGATTCATTACACACAACTGAAGTAGTTCAAGCCTTTTCTTGTTTTAATATTGATGATTGTGGCATACAGCTCATGAAAACCCAAAATTCCTATCTCAAAAAATTAGCATATCATGAAAAGGTTCTCTAAACGAGCTATTAACCTAATCATCTGAATCAACAAATTAACTCTAAAAACCTGCAAAAGATTCCTGAGGCTTTTAAAAACTCCCAGCCTGGTTCATTACTCAAAACCGCAATCATGGGTAAGACTGCCGACCTGACTGCTGCCCAGAAGGCCATCATTGACACCCTCAAGCAAGAGGGTAAGACACAGAAAGAAATTTCTGAACGAATAGGCTGTTCCCAGAGTGCTGTATCAAGGCACCTCAGTGGGAAGTCTGTGGGAAGGAAAAAGTGTGGCAGAAAACGCTGCACAACGAGAAGAGGTGACTGGGCCCTGAGGAAGATTGTGGAGAAGGACCGATTCCTGACCTTGGGGGACCTGCGGAAGCAGTGGACTGAGTCTGGAGTAGAAACATCCAGAGCCACCGTGTACAGGCGTGTGCAGGAAATGGGCTACAGGTGCTGCATTCCCCAGGTCAAGCCACTTTTGAACCAGAAACAGCGGCAGAAGCGCCTTACCTGGGCTACAGAGAAGCAGCACTGGACTGTTGCCTCAGTGGTCCAAAGTATGTCATTCGGAAATCAAGGTGCCAGAGTCTGGAGGAAGACTGGGGAGAGGGAAATACCAAAATGCCTGAAGTCCAGTGTCAAGTACCCACAGTCAGTGATGGTCTGGGGTGCCATGTCAGCTGCTGGTGTTGGTCCACTGTGTTTTATCAAGGGCAGGGTCAATGCAGCTAGCTATCAGGAGATTTTGGAGCACTTCATGCTTCCATCTGCTGAAAAGCTTTATGGAGATGAAGATTTCATTTTTCAGCACAACCTGGCACCTGCTCACAGTGCCAAAACCACTGGTAAATGGTTTACTGACCATGGTATTACTGTGCTCAATTGGCCTGCCAACTCTCCTGACCTGAACCCCATAGAGAATCTGTGGGATATTGTGAAGAGAAAGTTGAGAGACACAAGACCCAACACTCTGGATGAGCTTAAGGCCGCTATTGAAGCATCCTGGGCCTCCATAACACCCCAGCAGTGCCACAGGCTGATTGCCTCCATGCCACGCCACATTGAAGCAGTCATTTCTGCAAAAGGATTCCCGACCAAGTATTGAGTGCATAACTGAACATAATTATTTGAAGGTTGACTTTTTTTGTATTAAAAACACTTTTCTTTTATTGGGCGGATGAAATATGCTAATTTTTTGAGATAGGAATTTTGGGTTTTCATGAGCTGTATGCCACAATCATCAACATTAAAACAAGAAAAGGCTTGAACTACTTCAGTTGTGTGTAATGAATCTAAAATATATGAAAGTCTAATGTTTATCAGTACATTACAGAAAATAATGAACTTTATCACAATATGCTAATTTTTTGAAAAGGACCTGTATATATATATTTGATGGTTAACAAATGTTTATATGAGAGACATATTGGTATAGGTGGAGGGTGACTTTTTTGTTTGGGGAGGCTAAAGATGGCCCATACACAGACTGACCTACAGCTAATGTGACACTTAGTGGATTCGCTGCTGGCGTAAAAAGTTAACCTCCCAACTACCTCTTGCCGTTCCCACTGACTCCCAGGGATACTGTACAAAAGTGCGGGTGGGGGTGCTTTTTTAACCCTAAAATGCTTAGGATGGAATAGTATTCATACGTGCACTTCTGTTAGGGGTTCTCTATACATTTGTGTTTGTGATCAGTTAGCTTCAAGGGGTAGGTCACCTTTAAATTAACTTTTAATATAAGGTAGACATTGATATTTTGAGACAATTTGCAGTTGGTCCTCTTTTGTTTTTAATGGTTTTTCAGTTATTTAGCTTTTTGTCCAACAGCTTTCCATTTGGTATTTCAGCAGCTATCTGGTTGCTAGGGTCTTATTTACCAGGTAGTGGTTTAAACAAGAGATGGGAATATGAATAGTTAAGGGGCCTGCATGGAAAAATAAGTAATAGAAAATTACAATAATAATGAAATTGTAGCCTCGAAGAGCAATACTTTTTGGTTGCCGGAGATAGTGACTCCAATTTGAAAGCTGGAAAGAGGCAGAAGAGAAAGTCAAATTATTCAAGAACTATAAAAAAATTAATTAGGAAGACCAATTGCAAAGTTGCTAGGAATAGGCCATTCTATAACATACTAAAAGTTAACTTAAAAGTGGACCTCCCCTTTAGATGTGTTTAAGTTAGCTTTATAGAGAGAGAGGCAGCAGGTACTGACATCCCAGGCATGTTATATACAGTGAGATGCCGTCTGTATTTACAAAACCAGCACATTACATGCCATGAGGAGCAGTGGGTACTGAGGGCAGATATTCAGGCCCTGGCACTATAACACTGGCACGGATACACAACATTGGCCCCACTGTAACTAACTAGAAATGAACAAACAATGACAAAAGTAAAAAACAAAATAGTAAGTGCAAAAAACAACAATTATATAAAAGCACAATGAGCTTTTTCGGGGGAAAGAGTTAACTTACCATCCATCTGTTAGGGTAGGGGATAGGGATATTATAAATGTCAGGTCAGGCAAAAAACAATTTAATTTCAACTAGTGATTTAACCTTTAGAGCTGTATAGTACCTGTGTATAGTACCTGTGTATAGTACCTGTGTATAGTACCTGTGTATAGTACCTGGGTATAGTACCTGTGTATAGTACCTGGGTATAGTACCTGGGTATAGTACCTGGGTATAGTGCCTGGGTATAGTACCTGCGTATAGTACCTGTGTATAGTACCTGGGTATAGTGCCTGGGTATAGTACCTGTGTATAGTACCTGGGTATAGTACGTTACCTGTGTATATACGGTTTGCCTGGTATAGTACCTGGGTATAGTACCTGGGTATAGTACCTGGGTATAGTACCTGGGGTATAGTGCCTGGGTATAGTACCGTAGCCCTGGGTATAGTACCCTGTGTATAGTACCTGCGTACAGCACCTGGGTATAGTACCTGGGTATAGTACCTGCGTATAGTACCTGCGTATAGTACCTGGGTATAGTACTGCGTATAGTACCTGGGTATCGTACCTGGGTATATAGTACCTGCGTATAGGTACCTGCGTATAGTACCTGCGTATAGTACCTGCGTATAGTACCTGCGTATAGTACCTGGGTATAGTACCTGGGTATAGTACCTGCGTATAGTACCTGCGTATAGTACCTGCGTATAGTACCTGCCTATAGTACCTATAGTACCTGGGTATAGTACCTGCGTATAGTACCTGCGTATAGTACCTGGGTATAGTACCTGCGTATAGTACCTGGGTATAGTACCTGCGTATAGTACCTGCGTATAGTACCTGGGTATAGTACCTGCGTATAGTACCTGGGTATAGTACCTGCGTATAGTACCTGGGTATAGTACCTGCGTATAGTACCTGGGTATAGTACCTGGGTATAGTACGGTATAGTATAGTACCTGGGTATAGTACCTGCGTATAGTACCTGCGTATAGTACCTGGTATAGTACCTGGTATAGTACCTGCGTATAGTACCTGGGTATAGTACCTGCGTATAGTACCTGTGTATAGTACCTGCGTATAGTACCTGGGTATAGTACCTGTGTATAGTACCTGGGTATAGTACCTGGGTATAGTACCTGTGTATAGTACCTGGGTATAGTACCTGTGTATAGTACCTGGGTATAGTACCTGGGTATAGTACCTGGGTATAGTACCTGTGTATAGTACCTGTGTATAGTACCTGGGTATAGTACCTGTGTATAGTACCTGTGTATAGTACCTGGGTATAGTACCTGGGTATAGTACCTGGGTATAGTACCTGTGTATAGTACCTGTGTATAGTACCTGGGTACAGCAAAAGTTGAGAGTTGGTTCTCAGGTAAAGTTACAGCTGCAGATTTTTCTTTTCAGTCTTCATTTCTGCACTGCCTTCAGTTTGCAAAATCTCCCGATCCCTGTGTGCATCTGTGCTTTGATTGGTCAATTTAACGATCTGTCAAGAAAGCTGTGCTCTGATTGGAGAATCCACAAGAAGAAAGATCCAGTCGGAGCACAGCAGAACCGGAGCTTGCCGGAACAGAAGAGTTGCAGGACAGTGCAGAAACAGAGTGAGGTTTTTTTTGTTTTGTTTTTAAGGTGCCAAGCAGGTTTGGGGAGGTTTAGCCCCCCCCCCCTATCCTTATTGAAAATCCGCCTATGCATATTGGGATAGTTTAGAAGCAGGACTGGCAAACAGGAACACAGCTAGCAGTCAGTGGGGAGACTGAGTGCAAGAGAGGGAAGTGATATAAACACCTACCTTCTCCTCACAGAATAAAAACAGTGGGGCTCAGGCTGAGATATGGTGGGATCCCTTGGTGCAGCACCCACAGGAGCCATGCTTCCCCCCCCACACACTTACTGCACAATAATACACACTTACACACATGTAGCACACACAGACACAATAACACAGATTCGTGCAGTAACATACAATTATTGGCTCCTTTTCTGGCCTGGCCATCTGTTAAAACAACAGAAAATATGAATTTTATTTTGTTGTAAAGTGAGACAAAAAGTGTGGCATAACTTTGGAGCAGTGCCAATTTTCCTGTTGGAATATAGCTTCGTTTTATAGGCCCAAACAGCTTATACTGCCTTATACCACGGTTTGAAGGTGCATTTATCCATTGCATTTACATTTACTTTAGTGTGAGGTGGATATGAGCAACTGAGCAGGTAGGATCTTTTTGGCTAACAATTGGTAAATGGTGCTTGGTGATAAGGATAAACTTGATAGTTGTCTTTTTAAACCCAAATTGACTATGTTACTACCCATTAGGGCTCTGGCACACGGGGAGATTTGTTGCCAGCGACAAATCTCCCTTGTCACGGGCGACTAATCTCCCCGAACTACCATCCCACCGGCGAACATGTAAGTCGCCGGTGGGATGGTACACGCTGCGCAGGTGATTTCGGCAAATCGTCAAGGTTGCCTTGCGAGGCATTTTCGCCTATTTGCCGAAATCGCTCCGCCGCGTGTGCCATCCCACCGGTGACTTACATGTTCGCCGGTGGGATAGCAGTTCGGGGAGATTAGTCGCCCGTGAACAGGGAGATTTGTCGCGGGCGACTAATCTCCCCGTGTGCCAGAGCCCTTAAAGATAAAGTAATAACCAATGCAAAGAAGGGTCCATTATGCATTTTCATACCTGGGGCAAGCTGGTCATTGCGGGGATAGTCTAGGGCAAGGGAACACTAAATAGATACTAAATATATGTTTCTTGTCAATATATATATATAGTTAATTCTTTTTTATGTTTATATTTAGAATCAACAGCACAATTGGGCTTTAATTTCCAGTGGCAGTTTTCCATGTGATTCCAGCAAAATACTGCAAGTTTTTTAGTAAGATCACTAATTTACAAGGCAAATCATTTACAGTTGGGTGTGTGCATAGGTAACAAAAAAGGATACAGGTTTCCATAGAGACAGTAATTATAATAACAACAGAATCCAAACTGGTTTGCTTTGATTCTGTGACGTTATATGAAATGCACAGCCAAATATCTTAAGTACTGAGGGAGATAGAAAATGTGGCAGGGCCAGAAATTGTGGGGGCAGTTGATCAATACCATATATAATAAATATGCATAAAATACATTTTTACACAAGGAGACAAATTCAGAATATTTCAATACAATCTAAACACATGAGATCAATAAGCTGAACACCAAGAAGCCTCAATTATATACCATGCTAATGGCATTTATCTGAGCCATGAAACCATTGGTGTGAAACGTATGTTACTGTATAATTCTGCTCATTGACTTTTGATGGCTCAGGGCATTGTGGGAGGGGGGGTAAACTGACCCTAGGGGTTGTGGCCACACTGCCCTAATGTCGAAACGATAAATATACTGTATATCTTTATTATTTTCATTATTTACCCATGGGTCTAATCTTTTAGACGGTTTTTCAAATTATATTGAAAATTGGTGCTGATGTTGGGTGACAGATATATAGACATTTTCTTTTTATTCTGTCATTATCTGACATCTTTGGTGCATGCTTTGGTTTAGATTTTTTTGTTCTGTCTCATAGAGATCATTGAACTGTATTGTATCATGTATGTGAATAGTGCCTAATATCTGCTGTTAATGTACCTAGTTACATTTATAAATAATACATAAGGATTGTTGACAAAAGAACTCCTGGCTCCTTGTTAAATGAATGCAGTTACACCTACACTATTAGACAACCTTAAATGAAAGGCACTCAGATCCCTGCCCTGTATGGCCACTCATTCTTTAGTCCACTTGTACCTGCTCAGTCTTTTCTGCAATGTAAGTACACCGACCAAGAAATCCCACATTCCCAAATTACATTAGGAAAATTACATCAGGAAGCCAAAGCTGTACTGCAGGGTTCCCTAACCTTTCTTACTCGCGAGCCACAGTCAAATGTAAAAAGACTTGGAGAGCAACACAAGCACCATAAAAGTTCATGGACGAGCCAAATAAGGGCTAAGATTGGCTATTGGGGAGCCTCTATGCACCCTATCAGCTTACAGGGGGCTTTATTTGGTAGGAAATCTTGTTTTTATTCACTGCTGTACTGCATAATTACAGGTACATAACAACCAATAAATACATGATCCTTCTATAAAAGTTTGCTCAGATGCAATTGAAGCAACTGTTACATAGTTCAAAGTTTTATGCATCATTTCAGACATTTTGGCAAAAATAATGCAATGAGATGTCAGCTAACCTCATGTTGTTATGGAAAATAATCATGATTAAAATAAATAAATAAATTCCTCATCACAAAAATAATACATTTCTCATCACTCTAATGAATCGAACTTGAACGAATAACATGAAACAGGTACATTGATACAAATACCAGTCTTGGTCAGACAGTAAGACTGAAGTTGGCCATTCCTTCTGGACTGAGTCAGCAGCTTATTGGCTCATGTATGGTGTCAGCCGACAAGCCTGCCCAACTGATATCTGGCCAAAATTTGCCAAATTGTCAATCAGCCTATTAGCAGCAATTATGGTTTGATTGTTGCCCCAATGGCCAAACCAATGGATCAGCCTAATATTGGCCCACTTTGATTGAAATTGGACTATTTTGCTTTACCTACACTTAAATGAGGCTAAAGTGTGTGATTTACACACTGGAAAAACATGCACTGGAATATTCTGACGTGTTTTTTTCTGAAATAAGCTAGCTTTCGACTAGAAAAGTTGCACAAGTTTTGTTGCAGTTATTTTATTTTTTTTACAAACTCGAAATCAGATATATACTTAGGGGCCCATTTACTTACTCACGAACGGGCCGAATGCGTCCGATTGCGTTTTTTTCGTAATGATCGGTATTTTGCGATTTTTTCGGAAAATTATCGCGACTTTTTCGTTACCAATACGATTTTTGCGGAAAAACGCAAGTTTTTCGTAGCCATTCCGAAAGTTGCGATTTTTTCGTAGCGTTAAAACTTGCGCAAAAAGTTGCGATTTTTTCGTAGTGTTAAAACTTGCGCAAAACATCGCGCCTTTTAAGTTTTAACGCTACGAAAAAAGCGCAACTTTTCGCGCAAGTTTTAACGCTACGAAAAAATCGCAACTTTCAGAATGGCTACGAAAAACTCGCGTTTTTTCGCGCAAATCGTATTGGTAACGAAAAAGTCGCGATAATTTCCGAAAAGTCGTAAAGGCTCCGAAAAAATCGCAAAAAATACGAAAAAGTCGCAAAATGTTCGTTTTCCAATCGGAATTTTTCCAATTCGGTCGGAATTCGTGTCTTAGTAAATCAGCCCCTTAGACTCCATATTACCATTATTAGCGCCTTTTTATTGTATACAGGTTTAGTCCAGAAAACAGGTTGCTTTTATTTGATGAATTGCTCTCCTTGGAATATATTTTCTGCAGAAGCCCATGCTAATGGATACATCGCTGTCAAACACAGGCCTTGGTGATCCATGTTGGAGAAGTTTGTGCCCTTTTTTGCACTTTAGCACAAATCAGCAATCGGCACTGTTTTATAGCAGCCCCATAGTATTAATTGATTTCCAAATCTGGTTTAAAAAATTTGAGTTGCTTTTACCTGTAATAACTTTTGAGAGTTATACAACCTAGCAATTGGAGAAACAAATCATCATTTTTAATGAAAAAAAAACCCTTCAAGGAGAAGGTAACACAGATGGCTCCGCTATAAAGACTCCTCTACCGTCTGAGTAACCGGCGTGCGCGCATGTAAGGACATTCTGAATGTAGGCGCTGCTCGGGGTCTTTGAGGACATCAGCTGTGAATATTTATTTTCATAGAAAAAAAAAAAGACAATTGTTGTATGTTTTGCTCCCAGCAAAGCACGAGTGCCAGATGCTGCACATAACAGACAACAGATTTCATTCAGACAGATGGATATAAATCTTGCCGGGATTTCAAATCTATATCAAGATAGTTCTGTAGATTAAAACTGTAATTGCTGACATTCTTCTGTATAAAGTTTCAAATCCACAGTATTGGAAATGTAATCTTCAATGAATTGCACAGATTAAGGATATTTAGATAATTGGTGCTTACAGGAAATACAACATGTGCAAAAAAATGAGGCCATAGTTTATCTGCATCCTGATACAGAGTAGGATATTTTCTTTATGTGATGTCCCCCTTCCATGCAAACAGTTTTTATTTTACTATAGATATAGCCTAAAAGAAAAGGGCTCATTTACAGTGTAAACTTGGCACCGTGCCTTCTGCATTTTCTGAATTGCCACAGGTCTTGGTTAGGAGTTAGGAGACACAGGCTGCAATGGGACCCTGTCCAAGGGTTCAGTTTTTTACATAATTACTATCACACCTAATACAGGTATGGGATCCCTTATCCACAAATCTCCAAAGGTAGGCCATCTCCCATAGAGTCCATTTAAAGGAGAAGGAAAGGCTACACAAGAGTTAATCTCTAAGAGCAGGCTTACCATCTGTGGTCTCAACGCTGCCCTTAAGTCTCCCCATATCCGGTTCGTTTAGGTGCACTAAATCCAAAGCGCTGCAAAAACCAGGAACGCTCCCATGATGCATCGCGCTTCTGAAGACTTCACGACTTCTAATCCAGGCAGCACATGCGCACTCTGCAGAAGTCGTGGACGCGCTCAGGCAGGCGCGCTCTCCCTCTTCACCCTCTGGACCGGCCTCTAGGAGCGCGCACCATAAGCGCATGCGCAGAAAAGGACGCGCGCCTAGGCTGGGGGAAGGAAGGAAGCTTGCGCATGCGCAGTACAGACGCCGAAGGAACGGAAGAGGGCGAACAACTTCAAAGATGGCCGCGCCATTCTTTAGATAGAGCAAAAAGTTTAAAGTAAGATTTTATAAGTTTTTCTTAATATAATTGGCCCCAAAGTGTAGTGTTTTTGTTTATCAATACTAGCACTATGTAATGGTAGTATTTATAAATTTTGCCTTTCCATTTCCTTTAAGCAAATAATTCTAATTTTTTAAAATTATTTCCTTTTTCTCTGTAATTATAAAGCACTGGTTTTCTGCTGTCATAATACGCAATACAGGTATAGGACCTATTATCCAGAATGCTCAGGATCTGGGGTTTCCGGATAAGGGATCTTTCTGTAATTTGGATCTCCATACCTTAAGTCTGCTAAAAGATTACTTAAACATTAAATAAACCCAATAGGATTGTTCTGCTTTCAATAAGGTTTAGTTATATCTTAGTTTGGATCAGGTACAAGGTACTGTTTTATTATTACAGGGAAAAAGGAAATCATTTTTAAAAATTAGAATTATTTGCTTGTAATGGAGTCTATGGGAGATGGCCTTTCTGGATAACGGGTTTCTGGATAAGATATCCTATACCTGTACAACTAGATGTGTTTGTAGGTGCAGCTTGGCCTTTTTGATTGTTGTGCTGCTGATTTAATGTTATGATACCTTTTACCCATTGCTTTCTTATGTTAATCTCCAAAGTCTCCCTTGGACAAACCCGGTATGATATCACAAATGTCTTAAAGCAATTCATCTCATTAAAAATAAATCAAAGAACAACATACAGTGGATGTACATTAAGGGCTCTGGTACACGGGGAGATTAGTCGCCCGCGGCAAAACTCCCTGCTCGCGGGCGACTAATCTCCCCGAGTTGCCTTCCCTCTGCCATCCCACCGGCGAACATGTAAGTCGCCGGCGGGATGGCAGACGCGGCAGCGCGATTTCGCGCAAATCGCCGAAAAAGACTCGCGAGGCTTTTTCGGCGATTTCCCAAAATCGCCCCGCCGCGTCTGCCATCCCGCCGGCGACTTACATGTTCGCCGGTGGGATGGCAGAGGGAAGGCAACTCGGGGAGATTAGTCGCCCGCGAGCAGGGAGTTTTGCCGCGGGCGACTAATCTCCCCGTGTACCAGAGCCCTTAGTATCTTCATCCTGACTTTGCATTTCCAAAGTCTATGACATACATTATAACATAGTTAAAGAAAAAACAAAGTAAAAAAGTTGAATTTCCATTTCAGAAACGTCTGAAAGTATAATATTGCCTCATACTCTTTTTTGTTTGTGTTGCGAGGTTGCAGATACAGTTGTCCAGCAGCAGCCAGGGAGCAACTGAGGTGTATCTGTGTCCTGAAGAGAACAAATCTAGCAGCCCAGTAAAGCAGTGTAACTAAGATCACAATAGAAATGTAGTTATACCCAAACCACACTCCAAAGGTAAACTGTTATTCCCAATTTTCTTTGTACACATTACCCTTAGGTGCTTTGTGTGAACTGCACTGAATGTACTAATAATGTGACATGGCTGTATATACGCGGGTTCAGTTTTTTGGGCTGAGGACCCCTTAAAAGAGTGGTGGCTCCTAACATCTGTCGGTGCACCAGGCATAGCCACAAAACATCAGATGGCTACAGTCTAAAAGCATTGCACTATTGGATGCCCCTTACTGATGTGCCGTACCTGCCCAGGTTGTCTGCCATAATTGTTGAAATCAGCCAGACCAAATCTGGGGTACGTCCAGCTTAATATGACATACAAAATTTGAAGGGATCACTTTGCCTCCAGTTAGCAAGAACAAATGTTGTGCCAAATCATATACAGAATCACCTTACAGTAAAGATTGTAATCTTTTGTACAAATAGTTGTACAGGTATGGGATCTGTTATCCAAAATGCTCTGGACCTGGGGTTTTCCAGATAAGGGAGACCTTAAGTCTACTAGAAAAAATATTTAAACAGTAATTTAACCCAATAGGATTGTTTTGGCTCCAATAAGGAGCAATTATATATTAGTTGGGATCAAGTACAGGTACTGTTTTATTATTACAGAGAAAAGGGAATCATTTAACCATTAAAAAACCCAATAGGGCTGTTCTGCCCCCAATAAGGGGTAATTATATCTTAGTTGGGATCAAGTACAGGTACTGTTTTATTATTACAGAGAAAAGGGAATCATTTAACCATTAAATAAACCCAATAGGGCTGTTCTGCCCCCAATAAGGGGTAATTATATCTTAGTTGGGATCAAGTACAGGTACTGTTTTATTATTACAGAGAAAAGGGAATCATTTAACCATTAAATAAACCCAATAGGGCTGTTCTGCCCCCAATAAGGGGTAATTATATCTTAGTTGGGATCAAGTACAGGTACTGTTTTATTATTACAGAGAAAAGGGAATCATTTAACCATTAAATAAACCCAATAGGACTGTTCTGCCCCCAATAAGGGGTAATTATATCTTAGTTGGGATCAAGTACAAGGTACTGTTTTATTATTACAGAGAAAAGGGAATCATTTAACCATTAAATAAACCCAATAGGGCTGTTCTGCCCCCAATAAGGGGTAATTATATCTTAGTTGGGATCAAGTACAGGTACTGTTTTATTATTACAGAGAAAAGGGAATTATTTTGAAAAATTAGAATTATTTGCTTATAATGGTGTCTATGGCAGATGGCCTTTCTGTAATTCGGAACTTTCTGGATAATGGGTTTCCGGATAAGGGCTCCAATACCTGTACCTGATATATCTCACTATTTGTATCCCCTTCCTTCCAGATCAGAATCAGACTCCCTGTCACCTAATATGGGAAATGTGAATTGCGATTTGAAAGGGGTATGCCCTTTAACCTCCAACCAGCCTTCTTTAGCAGGCAGAAGGTCCAAAATCTTTAAGTTTGGATGCCCCTTTTGTAAACTTGCTTCCTCCTTATGCAAGAACATTAGCTATTAAGGACAGGAATAGGATCCATTATCCAAAAAAAAACCATTATCCAGAAAGCTCCAAATTATGGGAAGGCCATCTCCCATAGACTTCATTATAAGCAAATAATTCTAGTTTTCAAAATGTATTTCCTTTTTCTCTGTAATAATAAAACAGTACCTGTACTTGATCCCAACTAAGATATAATTACCCCTTATTGGGGCAGAACAGCCCTATTGGGTTTATTTAATGGTTAAATGATTCCCTTTTCTCTGTAATAATAAAACAGTACCTGTACTTGATCCCAACTAAGATATAATTACCCCTTATTGGGGGCAGAACAGCCCTATTGGGTTTATTTAATGGTTAAATGATTCCCTTTTCTCTGTAATAATAAAACAGTACCTGTACTTGATCCCAACTAAGATATAATTACCCCTTATTGGGGCAGAACAGCCCTATTGGGTTTATTTAATGGTTAAATGATTCCCTTTTCTCTGTAATAATAAAACAGTACCTGTACTTGATCCCAACTAAGATATAATTACCCCTTATTGGGGGCAGAACAGCCCTATTGGGTTTATTTCATGGTTAAATGATTCCCTTTTCTCTGTAATAATAAAACAGTACCTGTACTTGATCCCAACTAAGATATAATTACCCCTTATTGGGGGCAGAACAGCCCTATTGGGTTTATTTAATGGTTAAATGATTCCCTTTTCTCTGTAATAATAAAACAGTACCTTGTACTTGATCCCAACCTAAATATAATTGATCCTTAATGGAAACAAAACAATCCTATTTAAATGTCTTTTAAGTAGACTAAAGTTTTGGAGATCCAAATTACCAAAAGACCCCTTATCCAGAAAACCCCAGGTCCTGGGTGTTCTGGATAACAGGCCCCATACCTGTATTGGTGATAAGAAAGCATCAATGATCTATTTAATGCTTATGAGTTAGAAAAGCTGCCACCTTTGGATGACTTTATGTGCAGTTGATTGCCACACTAATTCATCCTTTACTTGAACACCGTATGGTGAACTTGTCTGTTTTTCCCCTCCCCTTATCTGTTTGCAATAACCACACCACCACCTCCCCTGAGCCATCCCAACAAGCTATCAAGAAGATTGAGTATCTGTATTTATATAGAAAATGAATTTGCTGCTTCATCAACGCTATGCAAGATTTATAGGGTGATGCTTTGGGATCTACTAAAGCCCAAACAATCAACAGATCTTGCTGAATTTTCAGTTGTCCCTGTGAATCTTAATGACGTTGCTCTCAGCCTGAGCCTTGGCACCTTATGGCTTTGCGCCTCCCTAGTAAATGCCAATCATCTGGGAGAGTTGTGTTTTGAAATATTCCCTTCTATTATTTATAAACAAATGTTTCAGCTAATTTAAATGTATCAAAATACATTTTATTGAAAGACTGATGGAAATAAGGTTCCACTCCTTCAGAAATTGTGCTTAGCTGTGCCTGACATTTGTTTTTATATTTAGGATTCATTTTGATGTACTCCAGCTTTTAAAGTCCTTTGTAAACAAGATCCTACACTATTCATGTTGTTCTATTTTGTTTAGGGTGGGTATGCTACTGAAATAATGAAATAATATATTTTTTTATTTTTCCTTACTTATGGTGTTATCTCCCTTTTTTGGCTTTGTAAGGGAATGGGAGGACAGTTGCTTAATTCTCCTCATCTTGTTGATGGATGGTTGCAACTGCTAGTTTATTGCAGCATGTTTTGCTTTAGACACAGGTAGAATCAAACTTGCACTTTTTTAGCATTTGACTTGTGCATTCAGATATTGGTTCCACTTCTGATGATAAGTAGCAATGGGGACGCAGAGTAAAATACCTGTCAGCTCCGTTAGGTTTCCTGAATGATTGCTCTATGTTTATCATGCACACAATTCCCAGTGTTACTATATCTGCCTCCCATTGACTATTAGGGAATCTTTGGATTGCTGTAGTTCCTTCACAATTTAATGGATGTAGGTGGGGAGCTGGATATATTTTCTCCCCTTTTTGTATTTTAATGGCCACAAAGTTATATGCTTAATTGGGGAGGGGGTCAAAGCATCCACATCTATAGCATTTCCTTAGTGTCAATTCAGAATGTCAGATGGTTATATTTTTGCACTTTTCACAAGGATATTCACTTTTAGCTTGTTAACGTTGGACCCAGCAATCGCTTGTCAGCAGGACCAAAGGAACCATTTTTGGCTGAGGTAAAAAAGTTCTGGATTTGGTTCTGCAGGATTATTACATGTACCAGAGTCTATACCTTTTTGCCTCAGCACATAAAATTTTTCTCCCTCCCTCCAATCTCCCAGCCTTAAAAGACTTCTTCACCTTTAAATTAACTTGTAGTATGACATAGACAGGCGCAGGCCTAGGGTGGCACAATTTTAAGGGCGGCATGTATATAATACACAAGAATATCCTGTAAATCATATCCTGTAATTACATGAACAGAGTTTAGTGATGTAATCAATTATAATTGGTGCTTAGTTATGTAATTTCTGTCACATGACTTACTGGAACTTGTGTGTTATAACAAATAATGTACCCCCTGTTGTAAAATAGTTTAAAATGTTAGGAGTCACCTCAGAGTTTTACAAGCTGTATAAAAGCACTTTGCTTTGTGCTTTTATATGTTCATGGAACTCCTCCGTGACTTATATCCTTATATATTACAATAGGGGGTACATTATTCAAAATATGATATCAATAACAATTCACAGCCTTGGTTGTATACATATGAACACCTAGAGGGAAATGTGAGCAAACTGCCTGACTTTAGCTGGTTGGTAACAAAGTGATAAAATGCTAGAATCCCACATAAGTACGATGATAGCACTCGCTAATCTCCCATTTATATCTCCCATTTATAGCAAACATTAGTGATTGCACAGCGTGGCCTGGATTGGTGGATATATTAGAATTTGAACAGATTGCAACATGCCTACCTTTTCAGATTGCAGAAGACCTATAAGAAGCCTTCATCTCTCATATATGTTGGACTGGTACGCACAGTAGCCCAACGTATGTCGGATTTTAGTAATGAGAAGAACACTATTTGCTCTTTTCCCTATCTGAATATGCAGTGATGTTGTTTCGCCTTCTGTAACAGAGGCAGTGGAAGTTAAATGAAATCATGGCTTCTCTTGACCTTTGAAATGATTTTCATAAAATTGACAGTAGCCAACGCTCTCTGATGTTATTGTGTCCCGAGGTTATTTTTAATACAGCGCTGCACATTCTCATAGACTTAATGAAGCAATTAACCTTTTTCTATGTTTCATTCCTAGTGCAATTCTGCTATTGTGGCTATGTTCAGTGCCCAAAGCATCCAAATTAGCAAAAAAAAAATTTACAAAAAAATAACTATGCTCATTATTCTGAACTGCATTTATATACATATAGCTAACAATACTGTTTATTTAAATATGCATTAGGAGCTTGATAAATCCTTTTTTCACTGAATATACATTGAGCAGAAATATCTTGCAGCTGGTTGTTATGGAAACTGTTTACTGTATATTCTGCTCTTGCCTCCGGACCAGTCACACAAGCTACAAATCCAGTAAAAATGTGTATGGAAATCCATCATGCAGAAACTTGGGAATCCCATGCTTGGCGACCTTCACTGGCATTCATTAGATAGTGACTACAGCAAAATATCAGTTCTTCTTCAATGTCAGTAAGATATTTGCAAAAATTACAATTACAGCCTGTACGGAAACCCATTATCCAGAAAGCTCTGAACTCAGCAAGGCCATTTCCCGTAGGAAGAAATAATGGGAAATAATTCTTATATTTAAAAATATTTCCTTTTTCTCTGTAATTACAAAGTAGTACCTTGTACTTGATGGTAACTAAGCTGCATGAATCCTTATTGGTGGCAAAAAAAAATCCTACTGGGTTTATTAAATGTATAAAGGATAAGTAAACCTTTGAAGGTAGGTTGATGTAAAATTGATGAGAGTGCTATTCTAAGAACTTTTGCAGTTTACATTATTTATTTGTTTTTAATTCCAAGATATTAAGGGTTAAAAGTACTATTAAAATGAATGCATTTACAACAGTGCCACCTGCTGGCACTTTCAAACATGACGTAGTCCACGACCTTGTGGAGGAAAGAAAGAGGATCTGATCTGATGTTCTGCTGCGTAGGTGAAACATTACAAACCTCATGGCTTTCCTAACCAGAAGAACATCCTTCTTTCCCTCTTTCTTTCCCCTGACAACTTCCCCGAAATTGCAAAAGTGCTTAGAATAGCACTCGTCAGTTTTACATCAACTTATTTTGAAGGTTTACTTATCCTTTAAATGATTTTACACAGACATAAGGTATGGTGATTCAGTTTCCAGAAATCCCCAGATCCCAAGTATTCTGAATACAAGATGTGTATTTATATATGTGAGTGTATTCCCATGATAGATATTGTAAGTTCTTTTGGGCAGGGCTCTCTTCACCTCTTGTATCGGTTACTGATTGCTTTATATGTTACTCTGTATGTCCAATGTATGAAACCCACTTATTGTACAGCGCTGCGGAATATGTTGGTGCTTTATAAATAAATGTTAATAATAATAATAATAATAATAGATATGGGTATATACATGCACTGTAGGTCATTTGGAAGTGTTGGGTTTTTGTCTTCCAAATCATTAACTGGAGACCAGTATAACCTTGAATTATGTGTAATGGCTAACAATAGTTAGGCAGACATGTCATTTATCTTGGGGTTATTAGAATTCTTTCTTTCTGATCATATTGAATTATTTGAATGAACAATTCATAAAGAATACAGTTAGCCTACAGACTTGGCTCTAAGGGCTCCTACTCATAGGCATTTCGCCCTGCGTTTCCCTGTGCAAAATAAATTGTGTTTAGTCCTATGCTTCCACCACAGGGGAACACAGGGCAAAATGCCTGTGAGTACGAGCCCTAATATTTCTAAAGCTGATGAACACTAAACAACATTAGAGCAAAATCTGAAATCTACCCCATTTTCTCCTACTTCATGCACTATTGTTATTAATAATCCAGGGTCAACGCAATCACAAAATCTCCTGGTTTTTTATCTTTAGCATAAACAAGGGGCTGCTAGAATGAAATGATCTTTAAGCCACAGCAAATATTATTTTAACTCATAGCATTTGGCATTTGGTACATGAATAGGACCTGTTATCCAGAATGCTTGGGATCAAGGGTATTTCGCATAAGGGGTCTTTCCGTAATTTGGATCTCCATACCTTAAGTCTACTAAAAAAACAATAAAACATTAATTAAACCCAACAGGGTTGTTTTGCATCCAATAAGGATTAATTATATCTTAGTTGGGACCAATTACAAGGTACTGTTTTATTATTACACAGAAAAAGGAAATCAGTTTTAAAATTCTGAATTATTTGATTAAAATGGAGTCTATGGGAGACGGGCTTTCCGTAATTCGGAGCTTTCTGGATAACGGGTTTCTGGATAAGGGGTCTGATACCTCTATCAGCTGACTTAGGTTCATTTCGTCATTTAACTTGGAGCATATATTAATTCAAACAGGGAATTCTCCGTTTTGACCCTTGTAGAGGAGCTACTGCTGCTTCTGACTTGTACCACAGATATAGGAAGTTGCACTGGGAAGAAAAGAAACTCTAATAGGACTACTTATTGAAGCAATGCTTTGTAACCTTCCCAGTGGGATGGCATACGCGGCTCCGTGATTTGCCGAAGTCGCCTTGAGAGGAAACATCGCCAACTTCGGCAAATCGCTGCGCCGTGTATGCCATCCCACCGGCGATTTACATTCCAGCGCGGCGACTAATCTCCCCGTGTGTCACGGCCCTTATAGATTTTGATCATAACATGCATTATGTCTCCTTAGTCACATGGAATTTTCCAGCTTCGATAAACTACATTTTTATAACTCAAGTTGCTTCTATTTTTTGCTATCTTTCTTTATATTAACCACATTTGATTTTCAGACTTGTAACTGTATACAATGGTATATTGAGGTTTTTTTTTTTGGCATTAAATAAAGGCCCAGGACTTTGGCATTAGTAACTCTTGTTTTGATTTGCAATGTATTAGCTCTGCAGGTGAGTCCGGCAGGTAGTGAGCACATCTTGTTCCTTAACATGTTCCGAGGAAGGTAATTAATCATAAGCCTACTGTAACAACGCCACAAGTGCCAGCTGCATTTATTTTCCAAATGTCTGCAGGCTGTTGACAGCTTTTGTATTTAGCCAATGTGTTCTGAAATAGAAAACAAATCAGTTCATTGCCTGTAAGTACAGTGTAGATAAATGAATTTGAGAATTCAACAAAAGTTGAATGAAAAAGGCTTGTCTTGAATATACTTTTGCATATTGTTTTAATAATGAATAATCTGTATTTTTTTTTTACTTCTTAAGCTAAACAGGGCAACTGGGAAAATTGAATCTACTCCCTGTTTGGTCCTTGAGAGGTAGATAATAAGATTATGGGGCACATTCATGAAATCACGAGTTTGAATCCCGAATGGGAAAAATTCGGATTGGATACATTAACTTCTGAAGATCGCAAATATCACGAAAATGCTTACGAAAAAATCGAATTAGTCACGATAATATCGTATTGGCGATCTGAAAGTTACTAAATTTTCGTACCGAACGATCGTAAACAGCGGGAAAACCTTTCCAACTTTGATCCTTCTGTGCATGATTTTGGAAGCCTCCCATAGGGCTCAATGGCACTCTGCAGCTCCAACCTGGCCCAAGGAAAGTCTCCCATAGGGCTCAATGGCACTCTGCAGCTCCAACCCGGCCCAAGGAAAGTCTCCCATAGGGCTCAATGGCACTCTGCAGCTCCAACCCGGCCCAAGGAAAGTCTCCCATAGGGCTCAATGGCACTCTGCAGCCCCAACCTGGCCCAAGGAAAGTCTCCCATAGGGCTCAATGGCACTCTGCAGCTCCAACCCGGCCCAAGGAAAGTCTCCCATAGGGCTCAATGGCACTCTGCAGCTCCAACCTGGCCCAAGGAAAGTCTCCCATAGGACTCAATGGCACTCTTCAGCTCCAACCCGGCTCAAGGAAAGTCTCCCATAGGGCTCAATGGCACTCTGCAGCTCCAACCCGGCTCAAGGAAAGTCTCCCATAGGACTCAATGGCACTCTTCAGCTCCAACCTGGCCCAAGGAAAGTCTCCCATAGGGCTCAATGGCACTCTGCAGCTCCAACCCGGCCCAAGGAAAGTCTCCCATAGGGCTCAATGGCACTCTGCAGCTCCAACCTGGCCCAAGGAAAGTCTCCCATAGGACTCAATGGCACTCTTCAGCTCCAACCCGGCTCAAGGAAAGTCTCCCATAGGGCTCAATGGCACTCTGCAGCTCCAACCCGGCTCAAGGAAAGTCTCCCATAGGACTCAATGGCACTCTTCAGCTCCAACCTGGCCCAAGGAAAGTCTCCCATAGGGCTCAATGGCACTCTGCAGCTCCAACCCGGCCCAAGGAAAGTCTCCCATAGGACTCAATGGCACTCTTCAGCTCCAACCCGGCTCAAGGAAAGTCTCCCATAGGACTCAATGGCACTCTTCAGCTCCAACCTAGCCCAAGGAAAGTCTCCCATAGGACTCAATGGCACTCTGCAGCTCCAACCTAGCCCAAGGAAAGTCTCCCATAGGACTCAATGGCACTCTGCAGCTCCAACCCGGCTCAAGGAAAGTCTCCCATAGGACTCAATGGCACTCTTCAGCTCCAACCTGGCCCAAGGAAAGTCTCCCATAGGGCTCAATGGCACTCTTCAGCTCCAACCCGGCCCAAGGAAAGTCTCCCATAGGACTCAATGGCACTCTTCAGCTCCAACCCGGCTCAAGGAAAGTCTCCCATAGGACTCAATGGCACTCTTCAGCTCCAACCTAGCCCAAGGAAAGTCTCCCATAGGACTCAATGGCACTCTGCAGCTCCAACCTAGCCCAAGGAAAGCCTCCCATAGGGCTCAATGGCACTCTGCAGCTCCAACCCGGCCCAAGGAAAGTCTCCCATAGGGCTCAATGGCACTCTGCAGCCCCAACCCGGCCCAAGGAAAGTCTCCCATAGGGCTCAATGGCACTCTGCAGCCCCAACCTTGTCCAAGGAAAGTCTCCCATAGGGCTCAATGGCACTCTGCAGCTCCAACCCGGCCCAAGGAAAGCCTCCCATAGGGCTCAATGGCACTCTGCAGCCCCAACCTGGCCCAAGGAAAGTCACGATAACGAAGCTTGAATGAATCCAAAACTTTCATACTCGGCGTGACAATACGATTTTGTCGCAAACTACGAAAAAGTTGTGCAAGGTACAAAATTGTTGCGTAAGGTATGAGAAAGTCGCCGAAAACATGCTCGGAGCATTCGTAGATTAGTAAATGTCCCCCTGAAAGTATACAACCCCCATCCATGTCCCCTTTCTTGTGACTGTTTTGTTAATTGGAGTCAATTATGCAGAGAGATTAGCAGGCTTGGCCTCTCAGGGACCAAACGTGGAGTAGCTTCAGCTTCCCTGTTTAGCTTTTTACCATAACATTTGAAGTTATTCACTGTTTATTCAAAGTTTATTTTGTGCATTGAAGCATTATTCAGAAAGGAACTTGCACCTACTGTATATATACTCCCTCTAGCTTGTGCCTAGAGCCTATATGCTGGCTTTGTCTGTACTGATGTACTGTTAGCAGTTAGTATAGGCAAAAGGGATGGGAGCCTTACTTGAAGGGATCTCTTTACAGTATATATTGCATTTACGCACACAACACAAGCAACTGGCTTATATTTAGTGCACGGCACACTATTTGTTGACATGGGTATCAAAGTTCCAGATTCACTATTCATGGCTGTATTCAAGTATACAGTCACTAATCTGCATCTTTATTGGTAACTTTCCACATGTTTCAGAGACCCATTATTATGCTGGGAAAGGGGTACAGCGTTAGTAGCAAAAAACTGGCCAATGGAAGACCACAGCTGACTTGCACAGGGGATTCCCAGTTATTATCTTGGCTCAGCTTATAAACTCCTGTCATAAACAGATGAATGCTGCATCAGATACAGAGGACTCATATACAGTTCTTTCGGCATAGATATGAATAATAATGCACATTTTTAAGAATCAATCTGCTCTATGGGGATGTATTTGAAGATCCTAGCTCCTTTGCAAATTCAGACCCATAATTATACCTTATTTTCTTTTGTACAGGTATGGGGTCTATTATACAGAATGCATGGGATCTGGGATTTTCTTTATAAGGGGCCTTTCCTTAATTTGGATCTCCATACTTTGTCTCCTAAAAATCATTTACACGTTAAATAAACCCAATTGTATTGTTTTGCCTCCATTAGGGATGCATTATATCTCAGTTAGGATCAAGCATAAGGCACAGTTTTATTATTACAGGGAAAAACTAATTATGCTTTAAAGTTTTTGATTATTTGATTAAAATGGAGTTTCTGGATAATGTGTTTCTGGATAGCAGATCTCATACCTGTACAAATGAACTGTTATTAGTATGCCTGAGCATACATCACTCAGATATATAGGAAAACACAATGAGGTCTATAAACATAGCTGCATGATCTCAGCTCTAAAAGCCTGATTTATAAATGCAAGTTGCAAAGTGCTGAAATGGAAACACATTCGAGTGCACATTGATGCCATTTACAGAGGAAATCATATCCATATTTGCTTGTGGTTAAGCTGCAAGAAAACCCTGGAATTCCCACCAGATTGGACCTGGCATTGGTTTCAGCATGTAATTACTCAAGGCTGCTAAGACCTGGTGGGTCAGGGGCTTATGGGCACAGAAATTCTAATACCTGCACTCATCGGTAGTTGCTTGTGGCATACCGCCTGAAAGCATAGCAGCATTTAGTGGCGCGGGATGGCAGTATCCTTTTAATGCACGCTGCTTCCACAAAAACAAGCTGTATGGTAGGCCCTTATTATTCTGCTTTACTTATAGGTTCTAGCTTTATTACATATAGATTGCTGGGAGACAAGGACCACTAGAACTCCTTAATGGACCTATGTGTGCCCACCCCTCTAGTAAACCTGATCAGATTTAACTGTTGTCTCATTATCTCCATTTTGAATAGTAAATAAGGCAACAAACATCTCAGTAGTGCAATGTACAAGCTGTATTAGTTGAGGAGGTTCTTCTTGAATTTAAGTTGTATTTTTTTATTATAGTTATATTTTATATATATATATATATATATATATATATATATATATATATATATATATATATAAAATAAAAAACAGCCAGCACCAAGGGTCTTATAGTTCAAAACATCTCAAGTGTTTTGCTTGTACAATATATATATATATGTGTGTGTGTGTGTGAGTGTGTGTGTGAAAAAGGAAAATGTTATCAAAAAAAGTTACTCATTTTATTTGGATCGACGTTTCAGTCCTCACCCGGACAAGTCTTTATAAACACTGTTTGTTAATTTTGTGTGCCTTAGCCTTTTTCTACATATATATATATTCATATATATATACAGTGGCTTGCAAAAGTATTCGGCACCCTTGAACTTTTCCACATTTTGTCACATTACAGCCACAAACATGAATCAATTTTATTGGAATTTTACGTGAAAGACCAATACAAAGTGGTGTACACGTGAGAAGTGGAATGAAAATCATACGATTCCAAACATTTTTTACAAATAAATAACTGCAAAGTGGGGTGTGCGTAATTATTCAGCCCCCTGAGTCAACACTTTGTAGAACCACCTTTTGCTGCAATTACAGCTGCCAGTCTTTTAGGGTATGTCTCTACCAGCTTTGCACATCTAGAGACTGAAATCCTTGCCCATTCTTCTTTGCAAAACAGCTCCAGCTCAGTCAGATTAGATGGATAGCGTTTGTGAGCAGCAGTTTTCAGATCTTGCCACAGATTCTCGATTGGATTTAGATCTGGACTTTGACTGGGCCATTCTAACACATGGATATGTTTTGTTTTAAACCATTCCATTGTTGCCCTGGCTTTATGTTTAGGGTCGTTGTCCTGCTGGAAGGTGAACCTCCGCCCCAGTCTCAAGTCTTTTGCAGACTCCAAGAGGTTTTCTTCCAAGATTGCCCTGTATTTGGCTCCATCCATCTTCCCATCAACTCTGACCAGCTTCCCTGTCCCTGCTGTCCCTGCCCCAGAGCATGATGCTGCCACCACCATATTTGACAGTGGGGATGGTGTGTTCAGAGTGATGTGCAGTGTTAGTTTTTCGCCACAAATAGCATTTTGCATTTTGGCCAAAAAGTTCCATTTTGGTCTCATCTGACCAGAGCACCTTTTTCCACATGTTTGCTGTGTCCCCCACATGGCTTGTGGCAAACTGCAAACGGGACTTCTAATGGTTTTCTGGTAACAATGGCTTTCTTCTTGCCACTCTTCCATAAAGGCCAACTTTGTGCAGTGCACGACTAATAGTTGTCCTATGGACAGATTCCCCCACCTGAGCTGTAGATCTCTGCAGCTCCCCCAGAGTCACCATGGGCCTCTTGGCTGCATTTCTGATCAGCGCTCTCCTTGTTCGGCCTGTGAGTTTAGGGGGACGGCCTTGTCTTGGTAGGGTTACAGTTGTGCCATACTCCTTCCATTTCTGAATGATCGGTGGAACAGTGCTCCGTGGGATGTTCAAGGCTTTGGAAATCTTTTTGTAGCCTAAGCCTGCTTTAAATTTCTCAATAACTTTATCCCTGACCTGTCTGGTGTGTTCTTTGGACTTCATGGTGTTGTTGCTCCCAATATTCTCTTAGACAACCTCTGAGGCCGTCACAGAGCAGCTGTATTTGTACTGACATTAGATTACACACAGGTGCACTCTATTTAGTCATTAGCACTCATCAGGCAATGTCTATGGGCAACTCACTGCACTCAGACCAAAGGGGGCTGAATAATTACGCACACCCCACTTTGCAGTTATTTATTTGTAAAAAATGTTTGGAATCATGTATGATTTTCATTCCACTTCTCACGTGTACACCACTTTGTATTGGTCTTTCATGTGGAATTCCAATAAAATTGATTCATGTTTGTGGCTGTAATGTGACAAAATGTGGAAAAGTTCAAGGGGACCGAATACTTTTGCAAGCCACTGTAAATAATCTTTAGTATTCACTTATAGTGGGGGATAGCAAATCTTAGGGTTTAGTTAATGAACACTACACACAAGGCATTTTCTTGCGCATATTTAGGTATTTACACTGGGGAGTGAATATTTTGCTTTGGATCTCTGTGTCTGTGACTGTGCAGAGGCAGAAATGTTCAGCTTGCAGCACAAGTCTATTTGGGGATTCTGGGAGCCCAAATGGAAACCAATAAATCTTACAATAATTTAAAAATCTAAAGTTATGTCATTGGTACTTTTACACCATATCAACAGTTTCCCTTTGGTTTCTCTTACAAATACAGGAGCATGGGATATATCTGGGCTTGGTGAGACTACAGTTATTATAGATATTATAGGGATGTATCTGTATCACAATAAAAGCTTTTCTGGCACAAACCCAACTGTTTATTACTAAACCTATGCCTGGCTGCTGCAGCTGTGACATGTGGTTTTGGGGTAACGCAGATGTAAACACTGTCTTCAACCAATCGGGTGCATTGTCCCGCCCCTAAGCCTGCTTTAGCCTCAGGTTATTGGCTGTCTCCAGTCAGATGCTTAGCATTATTGCTAGAGATCGCTGCTCCTTTCCTGCTCTCTCTGTAAGTACATTTTTCAGCTAAATATTACAGCTTTATGGTTATCATTTATAAATAGGGAGGAATTGCACATCTTGTAGCATTATTTATTTAGCAGCAGGCAGAGATTTCTGCACATTCCCTGTGCCACTGACAGTGCTAAAGAGCCAGGATGGCAGTTAATGGCAGTTGGGCAGCAGCTTCATGGATGGAAATATTAAAACATATCAACACAAATGTGTAGGGATCTGTCAGTATCACTTTTTTTATGTGTATAGTTTCTCATACACCTGCACTAAGTCAACCAATTCCCTTTCTGGACCCCACACAATAGAGATGGTTAGACCAGCCTCAGTATAAGAGCAATTCCCAGTGGGCTTCAGCCAAGAACAATTCCCATCAGCCCTTTCTTATTTTCTGCATAACTCATAATATTTAGCAGTATCTATAGCTAATATTTGAGTGTGAGCTGTGGATATCAGGTTCCCCCACTGGGCCCTAGGAGGCCTATTCCAATACTGGCTAAACACACACTAGTATGTGATAGGTCAAGCATGTAGGAGAGTTTAAGGGGACACTATGGTCATGCCCTGTCCATGTTCTGCAGCTTTTATTTTGCCTCCATATTAGCTGTGAAAGATACCAATCTCTCTTCTCTATTACAGGAGATACAGTGATGGGTTGCAGAAAGAGTAAAGTGGAGGTAAGGCTGCTCACGTTTCCTTTTGTCTTTTAACCTGGGATAAATAATATGGTGGCACTGGCATGGGAGGGTGGGAGAGTTCAGGGCAAAATGGATGAAGGGCTAGGATCAAACATATATGAGACAGATAATTACATACACTTTGTACTGATACAACAAATTCTACGCAATTGGCACTTTCATCCTTAATTAATGGCCACAAAATACATTTTTTCATACCCTGGATTTTGCAGTATAATGGCAGAATATTTTTTACCACAATCAATATATGAGAAACAATCATCTTAACTGGTGGGGGAGTGTAAGTATTATAATTATAACTTAATTTTTTCTTTCAACAGAACTCAGTTCTTTCTATTAAGCATGAAAATGCTTTTGTGGAGGTTCTAGAGATCACCGATGTGCGTGACTCTTTGGTGGAGTTTACTGCCACCTTAGAGCTGCCCGACCACCTGGCACAGCCATCGTTCCTAGGTAAGTGTGATCAATATTAAAAAGCACATTTTAATTTCCAAAATTAGAGTTGCACATCTGGGAAACCAATTTTAGTTCTGATAAGGACCCCACTGCCAGATAATAATGACATTTATTTTGTTTTTATTCTTGTAGAATCTCCACTTCCTGCTGGGTATGAAGAGGACCCTGGCTCTTCCCACAACATCGGAGGGGCCATTCCTCTTCATGAGCCTGAGGCTGAGCCAGCAGAGACTATCCCCAGGGATACAGCCAGCCCCACCAATTTCAACTGGCTTTCATTCGTAAGTACATTGTATGGGTGTGAAATATATACAAACACACACATGTAATTGTTGGATTCTTACTATGCTTTACCTCTGTAGGATGCCACGGTGGAGGTCCCTGGGGTAGTTATTACTTCAGAGGCCCTGGTGAAGATTTGCGTGAAAGCAAATAAATATGAACCACCATACGAGCCACCAGCGATGCCATTTTTATTGGGTAAGTTGGATACACTGACATCTTGAAATTTATGAATTTAATTAATTAATTAATTTATGGTTAATCATATTATTCTTAGTGCATTTATGTGAATTGTATGGACATTTATGTTTCGTTACAATAGGATACTTATATATTTATAGAGGAGAGTATTTATACTTTTTATAAAGTGTAGGTCTAATATTGTTATATTGTAATAAACTGTATCATCATGTTGAGACTATATTGTTCCATTTCTGCTTTCATTTCAGAAGCTCCTGATTGTGATGCTGGCACGTCCAATAACAGCGGACACATTGTTCCCAATCAGGAGCAAGAGTCTGAGCCAAAGGAAGATAATTCCACCTCTTCCAGTCTTCCATCAGAAGTAAGTAGATTCTACAGATATTATTCTTTATTCTTTGCTTCAGGGTTCTCATTCATTCTCAGTGGTGCACATATGAAATTCATGCAATGTTTATTCTGCGCATAATACTCATTTGTCCTTTGTTTGCAGCTCAACATCTCTGAATTTGGCTCAGATGTTGCCAATAAAATACAGGGCGCAGAAGGACCATCTACCAGGTATCTGATTTGGGGCATATTCTCTTGTTTTGGTTTAGAAGTTGCTTATATATTAAAATATTAATATTGCCTAATTTGCACTGTTTGTAAAGCTTAATTCTATTATAGTTCCCTTCTCATTGAGGGGTTATCAATAACTGGCCAATACCCTCTGGTGATTGGATGCTACAGAAAAGTCACCAAATAAACTGTATATTAGATTATTGTTGACTGTAAACATGAACAAAACATATATTACATTTTCTTTATTTTATTTTTCAGCCCTGTTGAGCCCGGATCTCCCTCACTTGATCAATTCAACCTGGGTCAAGTGTTGGGAGAAGGAGGATTCGGGAAGGTGAGCGACTCATTGCACAATTAGGTTTTAGTTACTACTGATTTACCCAGAGTGATTAAACTTTCTGTCTTCTGACTCAGGTATTCCTAGCCGAGCACAAGAACACCGAAGTGCTATATGCCATCAAGGCCCTGAAAAAAGAACACGTTTTGGAAAAGGGCAATTTGGACAGGTCAGTGATAGGGGAGAGATTAATATTGGTCATATCTGTGTCATCTTTTCTTGTTATATTCAGCTTTATATGTAGGACAGTTTTCTCTTTTCATAGTTAGTATCTGTCTTACCTCTCATTTCTTTAATTAACTTACATTTGGTTATTATCTGCTTTATTGCCCTGTGTCTGTTCATAAGGATAAAGGGTCAGTGTAATGTTCCCTTGTGTGGGCCTCACATGGTGATAATGGGATGATTTTCCCCACAGTGTCTTCCATGAGAAGGAAATCCTTCAGAGGGTAAGTTCTTCTAACCACCCGTTCCTAGTGTCATTACATGGAACCTTCCAGACGGCGTCTCACCTGTTCTATGTCATGGAATATCTACCTGGAGGTGACATGTTTGACTTCATAAGATCGGCGGAACTAGAAGAACCTGACGTCATGTAAGTAGAATTGGAATCACCTTAATTCTCACACATATCAGCTTATATCTATAAAAAAATATTAAAGTAACTGAATTTTATTTTTTCTCTATTCAGGTTTTACACCGCATGCGTTGTCCTTGGCCTGGAGGCATTACATCAGCTTGGCATTGTCCATAGGTAAGCATTAATAACACTAAAATCATCTTTATTTCCAGATGAAACTGGTAACACTACTAAGAACACTGCTAATTTAGCTTATAGCACTGTAATAATTTGCTTGATGTTATTATAAGGATTATATATGTATAACTACTAAACTATTGACTTGGTTTTAATTCAGAGATCTAAAGCTGGAGAATTTGCTGTTGGACCGGGATGGCTACCTTAAGATCGTAGACTTCGGCCTCAGCAAAGACAGTAAGTGTTGCTTATAATTCTGGAGCATACAGGGGATAAAATCAGATTATTAGGTATTATTATATTTAGATAAAACAGATCTGAGTGGGTGTGTAGTTTGGAAGCAAGCAGTTAAGTCCCTCATTACTTTACATTAGGGTCCCAGGTTGCAGTTTCCTCACAGTGTTTTTTGTGTTTAAGGATTTGGATACAGCGACCGCACGAACACCGTGTGCGGCACAAGAACATACATGGCCCCTGAGATCTATCTGAAACTTGGATACGGCATGGCCGCTGACTGGTGGGCCCTAGGAATAACCGTTTACATCATGCTCCTGTATGAGGTAAGCACAATTCCTATATTATCATTTATATAAGAAATACCCCATGGCGCTGTACTAAGAGATGGTATCTGTACGACCAGCTGCACATGAGAGATGTAGTTCAGTACAGAGCCTGCACTGGATATTGCAACAAATCTTTTAGTTGTTTCACTAAAGGAATAATTATTCACTTTCTCAGTTACCATTCAACAACAAGGATCCGGTTGAGCAAATGAGTAGCATCCTCTATGATGACATCGAGCTGCCCGAAGACCTATCAGAGGATGCCTCCACTCTAATACAAGAAGTAAGTTGGCCCCAGCAAATCAGTATCATGTGCCTTTAGTCACTTGTTATACTAAGGGCCATACATGTTGTATAGTTATTATTATTAGCATGATATAACATATGGCCTTTAGTGTCTTTCAGTGGCAGTTTCAGGCTTTCACTGAACTTTACAATATGTATTACCCGAGTGAGCCCCTTCTATCCCAAAGGGACAGGCTGTCAATGTCAGAAGCAGTGGGTACTGATGTGTTACTGATAATGGCTTGTCCCCTAAATACACAACTTAATCTCTGGTTCATAGAAGCAGTTAATAGTTGTAAATATATGAGCTTAATTGTAAGGCCATCCAAGCAGATCCGTTACAAATGCATATGGTTACTTTCTCTATGGGACTGGGAAATTGCTTGTATTCCTGGGTGGATACATTTCCATTAGAATAATAAAATCGACATAAGAATTAAAACATTAATGACTTAACAACAATGTTTGATTTCTGTTTTGTAGCTGTTAGAGAAAGATCCTGAATTTCGCCTCGGTTCGGGTGACGCCGGGGCTGAAATGATTAAAGAGCACCCCTTCTTTAAAGTAAGTTTCTATTCTATTCCTTTTGATTTACAGACAGAAAAGCACTAATGAATAATGATAAATTCTTCATGTTTGATGTAATTTCAGATTTACTTTTCCGTAGCCTCGTAATGCATTATAATTTCTTTTTCCAGCTATTCTAGTTTTTGGACCAGATACTCATTGTGAAATATCACCTTTCTTTTAGGATATGGACTGGGACCATCTGTTGCAGAGAAGGATTACGGCTCCATATGTACTGGGCAACGAAGACCTGGAGAGCCAAGAGAACCCTGGATGCCAAGCTCCAGCACTGCCACCAACTGCTGCAAGGATTCCATCAGAGCTGCAAGAGGCATTCAGAGGATTCTGAAAGAACAACAATAACACCTGAATGAACATCTGATAAGTAGACGGAATAGATGGGGAGGGTGGAGGGCCAGTCCATATCCATATAAGAAGTCCATTCATATAAAGTGATGCTCGGGTGTCCCACCTCAATAAGTTCTGACTGAGTAGGCTAATGTAGGAATAGTCTTCTCATGCAGTGTAAAATATTCAAATCCTCACCTGTATAACAGGCAAGTAAGATCTGGTGGCAAGGTGAGAAACAAACAGTGTATTTTCACACCAAAAGCTGACACTGTAACATCCTGCCTGGATTTGACCCAGCACCCTGCAGGTTAATATGCAGTCTGTTATAACTCTGCTCTATGTAAGCAGATAACTAGGTGCTTGGTTCAGTTTGCCCCACAATACATTCTGTCCGTAGCGGCTCCTTCTCTACAGTTGACGTTTGGCACCCTTGCCAGAGAGTCTCTGGATTCTCGTGCAGTAAGACCTGGCAGCCCCCGAGTACCTGAGATTCAGGCCCAAAGCCAAAAGTAGCTGTTATAGAAGAGCAGGCCAAGACCCCCTGCCTGTGGTTTGGGACTTCCTTAAGTGACAAACAGGCAAGTAAAATCTGGTAAAATCAGGTAAAATCTTACCTCGGTAAGAAACAAACCAACTACCTCACCTTGTTTTTATTTCCTTCCTGAGTAGGTTGCTGTTGCCCACCTTGGGAGATATAAAGAAGAAGATATTGCTTTTATTTGCTTCCTGGTTAGGTTGTAGTTGGCCACCGTGGGAGATCTAAAGAAGAAGATATTGATGAAGGTTTCCATGTTTATCCACCCCAAGGTATGAAAAGTAGGTTTATTCCTAAACAGTTGGAATGAGGGGTGTAATTTGGGGGTATTTGATACAGCAAGAGGCATTCTTCCTATGCTACATGGAAATCCATTGCCTCAAATGGGTATTAGGAAATTGTATGAAAAAGGTCTAATACTTTCTCTGCCAGTTAGAGTTCCCTGAGAGTTGAATAATTCATCAGGCTGCTTATGTATTTATAATGAATGCATAAGCTTAATTGCCTTTAGATGTAAATCTTTTTGTGATTTTGATTTTCAGATGTGAGACGGAGAAGCAACAGCCAAAGGAAATCTTATTCCACGATGAAGATCATGGATTGTGTACTGAACATTGTACTAAACACTGATTGTAGTCCTTGAGAAGAAAGAAGACTGTACCCCACCTGCCAAGCGCTGCCCACTTTGCCTACCCTAATAGGCACCATGTAAGGAGGTCCGGGCCGGTTCTTGCTGCCTGCCACTGACCTTTGCCTGACTTCAACTTTGATTCCGTCTGATCCCTCCTGAACCGCATTTTGGAAAGTGAGTAGGATCCCTGTGTATCCCGCCGCAGAAAGCCCGGGGCCCCAAAAGGGCGTCGGTGAACACCGGGGTCGGCAGGGCTCTCCTGCCTCACTTAAGAGGTTATTCCCTGGCAGTTTTGGCTCCTATATATATACAGTCCGTTACACACCATTTCATACATAACTGCTTTGTTATGCTCACTTTATGTATATGATAATACAAATAAAAAATATTGCTTATCAAGAATATCATTTGTTTATTTATTAAGGATCTGGTGTGGAAACATTGGCATCAGTAATTGGCCAATGTGAGGTCAGAGAGAAGCAATAAGGGAATGATGGGACATGTTTGTTTGTTGCTATGGATTCCTGGCTTAGAGTTTGCATATGGGTTGATCATAAATTATATTTGTTTATGAATCAAGTGCAGCTCCCAATAACAGGGAAACACAGAAGAGCCATTATATTTGCACAGACTGACACAGAGGGAATTTAAGTTCCACTGGGGCTGGGACTGATGTGAATGATGTATAATCTCTGTAAAGTGCTGTGTGAATGTGTTATTATGAGCTATATAACTAACATAATAATAAAGTAAACTCCACAGCGCTGCCCTTTTCAGCAAGTGCCTCTTCTAAAAGAATTGCCATCAGCGCTAAAATCAGAACCATGTACCTGGTTTATGTGAATATGGAAGGGAAGTCAGGGAGTGCATGGACCTCCAGCTCCAGTACAATTACAACTTTGTGCACCTTTTTACTCTCAGGGACTGCTGTGATTGTTAGTTCATAAGAGGCTGGAGTTTTCACATTTCTGCAATACAGAGAGACTCCTTCCCATATATAGATATGCACGTTACACAACATAAAGGTGCAGGGAACTGTATGTGACGCAAAAATTCTGTCAAGGCAGCTCAATGGGTATCAGGGGTGGAAGAGTGAGAGCAGTGTAAGTAGGGAATCCCAGTGCTGAGAGTTCTGTATGAAGCTGGAGGGGCTAGCAGGGTAACTACTTGGTTGTCCGGGGTGTTAGGTGGTGGGCCAGCAATACAAGCATTTCAGATTTTAGAGAAACAA
The DNA here is from genome assembly GCF_000004195.4 of Xenopus tropicalis. Taxonomy (NCBI): domain Eukaryota; kingdom Metazoa; phylum Chordata; class Amphibia; order Anura; family Pipidae; genus Xenopus; species Xenopus tropicalis. The sequence continues at coordinate 29,522,905 of NC_030678.2, forward strand.
GAGCAGTGCTGGAGTAAAGCTGCTGCCATGTCCTCAGTGCCAGATGGAGAAGCAGCAGAACAGTGAGACCTTTGGAGAGACACGGGAGGGAGTTTGTGTTGGGATTTGTACATGAGAGTAAAAGCTCTGAAAGTTGCTGTAAAAAGTGAATGTGGCTTAAAAACTAACACTTGTAGAATATAAAGGACAATGTGCCCCTAGGGTTGCCACCTGGCAGGTATTTTATTGCCCTGGCCAGTAAGTATGTTGCTTGAGGCCAATGTTATTAATAAAGAAAAACATAAAAATTATAGGCAGATCAGTATTTTTCCCAGAATCAACAGCAACCCTATGCGCCCCTAAACATTTTAAAGGGCTGTTTCACCTTCAGGTTGATTTGTCGTATGTTATAGACTGGCCTATTCTTAGCAACTCTTCAGTTGGTCTTCATTTTTTACTTATTATAGATTTTGAATTATTTGCCTTTCTCTTCTGACTCTTTCCAGCTTTCAGACGGGGGTCACTAACGCCGGCTCCTAAATACCTATTGCTCTGTGAGGCTACAATTCTACTGTTGTTGCTACTTTTAATTATGCATCTTTCTATTTAGGCCCTCCTCTGTTCATATTCCTGTCTCTCTTTTAAATCATTCCCTGGTTACTAGGTTAAATTGGACCCTAGCAACAAGATAGCTCCTGAAATTCCACACTGGAGAGCAGTTAAACAAAAAGTAAAATAACTATATATAGGTACAAAAAAGTCACGATTTTACTATACATCTCACTTGCTTCCCAGTTTCTTAATATCCTATGTGTGCGGTTCCTAAGCACTTCCTCACCATTCCCCCATGTGTAAATTTACTGCCTCTCCAACTCTTTCCCTCTGCCTCTCCCCTCTATTACACATCACTAACCTCTTTAGTATCTTTACAAATGGTAAATGGTGATGTCACCAGTTATAATCAGAGTTTAGTGATGTCACTTCTGTCTCAGGACTGATCTTTGTGTATCACAAGTAATAGCGTGTCTTCTAATTTAAAGTAAGTGTTTTAAAAAAACACCTTGGTGCCTTCTAATAATAATTATGTAGTTATAATTTACAAAAGGGTAAATATTATATTATATATATATATTGTGCAGTGCCCTTCTTCCAGTTTCTTCTTTACATATAGAGGAAGCCCTCTTTATCCTGTATATGTAAAGGGCAGGTTGTAAGTACAGGCTCTGTTGTGGCCTGCACCTGCAAATGCCAGAGTGGCTGCTATAAGATGCCATAGACAGTGACTATTTATTGGGCTAGTGGGGGGCTGTTTGGGCCACTGAGTACTTGAAGTGCCAGAGCCTATTTTGAATTTCAGTCCAGGCCGTTCTGGAGCACAGAGACCTTTGGAAATTTGAAAAATCCAGGCCAAGTGTATAAAAAATTGAGCCTGATTTGTGCACTTTGCCAAATAAACTCATTTTGTTTGTAGGGGTCAGTTACAAATTGTAGGGCATTCTATTCAGTAAAATGATGCATCAGTGCATTGGGTGAATGCTGCAGGCTTGTAACGGGTGATAGTACAAAATGTATGGAAGGCTCTAGTATTCACCCTATTCACTGACATACTCTATCTGCTATATAATATACTGTATATATATATTACTTATTTTTTATAAAACACTAATGCAGCATTGTTTTGTTTTCTTCTCATGTAACACTTAAATAAGCTTTGTATAAAATCAGGAAGACAGAACCTGAAATTAGTTTTAATTTCTCTGTTTGCACTGTTCAGCTCAAGATATAAAACAAACAATAGATTTTTCTTAACATAATAAGCAGAAATGACATTGAGTCTAAAAGTCTTGCAAATGCTGAAAAAGGGGTTTTGCATGCTTTTTATTTATAAGAGCAAAAGTTTCCCTTTAAAAGATACAGCTGCAGAACTCTTGTGTGATGTTGCAGGGAGTTCATTGGACTGTAGACAGCTGTGTTTCCTACGGACTCCACAAACATAACACAAGTAGCTGGAAACCCAGAGTAATATGTGGCACATTTATCTGTTCGCAGAGGCGCTTGTGTATCCCCACGTGTGGGTCAGTGGGAGGCGCAGACCCAGTTTGCCTGGAGATTTGTAAAATAAAAATTAGGGCGTAAGCTCCATTGTCACACTAATAAACCATGGAGATATTTTCCATATTAATACTACTAAGGTGCTTGTGATATTATAAATGTGTGTTCTAAACCTCTCATGTGTATTCTCTCCTCCTTATTTGTCACATCATCGTTACCTTTTCTGGACCCGTCTCATCATCTTCAGTGCCAGATTATTAGCCCACAATCTTTTCTTCTTGACTTTTGTTATGAAATCTCACTGTATGTTTAACTCTACCTCTAGCAGTGTTCTTTTCTACCCCTGTCGTGTTACTATTTATTCACACAAATTATATTACCTTGTCCTCCTTCTGTATTTTTCTTAATGCTCCTCCTTTGTGTCCCATATATGTGTGTGCCAGGGCTGCCATTAGAAATGATGGGTGCCCATACTCCCTAGCTGGCAGGGACCGGGTTATTCCCAGGAAGCCGATAAACAAATGTGGCCCAAACTTCAAAACCATCATGAGCGTAACTATTATTTGCTTTATAAAACGCTTCCCTGTTGCAACTCCTTCCTGATAAAGAGTGTATTAGCTATTTATTTACAGTTGAGCTTTTTGTTTAATTAAAAGGGTATTTAAGCTTGACAGTGGTGTATGGGGTATGTAGTATTAGAGGAACATCAGCCCCTTGATACTTAAGAAAGTTTAAGCTTCTCATGTTCTTTATTGTCCTCCTAGGGCCGTGTACTTACAGTACATTCTTATTTAGCTGCCATAGGTACTTTGTGCCTTGGGGAGTAACCCAAATAATCAGGTTTTACATGTCATACCTTTAACGTGAATAAGTAATACATCAGGAATAGTGGTTAAATGTTTGATTTCACTATTTGTGTTCATAGGGCAAATCACACAGGATTAGCAGAGTAGACGTTACCACCTAAAATCCAGTCTGTTGGGTTTTGATGAATTATCCGTTGGTGCTATAGGTTGAGAAGTTTGTAGGCCTTTGATTTTAAAGGGCTAGAGTTGCTAAATGGACATATTAAATGCAGAATATAGATTTTTTTTATTTTGAAAAAAGCTTTTTTTTTTTTTTTCTTAATAATGTTCAGTTTATTAATTCACTTTGTGAAGTGAAATTAAAAGACTGCAAATAAATGTTCTGTTTCAGAAATCTGTTCCGGTACCTGTGCACAGCACCTAGAGCCCCGATGAAGTACATACTGGTGACGGGAGGGGTCATCTCTGGAGTGGGCAAAGGGATCATTGCAAGTAGCATCGGTACCATCCTGAAGTCCTGCGGCCTGCGAGTGACTGCTATTAAGATCGACCCCTATATTAATATCGATGCTGGCACTTTCTCACCCTATGTATGTATGTATATCTTTATTTATAAAGCGCTACTTATGTACGCAGCGCTGTACAGTAGAATACATTAATACAGACAGGGGGTTATTAAGATAATAATAGATAAATACAAAGTATAACAATAAATACAAATAAATAAAAGATATAGTTGCAATAAAATAAGAGTCAAAGACACAAGAGGATGGAGGTCCCTGCCCCGTAGAGCTTACAATCTATATGGGAGGGTAACTTACAGACACAAGTAGGCAAATATAAGGGCTTTAGGTCACAGTGGGTGACATTACAATATCGGGTGCGGTGCGAGTGCTCCAAAAGGCAGTCTTTAAGTTTAGTTTTAAAAAGACTGAGGGAGGATTCTCTCCAGAGGAAATCGGGGAGGGCATTCCCAATGTAAGGGGCAGCAAGGCAGAAAGGTTTAAGGCGGGAAACCGCAGTAGTAGTGGGGGGCGCAAACAAGCGATTGCTCTGCGAGGAACAAAGGAGTCGGTCAGGAACGTACGGAGACACAAGGGAAGAGATGTAGTGAGGAGCAGAGGAATGGAGGGCTTTGAAGGTTAAGAGAAGGAGTTTGTAAGATATTCTTTGTTTAATAGGAAGCCACGATAAGGACTTTAGCAGGGGAAGGGCCTGAACTCTCCTGGATGAGAGGAGGAGAATTCTGGCAGAAGTATTTAATATAGACTGTAGGGGGGAAAGATGGGAGTTAGGGAGGCCGGTTAGTAGCAGGTTACAGTAGTCAAGTTGGGATAGGATGAGAGCATGCATGAGTAGCTTAGCTGTTGCAGTAGAAAGAAAGGGACGAATTTTGGCAAAAAGTGACAGGTTTTGACAGTGGTGTTAATATGGTCAGAGAAGGAGAGGCAGGAATCAAAAAAAAACCCAAACAACGTGCCGAATCGACAGGGACGATGAGGGTGCCATCAATAAAGATAGTAAAGGATGGGGGGGGGGGGGTAGGACCAGGTTTAGGCAGAAAGATCATTAGTTTGTTTTGTTTAGTTTTGAGTTTATGTTCAGTTCATCCAATTGGAGATAGCCAGGAGGCAGGTAATGTTGAATGCCTGTGAGCATGGTAATGTTAAATTATTGTTATCTATTCTGTTCTGACCATTAACCTCACCAACAGAAATAATTGTGACATTCAAACTTCTAGGATGGAGATATATTATAGGGGGCCCTGGCAATGTAGTACAACTGGTGTCCTTACTAGAGGGGGGTGGCATGGGGAATGCATAAATCAGACAAGTCCAGTTGTGGTCCTCAAACTGTAGTTGAACTCTAAAACCCCACTGTCAACCTAAGGCAATAATGTATATGCTGAAAGTTATATAATTAATGGCAATATCCTAGAATTGCCACACTTTTACATATGTCCTTTGTACGGCTGTGTGTTCTCGGCATGGGGTCTCCCTTATGCCCAATTTGCTCTGCCCCAAGCCATCACTGAATATGGGACTGATCATTGTGGAGCATTTTCTAAAACCCTTTTTGTTCTCTGCACAACAGGGGAGGTATTTGTGCTCAATGATGGCGGTGAAGTTGACTTGTATTTGGGGGAGATTTAGGCATATATAAGTATTCTATAAAAACTGAAATGTTTAACACTGGTGAGTTTATCTTCCAACAAATGTAATGGTCTTTATACCTTTATAGTCTAATATGTGAACATTTGCATGCCAGATGGTCAGATATTCTACTTAACAGCCTGTTTACCAATCCATTGCTCTTTTTTTTTTCAGTGGTGCCACACATTACAGATGCCATACAAGAGTGGGTGCTGAATCAGGCAAAGGTTCCTGTTGACAGTGACCAGAAAGCCCCAGATTTGTGCGATTGAAGTAAGTGGAGATCCTGTGCCAAGCTGCTTACACATTAGAGATGGTACATCTTTCTAGCCCCACAGGGTCTTATTAGCCCATGAACTGTCAACATTGAACTAACACTTAACAGGAGGACAGAAGAGTCAAGGACTTAAGGTGCCTATACAAGGGCCAACCTGTATGATATACTGACTGACTTGCACCAAGTGAATTGGACACCAATGTTATTATCACTGCACACCACCGGAAGTGACGCCGTCCTTTCACTAATTCTGTAGAAACTGTGTCCATCACAACTTGAAGGTGATCTGCGAATTGCGTCTTGTGTCACTTTAGTAAATGAGGCTTAATTTGTTCCTCCGGTAGCCTACAATGAAGTAGAGAGCTGCCTGGTATTTTATGTACAGTGTCTGACCAAGCAGCATTGCTGCCACTAACATGCTAAGAACTAGAAACCATGCAAAGCAAAATACACGTGTTACTTTGTCAAACGCAAACAATATATTGCTATAGTACTGGGCAAACAATGAACAATTACTATTTTGGTTTATGCTGATTTTCAGAATTTTGGCTGAAGGTGGAGTTGTTTGGTGGCAGTGCTGCTGAACTGCAACATCTGCTAATAGGCTCATGAAGACTAATGGCCAGATACCATAACACAAAGTAAATACTGTGCCTACAATTCATCAAATAGTCACAGAGGGAACAAGCAGAGCCACAGAACTGCTTCAGCAGTGGAATTAGAGGCTTGGGAGACACACGTGGGTGCTGAGACACTCCTTAGAGAGAGGCAGAACCGAGTCTATATTTCATTCTGTCTCATTTGAGTTTAACCCCAAGACCTCATTGTTTATGTTGCCCGAGTTTGATTATTCAGCTAATTATTTCTTCTACCTTGCTCTTTTTATAACTACTGTTTGTATATGTATGTATCTCTTATTGTGTCTTTGTACATTTCTTTGTAAAACATATTTTTTTGTATTTGAAAAAAAAAAATTATAAATACAAATCCTTATTTCCGACTGCAAGTGCAAAAATAGATGCAAAAGTATTTACTGGTGCCATTCATTAAAGGTATTTGTGTCCAAACACACTCCTTGTTCTTCAGTAAAACTATACAGCTATGGGATCCAGTATCTGGAAACCTAGCCAGTAAGTGCCAAATTATGGGAAGGCCATCTCCCATAGCCATTGTACTTGATCATAACTAAGATATACAGTAATTCATTTTTATTGAAGGCAAAACAATCCTATTGAGTTAAATTAATATTTATTTATTTTTACTGGACCCATACCAGTATTTAGAAATAAAAGCACATAAAATATAAAAGTTATATTGGGGTTTGGGGATTTTTTGCTCCCATTTCTCTCATGTTTTATATGAGATATAACTAGAATTCTCACTGTTTGGCCAGTATTTTATGGGTGATTACAGAAAGATCCCTTATCCAAAAAAACCCAAGTCCTGAGGATTCTGGATAACAGGTCAGTATTATCAGGGTGCAATTCTTTTCTCATCCTGTAACTGTACAATGCCTATGATTTGTACAGGAACCATTATTCTTTCAGTGTAACCCCTGCTGGGGGGGATGTATGATATCCCTTATTGGTATAAAGGGCACAGCGCCACTATAACTTCAATTTGAGAGGGGTTAGAATCACAAATATATTTCTGGTAGAACTTTTTTAAACAAAATCCTGCTGCTGATTGTATTTAATGATTATGAAATAGAAACTGATACAAGTGTCAGATGGAGCATCTGGAAAATATACCCGTGGTGAATAATTGGCCCTTAAATAGATTTAATTGGATCCCTTAGGTATTCTGAATAGTCTTCTTAAAACTTCTGAAAAATGAGGAGGTAGAAACTTATACACAAAGTAATAATATGCAGAGCACAATAACTTATCCTGTGCTGGAGTAGGAAATGCAATAAGGCAAAAACGTTTATTATTTGTGATAGGGTCAGATGCCATAGCTTCTAGTACCCCTCTAGTACCCCTCTAGTACCCTTATAAATAGCTACAGCAAGTACTATGTATTTTTTGCACTTTCTTTAAAAGGTATCCATACAGTAAGTAATTCTTTAGTGCAACATGGAGCTACTAGTAGCAGCTTCTTGCCACGGCTACAAATATATGAAATGCTGATGATTTACTGATAATTGTCTCTATGTATGTTTTAGCAGAGGAAATTATCAATATAGACTATGGCAGGGGATTTCCTGGCATTTAGTAGCCAAGACATGTAGCTGCTACTAAGTAGCTCCATGTGTTTTCACCCTTACACAAGAATGATATGGCTATCTTTATTGATTGATCAGTATCTGCCATTTTGTTTGCTTAGAAGTGAAAATCTTAAGCGTCATTTACAATCAACAAAGTGCAATTTCATATGGCTATCATTATAATGCAGTTTGCTTTTCACATACTATTGTACAGGTATGGCATCCTTTATCCTAAAACCTGTTATCCAGAAAGGTCCAAATCACAGAAAGGCCATCTCCCATGGATTCCATTTTAATAAAATAATTCAAACTTTTAAAACATATTTCCTATTTCTCTGTAATAATAAAACAGTACATGTACTTGATCCCAACTAAGATATAATTACCCCTTATTGGGGGCAGAACAGCCCTATTGGGTTTATTTAATGGTTAAATGATTCCCTTTTCTCTGTAATAATAAAACAGTACCTGTACTTGATCCCAACTAAGATATAATTACCCCTTATTGGGGGCAGAACAGCCCTATTGGGTTTATTTAATGGTTAAATGATTCCCTTTTCTCTGTAATAATAAAACAGTTCCATGTACTTGATCCCAACTAAGATATAATAAATCCATACTGGAGGCAAAACAATCCTATTAGGTTCATATAATGTTTAATGGTTTTTAGTAGACTTTAATTATGGAGGTCCAAATTATGGAAAGACCCTGTATCCAGAGTCTCCCCAGCTCCCAAGCATTCTGGATAACAGGTCCCATACCTGTATTTCCCCCTTATAACTGGCCAAACAACAACAGTTTGTTTATTTGCACTAAATCCTTTGTGAAAGACTCAGTATGTTCATTTCAGAGCAGATAAAGAAAACTGCCAAATAAACTTTGCCCTAGAAGCTAAGGTACACCTCACACACGCCGCTTAATGACAGAAATGCCAGCCGTTTTAGCTAACAATTTAAAGTTCTGGTTTGCACTTAATCTGGTTACTCTCAGTAGTAACAGCTGTTACATCTGCTGCGCCTGAAATCCAATAGTCACTCTTTTGGTAGGCTTCCAGATTTTTAATATGTAATTTTTGCCACTCTGGAATAAATGTAAGCTATGCTGCAAAATTAAATTGGAGCATATTCAAGTTACTAATAAGTAAGCAGGTTTACTGTCAGAACCCATAAGAGAACAACATTAAAATCTGACAGAAGAAACCACAGCAAATAAAGAATACAAATACTCAGTCCAAGTGCTATAATGATTGTTCAGATAAAAGAAACAGTGATGAAATAAATTCTATGTTGTAAAGCTACTGCCTGCAAAAAGAGCTCCAAATCATTGACAGCCGCAGGGCCGGAACTAGGGGTAGGCAGAAGAGGCAGCTGCCTAGGGCGCAACGATTGGGGGGCACTTTGTCATTGCCCCCCGCCGCTTGTCATTAGCCGTGGAGGCAATGACCGATCGGATTGCACCCCCCCCCCTCGCGTGTGCTTTGGCTTGCATGCGCCGCTTGGGGGGGGGAGTGGCCGACCGGGTTGACCGGGTTGCCTAGGGCGCCCAGTCAGCTTGGCCCGCCCCTGGACAGCCGGACTAACATTTAGCCCATAAGTGGGTCCTGCTAAAGTTCTAATGATGATCAGGTTTCCTGGGACTTCTGGAGTCAAAGACCTGAAGACCAGTTGTTAAACGAGGCAGATAACTTTGTTATAAACTGGGTACCTTTGTGTCCTCTTCAGGTTTCCAGCAGAAAAGAAACATTAAGTTTGGGAGTTGCCCTTGTTTCTTGTCGCAGAAACTTTAATACAAAATGAAAAGCTTATGTAGTACCCGTAACACCTAGGGGCTGATTTACTTACCCACGAACGGGTCGAATGGAGTCCGATTGCGTTTTTTTCGTAATGATCGGTATTTTGCGATTTTTTTGTATGTTTTGCGATTTTTTCGGATTCTTTACGAATTTTTCGTTACCAATACGATTTTTGCGTAAAAACGCGAGTTTTCCTATCCATTACGAAAGTTGCGTAAAAAGTTGCGCATTTTTCGTAGCGTTAAAACTTACGCGAAAAGTTGCGCATTTTTCGGCGTAAAGTTTAACGCTACGAAAAATGCGCAACTTTTCGCGTAAGTTTTAACGCTACGAAAAATGCGCAACTTTTTACGCAACTTTCGTAATGGATACGAAAAACTCGCGTTTTTACGCAAAAATCGTATTGGTAACGAAAAATTCGTACAGAATCCGAAAAAATCGCAAAACATACGAAAAAGTCGCAAAATGTTCGTTTTCAAGTCGGAACTTTTCCAATTCGGGTCGGATTCGTGGGTTAGTAAATCAGCCCCCTAGTCTTCATGTTTAATAGCTTCTGAAGGGAAAATCTAAGATTTCTCTAGTGGAAAACTGGTAAATAAGTCTAATTCAGAGAGCGGCATGTCTACTATTGTGTTATCTCATCTGCCAGGGAAAAAGAATTTATTCTGTTACTCCATTCTGCTAGAGCTTAATGTCTGCTGGGATTTGTTCAGATGCTTTGCGATTCAGTATTTCATTCTTCAAAGGGTGAAGTGTTTCTGCAAAGGAACATATTTCCCTATCGATTCAGAGATTATATGGAGATACTTCCTGACTTTTTTGACACAAAATGCAACTTCCCTCCCGCCAACTACAAGGATCAGAGAAATGACATTTGTATTGACTTTAGTTGACAGAAGGAACAACGCTCTATACTCACAGCAGACTGAAACACATTCCTGCAAATAGAATCAAGGTACAGGCTGTAGCATTATTAAATTGACTGGGTAAAATGTGCTCACAACAGGTTTCAGGCTGTTGTAGTCACTTTAATGCTGCTACAGACTTTACCTTGACACTTTTTGCAAGTGTGTGTGCATATAAACACGCTCCTGCGTTCCCACATGGGTGCCAATACATTCAGCCTTTCTCTTCTGGTGAATTGCGCTCAACTGCTCCCGGGGAACCCTCAAGCTACCGCCCCCCCGAATCTGGCAGTATCTCCAGGGCACTAAATTTGCACACCCCTCTTGGTGGTTATGAATGAACCTTCTTGTGTTTTGTATTGAGTTGCAGATTGCCTTTCTGTTATGTCCTTAAAATTAATTCTTTCCAAAGCTGATTTCATTGTACTTCCACCAGAATTTTTCTATCTCCTTCCAATTGCACCAACAGTTATGAGTGGCACCAATGTCCAACCACACAAGCTCACTGCCTAGAAGTCATTTTGTATCTGATTTCTCCACATCCAAACTTTTCCATTTTCATAAGCACAGCAATGCCCAAATTCACTCTTATTCATTTTCTCATTTCCCACAGGGACTTGCAACTTAGTCCTTACAGGCATTCCTGTATCAGTCTATCGGTCTTCCAGCCTTTGGACAGCTCTAAATACTGCCGCATCCTATTATCTGAACACTGCATACCAGGTGCTCCTTTGTGCAAATCCCTTTACTCCCAACTTTCTCTCAAATTAAATTCAAGCTGTTAATATTCAGCCAATGAACCCCCTCCCTGTATCTCTGAGCTGAACATACACTGCCCATGTTCTGTTTCTGACATTCATTTTTCCTTTTCACTCATTGCCTGATCCATTCCCAACTGCAAAATGTCTATCAATCCTCTCCCTGGCTTCTGGAATTCCTTACCAGTTTCTCCCCTTCCCTCAAAAACTGTCCAGTACTCCTAAAATGTTTTTTTAAAGAAGTGAGTGATGCACCCAACATTATCAGAAATAAGAGTTATAGAATGAAGAGTTATAACCAAAAAAGGTGTCAATTGTTCCCCATCCTCATATATTGTAAGCTTTGTGTGATGGACTCTCTAATCCTACAGCCTCGTTCTGAAATTATCCCTTGTCCACTGGCGTTAACTGTTGTTTCAGAACTTCCAGTATAGGCAGAGCATGCTGGGTAGGGATCCGCAGGAGTCCCATTATGACCCTGATTGCTGCTGTACTGTATTGTATTAAATCTATTATTACTAACATAATAATTACTATTCTTAAGAGTCATTTTTAATTATTCTAATCTGTCATTATTTTAATCAATCATCTAAGCTTCTAGTTTGAAAAACAAACAATTTAGTGCAAAGTTACCAAATGTTTCATGTTGGCTATGGTCCTTAAAGGAGAAAGAAAGGTAAAAACTAATTAAGCTTTATCAGAAAGGTCTATGTGAATACAGCCATAAGCACTCACAGAAACACTGACTTCTCTGTCAAAAGAAACAGGATTTGTTGTCTCCTTCCTTGTCTCTGTAATTCCTGTGCCTGCAGTCTGCACAGCTCTGTCCTCTTTCCCCTCTCCTGCTCCCCCCTCTCCTCACTCCCCCCCCCTTAGGAATGTGGATCTGAGCCAATCAGCAGAAAGCTTCCTTATAGCCTTACTAACTGAGCATGTACACCGGTCTTGCTCTTGGTGCAGGAGTGAGGCATTATGGGAACTTTCAGCTCAGTGTTTTTTCTTCCTGTTTGGCTTCTGATCATCTGAACAGGAGAAATATGGGGAGACTTAAGGGCACTATTGAGAGAACTGAAGCTATGCCTGCAGCTTGAGATTAACTCTTTACTAGCCTTTCCTTTTCCTTTAATAATGGCCTGCATACATGATCATATACAATTAACTGTATGCAAATAAAATGCAGTTTATCCTGTTTTCCTTCAACACCACCAGGGTGCAAACATTATAGTTACCCTAGAGGGATGCAGGCTGGATTTGATTTAAACCATAGGAATATAATGAAACAACCCAGTTACTATTTATCTTATTTTAAATTAAATACCCACGAACCCTACTCTTCCTGTAACTGGTTATTAATAGCAAATGGGAGTGTTTTTTTATATGGCAAATAAAACGAATTTAAATAGAAGCGGAGAATGAAATGTGGAGCCAGGGACAGCTTCTCTATCTTATTAGAGATACAATGAATATGTTTTCTAAATCTATATTAACCACATGCAGTGAGGATATTCCCAGATGTTGAATATCACATTTAATGCATTTTATTAGTAAAAAAAGAACTGTATCTGCCAAATATTTCATTACTCTGCTTGAAATCCTGCATAAGAACAGCAAATAATTTAATTTATAGGGACATTTAAAGGAGAACTAAAGCCTAATAATAAATATGGCTAGAAATATAGGTATCTTATATGTTAAACTTACTAAATCCTAGAGCAGTGATCCCCAACCAGTGGCTCAGGAGTAACATGTTGCTCCCCAACCCCTTGGATGTTGCTCCCAGTGGCTTCAGAGCAGGTGCTTATTTTTTATATCCTAGATTGAAGGCAAGTTTTAGTTTCATTAATATCAGGTGTACTGCCAAACAGAACCTCATGTAGGCTGCCAGACTATATACATTCTACCAAACAGCCAATAACAAGCCACATTTGGCACTCCAGGAATATTTTGATGCTTGTGTTGCTCCCCAACTCTTTTTACATTTGAATGTGGCTCATGGGTAAAAAAGGTTGGGGACCCCCGGCCTAGATGATCCAAAATTATCAAGGCCTTAAAAGTTGTCCAGCTTGGATCTTGTTAGGTCACCTTTTGAGTGTCAGCGACACTGCATATGCTCAGTGCGGTCAGCTGTTAGGAAGCTGACCATGAACAAGCTGACCATGGTAATTGAATTCTGTTTCAGTATAGAATGGTATCTGTGCTGCCTTGTAATCAGTGCCGGATCTCAAAACCGGGCGCCCCTAGGCCGCCCCCCCATTCGCGCAAGCGTGCATGTGCAGGCATTTAAACTCCCATACGGAGCAGTGAGGAGAAGTCCTCATTGCTCTGTATGGGAGTAAAATGTCAAAATTTTGTTGCGGCGGGGCGGCATGCCGCCCCTAAATTTCTGCCGCCCTAGGCCCAGGCCTTAGTGTCCTCGCCAGAAATCCGGGCCTGCTTGTAATGTATATCTGAATGACTGCCATTACTAATTAGTCCTTTATTGTGATTTTTATGTTATATATTTAGAACATGTGTGCAGTAAGTCAGCACAAAGGAAGATGGTGTGCTACTAGGGGCATCTTCTGAGGCACAGTACTTTACTGTTAAAAGGCTGTGGTTGCCTTGGGCTGGTAAAGAAGCCCAAAACATAATACACAGTGTTTTTTTATCACGCTTTTTTGTTAGTACTCCTTTAATATTTACAGGGGCAGTATAACTACTTGTTCATGAGTGCAATAATATGACTTGTGCTGAATGTACTTTTTGCCTATTATTAAGTAAAGGGCAAAAAACAGGGCAAAGAGGGAAACTGAAGCTTCATGTTTGAGGCAGAGAAGTAGCATACAACCTGACAAGCCATAGAGACCAGGTAAATGAGAGCAAGCTCACAAACGTGTCACACTGACTGGAGGCTTGCCTGAGGGTTGGAACAGGAAGCGCAGTAGTGGAGAGAGGCCGGAGAGCCAAAACAAGGTACCAAGGGGTCAAACAGGAGAATTGTCCGGGTCGGGGCAGGCAGAGAAGGTTTACAAATGAAGATCAGGCCAAACAGGAATCAGAATAACAGGAACTGCAAGAATAAACTCAATAACCAAGCAAAGACTGTATGTACTTGGCGACTATTTAAAGGCAGAAAATGGCGCCAAAATGCGAGTACGTGTTTTTGTTAGCACGCGTTGCATTGCATAAACCTTTACGCATGCTGGAACACAAGCGCCTGCGCACATGATCCAGCCATGTATTCTGATGTGGTTGGTCCAACGCAATAGCAAGCACCCTTACACAACCACTATACTTTGTTGTGACTGTTTTGTTAGCAGGAGATCATTATGCAAGGAGAATATCTGTGTATTATCTAATTATCTAGCTCACAAACATGGAGAAGTTTTAGTTTTCCTGCTTGCCCTCAAGAAATAACTAAAAACCATAGACTTTTCATGATTGAAATAATAGGCAAGAAGTATGTTCAGCATTTGTTCAACACATAATGGTATGGTCTATAGGAAATGATCCTCTTGCTGTTTCGGTCTTTACCATTACCACACTTCTAGTCATTTGGCCTTCATTCTATTTTTTAGAATTTATAATGCTGACTGGAAGAGATAAGGAGGCTTATGGGGAAAAGATATGACAATAGTCGAACAGTAGCAATAAAATGCTGGTAGCTAGTGCTATCCCGCCCTCACCGTGAGGGAGCTGCCAGTGTGGGGGGCCATATTTAATCACAAGCATGAGCTATGAGAGATCCAAGCAAGCATACCACATGTCACTTATATATACATATTTATTGTATTTATTTATTATATCACTTGTCCTCCCTGTGTGTAATTTTGTATTCTGTAAGACTGTACAGCGCTGCGTACCTTTGTGGCGCTTTATAAATAAAGTTATACATACATACATATTGTGGATAAGCCAGAAAACATTTAGATGCCCGCCCCCCAGCCCTTGTTTTGCAAACATTTGTAAATAAAACTTTTAGAAATGGTTTGCTCAGATCTGATTGGGTTTGTAATGCCCCAAGGCTGCATAATTAGCATGGCTTTCTTTAGAATGACATTTTAGCACAATCATTTATATAGCTAGCTTCTGCGGTCTGGCCAGTTGTCTATTCAAGACTCATTCATAAATGAATTCTGATGAACCACGAGGCAATTTTATATTCAAGCGAATTGTGGATAAGTAGGGTACAAACAAACCAGGTGACAATGGAGAGACCAGCTGGCTCGGGGTGGTTATGATTCCAGGTTGCTCACTGAGACGCATTCAGAGATGGATAGCTGTAACGAAATATCAAAACAGGATTATGCACCATCGGTCTCTGGAATGCAGAATAGGTGATCTGAGATATTTTTATCTTCTGAGCCAGATGGAAGAATTAAATAAACAGAAATTCACTTGCCATTGTGTTACACATTTGGAGCAAAAAGAGACAAACATGCACAGGGTCTGTTTGACCTTGAATGAAGGAAGCATCAATTAACTTTTACAGTGGTAGGAAGTCTCTTTGTTGTAACATTCAAGGCTGATATCCCAGTTCCCATACTGAATTTAAATACAGGGTTACTGCAATTAACTCTTTATGAAAAGTTGATCCATGGACTGGTCCAATTGCCATCTTGGAGTCAGGAAGGAATTTCCCCCCCTCAATGGAGAGACTTCAGATGGGGTTTGGCACCTTGCTCTAGCAGTTAGGCAGGTTTCATTCACATCAAAAGGTTGAACTTGATGGGTTCTGTGTTAAAGATGGGTTGTCACAGTGGAACTTGCCAGTGGGAATTAAGTGCTTCACTGCCAAACATACTGTACCAAATTGTCTGTGTATTTTACTTTAATTTATTAGGGCCTACAGGAAGAGTCCAAAATTGTGGTGAGATGATCAATGTTAAAAACCTGTAATAGAGTACAGAGGCAAAAATGGGAAATGAGGGACAGCTAGCAACTATGTATTTAATATATTATTTATGCCAGAACATGTTATAAATGATAATATTAAATGGTGCCTAAAGTGAATAATACTTGCACATTAGTGGGGTCATTTGCTATGACCCCAGACACAAGTGCTAGACCACTCAAAATTTGAAAAGCACTTTTGCCTTTTTGGACTGATTTTGATAGGTGCAAAATATAGTGCTAGTGGGTGCATAGGGCAGGTGGTAAGTACAGGGCTGTGGCCTCCATTCTCTGGCAATCCCTGACTTGTACATCCGAATAACATGCAAGTTAAAGTGGCCATACACAGGCTGATTTTAGCTGCTGATATCCTTAAAGGTGGCCATACACGCACCGATATTATCGTACGAAACCTCGTTTCGTACGATAATCGGTGCGTGTATGGTATGTCAGCGAGCCGACCGATATCGCAGGAAGCTGCTGAAATCGGTCGGCTCGCCGATCGGCCAAGTTAGAAAATTTTGATCGGGCGCCATAGAAGGCGCCTGACCAAAATTCTCCCTTCAGAGCTGAATCGGCAGAAGGAGGTAGAAATCCTATTGTTTCTACCTCCTTACCTGCCGATTCAGCCCTGAATGGTGTGTGGCGGATCTGACGATGTTTCGTGCGACCGATGGTCGTACGAAACATCGTCGGATCGCCACGTGTATGGCCAGCTTTAGACTAATTTAGCAGCTTATCTGCCCTGTATGGGCACCACCAACAGCCTTCCTGACCAACATCTGTCTTGAAATTGGGCAGATCTCAATTGGACAGGTTTGATTTTTCTGTCAGATGGGGGCTGCATCGGCTTGTTGATATGGTCCTGATCCAACGGTGCCTGTGCCCACCATTTTAATATGAATTACCCCGATATGGCCCACCCATATGGGAAGAAGATCCACACGCTTGCTTGGCTTTCTAACCAAACAAGCGGATCTTAAAGTGTATGGCCAACTTTAGGCTAGGGGTGGACACCTATATGCCCCAGGCCACCACTCATAGATTTATATATAGGTACCTATATCATAGATTTTCTTTTTTTAGAAAAAAAATTAAAAAACTCACCCAGCCGCTGCTGGAGAGCTCCTGTGGAAATCCAGTGAAGGAGCTGGGGGGGGGGGGGGTCAAGAGGTATGCAGCTGTGACACTTCCCATCTTCGGACTGGGGGGGTGCAGGGCTGGCAGGGCCCACCAGGTTTTTTCCCGGTGCTCTGCCAGTCCAGTCTGACCTTGTCACTTCCATTAACTATGGGGTGCACCCAAGGCACAGGACCTACATACAGCCACTTGACAGGGGTGCCAGGGCACATGCCTACTGCGTTTACTGTATTTAAACCCCCCTACAGACTCAGCCACATGTAAGGACTCCCTTCCCCTAACCCTCTGCAATAATCACTGTTGGGGTGACAGTATAAACCCTTAGCACAAATTCCTGAAAATAATTTCTTGCCATATCTCTTCATCTAAACAGACAACTGATCCCACACATTTTTCCAAGCAAATCTGAGCATTAAAAGAAAATGGATATTTCTAGAGAAGAGCTGAAACTGTGAGCGTAGAACAGTTTAGTGGTTACTATGCAGAAGATGATAAATATAGCTTGTATCTCCAGGGCTACATTTGGTGTAAGGCTCTTAGGAAGAGCGTATTTTTAAAGAAATGATTGGAAATGATCTTTTTAGTGTAGGGAAATATTGAGTGGGAGTGACTCCAGTGTATGTGTGTGTGTAAAACCACTCCATAATACTTGCTTACAGCTAATGATTAGGGTCAGATTTGATGCAACATAGCATTATTTTTCTTGATTATTATGATAAATACATGTATCTGACTTTTCTCTGCCTGGTGGCTCTTTCCGATGGCCTTTACATATTTATATCATTATACCATGTATTATGCAGACACATTTTTCTTGCCCAGCGTCATGCAGAATGTGTAAATTGTCGTATAAATCAATGCATTATAATTTCTTGCGTACAGAAAGTAAATTACTGCTGAACAAAGTGGGTGGGTGAGTTACTGAGAGGAGAGTTGTGTGTCAGGGTTATTAATGAGAATTGGTTATTTCAAGTCTGTTTACATAAATGTGTATGTCATAGAGCAGTGACTAATTGTAAAGTCAACTTTCAAGTCATTTTCACCTGCTATCTATTTTGTTCCCCCCCCCCACCAACTCCATTAGATTTAGCCACAAAAGTCTGTCCGCAAGCAGGTGGGACAGTTTGTAAAGCTTGGCACCAGAGGGCTGCCTGACTTACACTACAATCTTAGATACATGCCCTTGGTGTCTATAGAGAAATACACCCCTGCCACCACCAATTGAAATGCACAGCATTGTTTGTTATCTAAATGCTACATACAGTATTTCTCTCCTAATTTCATTTTAGCTGTATTTTCTTGCTTGGGAGGGCAGTAAGCATAGCAGTTAGGGTTGCCACCTGGCTGGTAATTCACCGGCATGTTAGGTAAATCATCTGCTAGTGTTGTTTAACAGAATCCTGCATTGAAATCCCTTTTTAAAAAACAGAAACAGATTTTTTTATATTTAATTTTGAAATGTCAAATGGGGCTAGGCATATTCTTTATTTCCCAGGGTGCCACAGCCATGTGATCTGTGCTCTGATAAGCTTCAGTCACACTTTACTGCTGCGCTGCAAGTTGGATTGATACCCCCACTCCCAGCAACCGATCGGCAGAACAATGGGAAGGGAACAAGAACAGCAGCTCCCAGTAGGTATCAGAATAGCACTTAATAGTAAGAAATCCAAGTCTGGCTTGGGACTCCTCCAGTACATGGGAGTAGGAGAAACAATAGGTTATGTAGGGACCCATAGAGTTAAGCTCCCTATGGCTTTAAACCCTACCTCTTCACATATTATACTGTTACTAGGCAGAGTGCTATGTATCTAGTTTGCACTTGATAGTGTACTATCAAGTAACATATACCTCTGCTGTATGTGAGTATCTGATAACCCTGTTTACCATCGTGTCTTGGACAATAAACTTGTATTATAGTTTACTACAAGAACCTCTCTGGCGTCCATATTTACTACACCGGCACTAGCTTGGGAAAAAAAGCAAATGGCACACAGAGCTATGAACTAGGGTACAAGCCCTTCAAAGTTTTATTGCGGAGGTGCAATGTTTGGGGGCAGAATAACCCCTTTATCAAGCTTGATAAAGGGGTTATTCTGCCCCGAAATGTTGCACCTCCGCAATAAAACTTTGAAGGGCTTGTACCCTAGTTCATAGCTCTGTGTGCCATTTGCTTTTTTCCCAAGCTGGTTTTGGGAGGGTGCCGATCCCTCCAGCAGTGTGCACCGGGCATTTATTACTTTGGAGAGCCAGGGTGTGCGGAAAGGGTCTCTGTTGTGCCTACACCTGCACTACACAGCTAAGGTGAGTTGTAGTTCAACTACACCCCCTGCTCCGTTCAGGTCTCTTCCACCTAAGCGAAGGCCCATCCTAAAAAAGGGAGTCACATGTAACCCATGCTCACCTAAATCCTAGCCTGGTTTTAACCATTCCATAGCCAAACAAGTGTTACAGTTACCTGAAAGTAGTTCTAATGTGTAGCGCTGGCTCCTTCTGAAAGCTCAGACTCAGGCACAATGCACTGAGATGTCACTTACACACCAATATTACAGCTAAAAATACATTTGTTGGTTCAAGATCAAAATTTTAAATGATATAGTGAATGATTTGCTATGTAAACAGTGCAATTTAGAAATAGGCATTTCTTACAATGAAATGAAATACAAATTAGTTGATAGGATTGATTACTTGCATCTTTGTCTTCTCTGTGCATACAGTATAATTGTTTCTCTGTCACTGTATGCCCTCAAAGTGAGTGGGGCCCAGTATGGCCACCCCCTATTTGGACCCCCATTTCATGAAGGAAAGTAGAACTATGGTACTTTGTGAAGTGAAGGGTAATGAAAGTGAATCACTATCATAATTTGTTGCTGCAATTTACACAGAAAATGTAAACAGAAAATATTTTGTTATTTATTAGGGTCTCTCTCCATGGTGAAGTTCTAATGCCCTGACAAACACTCCCTGCTGCCAGACACTGTCTGGTCCCTGCGGGGGCATTTAGGTGGGAGAAGATGTGACATTTCATTCTATCTCTCAGCGTATGGCAGCCTGGATAGGAAACACAGCATTTACATAGGTAAATTTCATGCTGCTCATGCACACTAAGCCTCTAAACTAAAAACTGTCAGTCATGTCTGCACTATTTTATACACAGATACATCTCATTTAAGGAAACTGGGGCTCCAATGTTACTAATACTCTTTCCTCATATAAGAGTTTTCATTGGTTTCTGTGATTTCTATAGAAAACACTATTTTTACCCAGGTTACCCCATTGTTGGCAAAGCCAGGATCACAAACACTTGGATAAAATTCCCTGCCACTTCGGGTGTGGGTTGTCATTGCCCAGCCCAGCACATGTACCTTTTCATTTTTGCCTGCAGCTTGGCTTGAGAAATCTCTTTGCAATATTGGGCTGGGTTGGGCCAGATTTAGAAGGTGCGAGTTGGTAACCCTCACAGTACAATACTCACTTACAAAGACACGTGTGCCCTTGCCATTGGCAGGTGCAAAAGAATCCTTTACGACCCAAAGTAATGTAATTACAGCAGCACTGGAAGCTGCTCTCTCCGCAGTTATGACTCATGAGTCAAAACAAAAGCAATTGTGTGTGTGATAGGAAATTAGGTGGCGTTATTTTCAGTTCTCTGGAACTTTCTCTGTGAAAAATGACAACTGGATGTGATTCATTTGGTGCAAGTCAGCTGCGCCTATTGATGAAACCTGCTATGGGAACACTTAAATTATCTTCAGATTAGTTTGGTACTAGATCCAGGGGTCCATGCCACCAACAGACTCTTGCATGTGAACAGAAAAGTTAGATGAACGCAATAGCATTTGGTACATCTGCAGTACATGCCAGAGTATGGAGTGTGTTTGGAGATAAAATAACTTAAATTAATGGTGTCCAGCATCAGACTGGGCCAGAAACCCGGTCCCCGCCGACGCTCGACCACTGACCTCTCTCCCCTGATCGTGCATAAGGGTTGTGGTTGGGTGGGTGGTGTTCCCTAGGCCCCAGTGGGCCCTGCACACCCCAGTGCAACCTTGATATTGTCAATATCCTCAGGAACTGCCCTTAAAGGAGATGTAAATGTTAAAAAAAAAAACATATATTCAGCGTTACACAACTATTCTTTACAATTTGCTATACATTCATTTTTAATATGTTATCCTGTTATCCGCTGTTTCCAGCACTTACCCGTGGCGTCTTACTATCACATGCGCCATCTTTTAACTCCTTCCTGAGGAGCGGAAGCCCCCACCCTTCTGGGAAGCCTGCGCACGTCTGCATGGGTGTGCGATGACTGTGTAATACAAGTGCGCACCTTGCAGCAGGGACGTGCGTGCCGGTCCCTGAGATCACGCTCAAGATCTCGCACGATTTTATTTCAACACCAGGCGCGCTCCTTCTGACATCCAGCGCCTACCTTCTACCTGCTACGTGCACGAGCTTTGGGGGAAAAAAAAAAGCCTGCTCATGCACAGGCTCTGAACAAGGAAGGAGTGGAATAGAGCAGAATGTAACTCAGCAACCAGGTAAGAAAGAACAGAGGGACAAAGGTAGGCTATTCTGGGAGGCTGTTTCGAGTAATTTTAACAATAGAAAAAAAAGGTTTACTTATTCTTTACCAGCACAAAGGTAGATATTAAGTATTGGTGCTGAATTCAGAATTACACTCAAGATGTACATGAAATAAGCAGTGTGGTTTGTGTCCTGATTTAGAAACCAATTAGCAAATTTCTTAATGGTCCATTTACCGCACAAAACTTGACATGGTCATTGTTCCTGTAAAGTATTTCCTGGTAACTTTTCCTACAACCTGATGAAGCACGGCCCATTGGGGTCTCTTATCTATGCAATGTTCAATATTTTGACTTGTAGGAGTTTGATATTTATTCTGAGTTTCTGAACCTGCTGCTGCTATGGACAGCGTTTTGTTTAAGGGCTGCGACCCAGCTGGAATTTTAGCAGCCTAGCCGGTACACCTGCCAAGGAAGTTATGGAAAGTTGTTCAACAACGTACTTGCTGGTAAATCTGAAATACCCTTTCCTTGCGACCCTGACCCATACACTTAATCCCCAGTCAGCTCTAATCTTACCTCTGTTCTTCCAAATTCTACCCAGAATCCACACATCATTTATTGCATTTATTGTAGGTATAGTCCAGCCGTACTTTATTCTCAAGTTATAATGAATTTCTGTTTTTCTCAGTTATGACCTAATCTCTGTCGCAGTTCTGTGCCTAATCACATGCATTTAAAGAAAAATGTGCAGAAACTCGCAGTCCTAAAATATCTTGTCGCAATTATCAAACAGTTCCAGCCTGTCAGAAAGGAGCTAAAATAATTTTTCCGGCCTGAGACAAGTCTCTGGATGGGAAAATGAGTCCATTATGTAAATCTCATGCCTAAATGAGAAAGCAGAAAACCCAAATATTAACGAGATGCTCAGTAATGCGAGTGATTGGATGTGACGGGGACATGCTTGCAATTTGCGTGCCACACGGCCAAGGTTAGAAACTTTCATTGCCTGTGGATATAGAATAAGTTCTGTTTCTCAGATCAAGCCGAGCTGGGTATGAACAAAGGAGAGAAGAATAAGAGATTTCTTTCTGACACTTTGAATTCTGGCCTTGGGTGTCGCTTCTGTTTATGAGCAATAAGTACATACAGAATCCTACTGACAAACTGGCCACATACTGATCCCTTTGGTTTGTGGGGGAAGGCGCTCCTTTGGGGTTGAATAAACAGTATATTTTTAACCCCTTGTTGTTAGAATAAAATCTACTCTAGAACAGCATGTCTGGAGTTAATCAAGAAGGCTAATGAAGGAAGGCTGGTTCCCATTGGGGGGAGTTCTATATATTAGGAATATTCCCGTAGTTTCAGCATCCTTCAATGAGTACTTTGATGGCTTTCTCGTGGGGTTTAAAGGAAAAGAAACACCAGCAATTAAATATTTGCCACCTCTTTATGCTTCATTACTTAATATCCCTTCTTCTGCACTTTGAGAAGGTCGTGAATCTGTATTATAAAAAGCTCAGCCTAACGCAATAGACTGGGTGTGAAATAGTTTAAACAATAGATAAAAGATGGCTGAACGCAGCGGAGCTGATAACAAACACACTGCAAGGAAAAAATAGTGCTTAAAGGGGTTGTTCACCTTTGAGTTAATTTTTAGTATGACGTAGAGTGTAATATTCTGAGACTATTTGCAATTGGTCTTCATTTTTAATTATTTGTCGTTTTTTAGTTTCATTCTCAGTTCAAGAGCTCTCCAGTTTGGAGTTTCAGCAGATATTTGGTTGCTAGGGTTCAAGTTACCTTATCAACCAAGATGTGGTTTGGATGAGAGACTGATAAATGAATAGGGGAGGGTCTGAATAGAAAAGAAAGTTACAAAAAGTAACAGTAACAATAAAACTGTAGCCTCACAGAGCAATAGTTTCTGGCTGCTGGGGTCAGTGACCCCCATTTAAAAACTGCAAAGAGTTCCAAGAAGAAGGGAAATAATTCAAAACTCTAACAAAATAATAATAACAAATAAATAATGAAGACCAACTGAAAAGTTACTTAGAATAGGTCATTCTATAACATACTAAACGTTAGCTTAAAAGTGAACCGCCCCTTTAAGTGAAATTACTCTCCCTTGTCCTGGATGGAAGTACAGTAGCTGTAATGTCAGCTCTTTTCCTATGTAACATAATACACGCGTTTCGGTGAGTCGTGTGACAGAAGCCACATAACTAAGCACCGATGATGTTAAAAGTCATCTAGTAGTTCCATGGCCTGTATAAAAACACTCAGCTAAATATTTTACATTGGGGGTACAGTATTTATTATCATGCATATGTTTCAGTAAGTCACGTGACACAAGTTACATGCTCGCTCATTATGCGCATGTGAGTATCGCAACATGGCTGCCTGTAGGGCAATAGCCTCGCACTATGGGAGGCTATTGTTTCAAACAGCATAGATACTGGCACAGCAAGGCAGTTATAAGCAGGAAAAACCTGCGCGTTTATTTAGTGCAACACAGTAACGTTTGGGGGTGAACCCCTTCGTCAGGCAAACTGGAAAGTGAGGCCAATTAACATTTAAAGGGTATGAATGTGACATCACCAATTGCCAAATTGTCAGTACAGGGGTAGTTAAAGTCCATTCTATGAGCAAAAGTAATAGCACCGTGCAATATACAAAACATTATTTTATACAAGCTGAAAAAGCAAATTTAAAAGCACAAAAGAACTACATTTCCCTCTTATACTGAAGTGCAGGACATGTCCCTGGTTCATTTCTATTCAGTATTCATTCCTGTAAATAAAGGAAAAATGGTTTAGAAATACAAAAAAACAGAAAAACGCAAAAGGCATGTTATATTAAATTTCTCATTTAACCCCCGCAGCACCCTGGATTGGAGGGCCCAAATCCAAAATGACTCACGTTGCAATAAAGTATTTGCCAAGGCAGTTGTGATACCCTATGGGCTTTTTCAAAAAAAATGTTTTGCTAACGCAGTCTCCATTCTCTTTTTCTCTGAGATGGTCGCCGCTTGCCTCTTGTCCTCCTCCTTAGCTGGTTGGTAATTTCGGATAGAGGACTCTTTTAACCGGGTTTTTTCAGCTCTGCCCGTTTGCCCCACGTAAGCCAACCCACATGGGCATTTCATGCAATAAACAACATCAGAGCTATCACAATTAAAATGACCATGAATGTGTAGTTTAGAACCTTTTTGGGGGTGGGTTACATTCCCCCCTGGAATGATTCCATTGCAGTGTCCACAATTATAGCACGGGAATGTTTCCAATCATATTTTTTTGGTACTTATACTGGGGTTTCTTATTCGCAGATTTAATCAATTCTCTGACAGTTCTAGCTTTTTTTGTAAGAGAATATAAGTGGTTCACAAAAAAGTTTACCATACTTAGGCTATTGTTTCCCCAACTTCTCAACTTTCCTAATGTTGTGGTGACCCCCGACCATAAAATTATTCCTAAGACCATTGGAAATATGTGTTTTCCGATGGTCTTAGGCGACCACTGTAAAAGGGTCATTTGACCCCCAAAAGGGTCCCGACCCACAAGTTGAGAACCACTGTATAAGGTGATAGGTGCCCTTTAACAAAGAAGTAGGTGAGTTATGTTATGAGTTTCTGTACCAGACCAAGACGACCACAGCCTGTAAACTGATAGCAACATGCTCTGTGCTGCTGTTATTTACCTGAGCTTAGAGACTGACTCACAATACATAGTATATACATAAAATTTAGTATATTAGTAATTAAATCACATTTTCGTTACATGGCAGCTCAGAAACCAGCACGATCAACATCAGAATTAGATAATCAGCCCTGTAGCATCAGCTTATATGACATGTTAAGCTTATTTCTGCTTCATAATTTAACAACCCCTAAGCTCAGCTTCTCAACAGCTGCCCAGAACCCACTGAGCATGTGCAGTGTCACTGGCACTCTGTGCACAAGGCCTAAATCATTACTGATGTGGAGGTTTTTAAACTTCAGTCTGGTTCAGTAAGTTCAGTATATAAAATACATAATTTCTTCCCATATTTCTTTTTAGGGTTTGGGTCTTCTTTAAGTTGCTATTTATAAATACCCCTAAATACCCTACTAATTGTCCAGAACCATTCAGTTATATAGAGCTATATATATAAAAGCTCATGTCGAACTGATTTTGGCAACACATTGGACCAATAAAATTATTTGTTTACACATTTTCAGACCAAATATCCAATAAGAATGATCATAGTCCTACAGTTCAGAATATGTACAGCCTATAGTATCTAAGGATTTTAGGGGAATAAATTGTTATATATTTAGAGTTATTATTCTAATGAACCCATGGCTTTTAATAAATGCAACAAAAGGGCATTGTCTTTTACTTTAACACTAATAACTACTAAAAATAAGCTCCTCTACGAATATCCAGAGAAACATCGCTCCTGAAAACTGCATATTCAGAATAATACAACACAATAGCTAATACACTCACATTACTTTTTTGGTTCTTAAATGTAGTTTGCCTTTTGCATGATTCATTGGCTGAGATTTTTCAGGGCGCCCCAGGGAATGACTATGTGCCCTGAAATCTAAAAACAATTGATTTAATGTTGCCATAGCAGCCTTAAAAGGAAAATTGCAGTGCTGGTCCTTCTGCCTTGATACATTACATTTTGTTTATTAATATCACATTTTGCTCTCTGTGAAAGGTAGCAGACAAATATTGTGATTTTATCATGAAGTATATGCTGTACTGGGCACAGCATTGGTAGGACAGGGGTAAATTTCACTAATGCATTTGTAAAAAAAAAAAAAGAAAAAACGGAAGAGCAGTAGGTTGAGAATAAAGGAATAGGTAATATAATGCTGCAATTTAATGTAAAACGGAATGTAACAGAGATTAAAACCAGGTCTTAAAAAGAAAAAAATGCTAACTAAAATATAATATATCAAGGCAGAAGGACCAGCACTGCAATTTTCCCACAGCAACCAATAAGATTGTTTTTTAAAAAATGTAACCAATAATGGCTGCCTGCTCTTTAGAATGCAACAGATAATATTATACAAGTTTTTGTAACCTATAGCAATCAGACAGGTTTCTATGGCTTACAAGACTTTGTGCAGTTGTTGCAGTTTATATAACATTATGTTCTAAGACTTATAGAGAGTTCATGAGTATTTGAGGGGTGTCTGAGTATGTGAGGGTGTCTGAGTATGTGAGGGGTGTCTACCCACATAGCATCTATTGCCCCCCCACACACAAACACACACACAAGGCTGACGCTAGTCAGGACACCATGGCAAAAGGGGCCAAAGAGACATGAAGTTGCATTTTGTGGCTTATAAAATGGTTGGGGCTTGTGGTAGAGTACGTGGAGTTCATGTAGATCAGGGATCCCCAACCTTTCTTACTTGGAGACTTGGAGAGCAACACAAGCATCATAAAAGTTCATGGAGGAGCCAAATAAGGGCTAAGACTGGCTATTAGGCAGCCTCTATGCACACTATCAGCTTACAGGGGGCTTTACTTGGTAGGAAATCTTGTTTTTATTCAACCAAAACTTGCCCCCAAGTCAGGAATTCAAAAATAACTCCCTGGTTTGGGGGCACTGAGAGCAACATCCAAGGGGTTGGGGAGCAACATGTTGCCCCTGAGCCACTGGTTGGGGATCACTGAAGTAGATCATGGGCCGGGCTTGGGCATAATGGGGCATGGTGGGGTGGATCAGAAGCATAGCTATGAGTGTGAAGAGCATCTTGTTTTCACTGGAACCCTATTCTATTTGTTAGCAGTACTGAATCATGAATCAACTTTAAGCCTCCTGAGGGCAAAACACACACAAGGGGGAGGGGACACCTATGTGCCCCTCCCCTGCTGAAAGCACTGTATTCATTGGTTGGAGGGTGCAGAGACCTGTGGCAATCCTTTTGCGCAGGGCTGGGTGCAGGTGCAAAAAAATATGGAGGATTGTGGGAGTTTTTGCACCTTGCAATATGCCCTTCACATAATAAATAATGCCTTGTGATAAGGGCTAGATGTCTATTTTAGAGTAGGTGCTCCACAGTATGCCAGTGCTCCAGTGTATGCAAGGGAGTCCTAGTTAGTGGGCCAATGTGCCCAACTCCACATAGCACCAGAGCCAGGGTTTTTGGATTTCTTGATAGTCCACATTAAAAAGGGAAAACAATATGCATTATTACTTTGAGTTTGAGAGTTGAGAGGTTCCGTTTTTTTTTTTTTTTATTTCCAACTATGAAATATATAATACAAAGGAAGGAAGTAATTGCGTTCACAGCTGCTACAGGCCTGTAATGCACAGAACCCCAGCTGAGGAGCACTGCAGCCAGAAAGTGGAAAGCTTTTTATTTTACAGATATCAGCCAGTTGCCATTAAACAACGAGTCTGGTGTTTCATCTGAGCAGCAGGTTGGACTGAACAATCAAATCATTCCCCTATTGTTCATGATATATAAACCATCACCTGCTTAAAGATAATGGGAACAGAGTTCACATGGGTGCTATGTTTGTTTGGCTTCATACACAGGTAGCTGGGCACCCAACAGCTACAGAAAAGTCACAATCACCCCAATATATTGTTTTGTTGCTACTGTTTTTGTTATTATAGGAATAGGTTTGGGATAACTTTCTGGAGCAATATTTCAAATTACTAAATAAGTCCCATGGGGAGCAACAGACGTGGGGATTCACAAAAGCAAGATGCTGCTGTGATGTTCATGTGATTGGCTGATTGGCTGTCGTTTCCAGCCAGTTAGAAAAATGTCATGTATACATGCTTGTCTTTTATTGGCCAGTCCTTGTATTCCATAAAAACCTAAAACAAAAATTAACATTCTCATACTCATTCTACTTGTTGGCAGGGCCCCTGCCCAGTGGTCTTTTCTGTCAGACTGCCAGGTGGCAAAATGCCAGTTATGACTCTATAGCATGTATTTGCAGAGCTCCATACTCTAATGGTGGCGGCTTTTATGCCAATACAGAAAACATTTACCATTGCAAAGATATATACCCTAAGAAATAATTTCTTTCTATCTTATATTTTTTTAGTTTTTTTTCTATAGTGTTTGTCAAGCAAAATAAATGTCACTATATAACTCTAACACTATATTAATAATATCAATCTTGTTTCCTTCAGTCTTGGAATTACACAATCACAGCAAACAGGCAGGCTCCATTTTGTGGACACTGTTAGTAAGGCAAGATTTGAATCACCCCAAAATGTTGTTGCCAGAATGGGGGGCCTGATGCACATGCCTATAAACTGGTTACATAATTAGATGGTATGGAGGGAGGGGGAAAGTGAGTGCTTAATGGAAAGTAAAAGTAATTGTCTGCCCCACCTCATAGGCAATATATGATTGACAGCTGGGATTTTGAAATGCCTTTATAATGGGTATGGGTGTGTTAATAAAAAAAAGGAATTTGGGTTTCATGTTTAATTTGAAAAGGACTTTTATTATGTAGCTTTGTATGTCTGGGTCACAGGTAAATCACCCATAAAAACACCATACACCCTAAAAGTAATTATTTTGCTAATACTGCAGATGGATACTTTTGGCTAAATAATATAAGCACTCCTTAAAATACAATTATTTGAGTGAGGAAAACTAAAAACTTGAATAAAATAATTTCCAACTGTAAAGTTACTGCTAC
Organism: Xenopus tropicalis; assembly: GCF_000004195.4. Lineage (NCBI taxonomy): Eukaryota > Metazoa > Chordata > Amphibia > Anura > Pipidae > Xenopus > Xenopus tropicalis. Next base: position 29,552,038 of record NC_030678.2, read on the forward strand.
ATACGAAAATCCTAGTTTTGGCCAAACTGCCACTTTTTGACAAGCACCACATGGCTGTTTATTGGGAAAGAGTCAATATAAAGCATTTTTTAATGTTACTGAATTTCTTGGAAATGCATGTGCTCAATACGCTTTATCATTTTTTAGTGCACAATAAAGGGATTTTTCATTTCACTAAACAAATCTTAACATATAATTCCCATTTATGTCTATTTAATAGGATATCTATAGATGTAATTTAGGGACGATTTGTTCCTTTCTTTGCTTTTTACTGTTTCTAGGAACTTCACTAATTTGCAGATTGAATTTTCAATGTTTCTCTGTTCTATTTCAATTGACAAGAAATACTCTTTGCCAGGCAACATGGACCCAAAGCAGCCATGATTGCTGATAACAAAGGGAATTTTACCTCTTTTTGATCATTTAAAGAACATATTGTAAAAAGATTAGGGCAATTTACCATCTGCATATTTGTGAAAGGATTTTTGGGTGGTAAACCAAATTGTATAGACCTATAAGATATTGGCACAGACTGTGCTGCCAGGGTATAGTACGTAGCAATGGAAACGGGTTCAACATGTTGCTCACCAACCCCTTGGATGTTGCTCTCAGTGCCCCCAAACCAGGTAGTTATTTTTGAATTCCTGACTTGGTGGCAAGTTTTGGTGTAAGCTGATAGTGTGCATAGAGGCTGCCTAATAGCCAATCTTAGCCCTTATTTGGCACCTCCATGAATTTTTATGATGTTTGTGTTGCTCTCCAAGTCTTTAAATTTGACTGTGGCTCACGAATAAGAAAGGTTGGGGACTCCTGCTATACAGACTGGGCCCTTTCTTATTCATAGCCCAAGGCCTTTGCTCCAGGTATTCTGAGAAGGTAGCAATACCCATGCTAATGCAGTAACAGTGTTACACAGAATACATTATTATCTGTTTTCTTAGTGTATTGTGATGAAGTGACACTTATCATGGTAGTGTAACACCTAACATTGTCAAGCTTGATGCAGTAAGGCCAAATGAGTTTGGGGTCCATACAAAGACCAATGGATTTTGCTAGTATAGTATTGTTGCCTTTTAAAGTTTGCTTTGACCTCTAGTCTGTTCCTGAGTATAAAATTGTCTACTTGTTAAAATTGTTGCTTGCCTGTACTTTGTGTCATTGGTCTGGTGTCTAAACTGTTCAGGTTCTGCTGCAGAAAGTTCAGGGGTGGCAAAGGGCATTGGTGAAGATGGGAACCAGCAGGGGCTTTCCTGTTCACTAAAGAGTTAATCCATTACAGCCCTCTATAACAGATACTTACAATTATCAAATGATGTCAATAGGCGAGGGCCAAAAACCACAGAGAATGCTCTCAGACAATACAAATAGAAATTGCTTAGTTCTTTCATGTTTTCATTTTATTCTAGGCTAATATCGAATTGAGAAAATGATCAGTTATAGTAATATGTATAAATGTGTCATCTGATGAACATTTGGCTCTGTTCTTGAAATGCTGAAAAATAAATGTTCACAGTCCTGTTCGCTGAGTATGTTTGGCGACGCTGAAGTGAGCCATTTGGCGGAACAGTAATAACTGGGATAATTCTGGCTTTTCTCTTGCAAGTTTAATATAAAAACAGACATCCTATTTCTTAGGGTACTGGAAGTGCACAAATGTAAGATTACGCAGTGACTGGGCTGTTAGCATAAATAGAGACAACTTGTGGCATCACACAGGCAGATCACATAAGGTTGTAGATTTTTCAACTAGAACTAAATATTCCCTCTCTTAACTAGCAATGGAGCTTACCTGACTTTTTAGAGAAAAAAAAAATATTACGTTAAAAACTGACACTCCTAACCCCAACCTCTTGGTGACTCCTAGCCAAAGATCCTTAGTATTACCAGTGCCAAAGCAATTTAGAATTATTTTAGGGACAAGCAGAGCAAAATCGTAAACTAAGAAATATAAAGTTATAATTTTAACCAATGTAACAAACGTTATATACCTAAATAGAGCATTCACTCTCAGGTTGTTTGGACAAATGCAAAATACTGTATAACAGACTTAATTTGCAGCTGCAGAGAAAGATGTGTGTTGGTGAAGGTATTGATCTGCATTGTATAAAAAAAAAAAGTAGTTTCCAAGAGTGGTGGGTGCTGGAGTCTTATTATTTACCCTCAAGTCCTATAATTTGAAGTTTTTTAACTTCACGACATGTGTGAAAATATCAGATGGGGTGTCCCCGCAGATGAAGCGTCAGGTGTCCCACCTGTACCACCAGGTAATGTAACATTGTGTTTGCTAAATTGCTCAGCAATATAGAGTAGTCTAATGTGAGTATAACTCAAAATCCCTGAGGTTTTGCAGTTTCTGCTTTTCCCTAGGTTCTCAATCTCAAAGGCCTCTTTCTGGCCACTTGGCTTTCTCCTAGGTTCCCTGGCTTCCTGACACACAGGGACCAGTCAGCCTTGTGGCTCTTCTTCTCACACTCAAGAGGCAATGTCTCCTTCAGACATCCAAGGCAGAGCCCATAGGTGTGGGAGCACATCCCTGTCACCTGCATTAGCAGCTCTGCTCTCAGCTGCCACCTAATAACCTGGCTGTGAGGGAAAATTAACTCTTTTTCTCCTAGGCCTCCCCTGCAGCCAATGTAAAGCACTTTAAAAGCCCAATTATCTGTACATTTATAGGCTGCCCTGCCACAGTGACCAGTGGGTAATACTGTATATCTGTTCCTAGTGAGAAGAAGTTTGAAGAAGAGGCTCACAATACAGAATACAGTGTACTGCACTGCTGTCTGATAAACTGGTAGGCAATAGTGTCAGCAAGGGAAGCTATTAAAAAATATTAATCAAACATCTCATCCAGAAAAGGTTTACGTATTATATATTTGTGAGCCTAATAACATACATTTTAGCCATATATAAGAACATTTTTTCTATTTATTACTTTCCTATCCTACTTCAACCCAGTGGTCTAGAAACTGTAGTTGTTCAGCCTGAGGGTCAGTCGGGTAAATTCTTACATAGTAATTGTGAAAGTGATTTCTTATATATCCTGTTTTTTTTTTATCAGCCAGGAACCCAAAAGTCTGAAAACATAACAAAATAACTAATTCTGTTATCAGAAAGAGAACTATGCCAGGTCACTGTAACCTGCTCACTACTGTATTACTTTATGTCTATATTACTGATAGCGTAGTGTGTTGTGACCCCCAAGTAAGATTAATGATGCCCGGACGGAACTAGTTTGTACTGCGTCCTGTACGCGCAGGTAACTCAAGATGAAATGTGAAAAACAAAATAGACCCAGATCTTTCTCTCAGAGGAAGGTCAGAGATAATGTCAGCTCTTTAACTCGATTGTAATCAAAATGTTCTCAAATTGCAGTGAGTTTTGTTGCGGACGAGAAGCAAGAAAGTACGGGCTATATTGACTTTTTCTTTACTGACTTTGGAAAGAAATAATTGAATTACATGTTTGAAATGGGTAACTATATTCTTCAAACCAACCTGCACTATTAGGGACATATAATTGGTGATGAAATCTCCCTCGCAATTTAGAGCTCTCACTTCTAGTGATGTAGCCGGCAGCAAGCACGGAAAAAAAAAGGAAATGTTATTTGCTTGAGGAAAATTAAGTCTTCACATTTGATAAACCTGGATCTTCCCAGCAGAGAACTCCTCTGGCAATTTCACTGTCTATTTCAATAGTCTTGCCAAGTAAAAAACAATTTATGACATTTTTGTTACTTAGGGCAGTAATTCGTCTTTTTGGTTGGTTCGCTTAAAATTAACCTTGTGCACCATATAATTATTGTTTGTGTTAAGCCAAGCTCAGTCTTTCACAACTCACTCATCTCTGTGGACTATCCAGTCTGAGACAGCTTTTAGCCCCACATGTCACAATACATTAGGCAAATGGCTATCAAACTGTTGGACTAGCCCCCATAGGGCCTAATCCAGTGGCTGTTGGACTTTTGTGTCCAGCCTGAAAGCCAGTTTGGGACAGATATGGGGAGAATACTTGTTTACTAGATGCTCCTGGAAGCCCAGCTTTGATATACATTAGAGTAACATTGGGGTTCCCAATTCTTTGATGTCTTAGAAATTATTCAACAATGTTTTCCTTATCTCATGAGTTAAAAGGGGCCCTAGGCAGGTGTTGGGCATCAAAATAAGGCAATTTTAATTGGCAATAGTAGGTCCTATAATCACTGAATTAGGCCACCTATTGACGCTAGGCATGAAGGGAAGCCTGGAGCTTCTGGTCAGGAGGTGGGGGTAGCTCCGGGGTTCCCCTGCGTTAATAGGCACATTGATTCAGAACTAAAGGCAAGAAGAACTGAACAGCATTAATACAGTAAATACAGTATGGCCCAGAGCAATCGTGGGGGTCTGCTATACAGTTCCATCTCCCTTCCTGCCCATTTCACTTCTACCTGCATGAAAAGTAATAGGTAGGGGCAGCTAAAAGTGTCCCTTTAAGCCACCCGTCAGCGGCCCATTAAGGCACTGACTGAAGGGAACTTACAGCCAGTTTGAACCAACTTTTTTGTTCAATTTGTAGGATATTTCTATAGTGGGTATTGCATCCAAACATTAAATCTCAGGCAATATTTCATCTAATGAAACCAATTCTTCCCCTTGTACACTTTTATGAGCAGTACAGGTATCAGATTCCTTATCCGGAAACCAATTATCCAGAAAGTTCCTAATTATGGAAAAGGCCATTTCCCATAGGCTCCATTTTAATCAAATAATTCACATTTTTAAAAATTTCCTTTTTCTCTGTAATAATAAAACAGTACCTTGTACTTAATCCCAAAGATATAATGAATCCTTATTGGTTGCAAAACAATCCTATTGGGTTAATTAAAGTGTAAATTATTTTTTTAGTAGACTTAAGGCAGGACATCTGAATTACGGAAAGATCCCTTATCCAGAAAACCCCAGGTCCTGTGCATTCTGGATAATGGGTCCCATACCTGTATTACAGGTCTTGGCAGACTATTGTAAATAGCAGGCAACTGCCCATCAGGTACCAAACAGCAGGTCCGTTATTAGTTAGGTTTGCAAAATGCATACTTAATTCTACATAGCTTATTATCCTGTAATTAAAATAAATATATTTATATAAATATAAAAGATAAATATCACCGTTAAAAGTTTATCATATTAATAACAAGCTCATGCCATTGGATATGCCTGGATTCCATCTTATATACACAGCCATGTTTCAACTGGTTGAAGAATGCTGAATGTATAAAGATACATAATTAAATAGTATAACTGATTAAAAAACAATTCCAAATAGAATTCTAAACAAGTGAAATAAAAATGAACATTCTGCCTGTACCTAGCCTGTTGCCAATTGTGCTTTATAGCCTTGAAAGTAAGTGCATTTTATGGATCCAATAAAGAAGCTATAATGTGACAACACTGCCTCCATATTACCGCTCCTGCCAAGCGAATGAAATCTAGTATCTGATTGCCTGTCTGCGATACATTTGTCATTCCCCATTAGGCTGCCTGATATCCCTTCCCTCGGTCAATACGTCTCAGGGTGAATTCTGGCACCGGCTTTGTCAAGCATCATTTTCATTCCAAATGAGCAGTAGATTAAAGTGCAAACAGGGATTAGGTCGACCGGCCAATCATTAGTCTCACCTGATATCCATTTAAGGAGGGAGTCCCATAACAGAGTCAATAGGCAATTACCACATCACTTGAGCTTTTAAGTTTGGGAACCCTTGTTAACATATGATATATGAGAAAATGCCTTGCTTGCAAATCACAGCGTCGCAAATCTTATATTCCAATTATTAATGTATATGTGCTACATGGTTTGGATCCATCAACCTTTTATCAGGTACAGATGACTTCAATGGGCATCTTTAAAAATGAGTGTTTTTTCAAAAAATATATAAATGACTTGGTTACTTCGACCACAGTGTTCTGGCGCCACCTGCTGGCTGTGAGGAATATGACAAGTGCCACTGAATCTCATTTCCCATTTTATAACTGTATATGGATTTATTGCAGCCATTTACTCATCTCTCACACCTTTACTTTTTCATTAACTTTCTGCGCTTATTGGATAAAGAGCTGACATTTATAGAATCAGCCAATTTTGGAGATTAGCAACAGAAGATACAGTTTGCATACTTTAGTTAATGGCTTTTTAATTATATTTGGTGCAAGTGAAGGGATTATGAAAAAGGAAGCAGAGCAGAATGTAAAAGATGAGAGGAGAAGGAAGAATGAATTAGGAGTATGATATAAGTCGGAGGAGATAAAGGAGAAAGTGTGAATTGTTTGTGCACTGAGGCATACTGAGCACTTTCAGGTGATGGCCATAGGGGGCAGTAGATTTTAAGGTGATTACCATAGAGCAGGGATCCCCAACATTTTTTTACTTGTGAGCCACATTTAGATGCAAAAAGTGCTGGTTAATCACACAAGCATGAAAAAAAGATTGTTGGGGATAAGGGCTGTGATTGGCTATTTGGTAGCCCCATGGGGGGGTTGGTGAGCATGTTACTCACTAGCCACTGCCATAGAGGGCAGTAGAGGATGACTGTGATTTCGCAAAATAACCTTGTTTTCATATCACTTAAAAGGATAGTGAAACAATTTTTTTTGGCTATAAATTGCCATTGTAAAGGCTTCCTTTTTGCCTGGTTTAAAAGCTCTAAATTAAAGGGATGGTTAACCTTTATGTTAACTTTTAATATGTTATAGAATGTCCTATTCCTAGCAACTTTGCAATTGGTCTTATTTATTTTTTATAGTTTTCAAATTGTTTACCTTCAAAGTGTTCAAATTGTTCACCTTTCCAGCTTTCAAATAGAGGTCACTGACCCCGGCAGCCAAAAACTATTGCTCTGTGAGGCTCCAATTTTATGTTTTTTGTTACGTTCTATTACTTTCCAATTGGTTTTGAATTCAGTCCTTTGCCTATTCATATTCCAGTTTCTCATTTAAACTGCTGCCTGGTTGCTAAGGTAACCACAACCCTAGCAACCAGATATCTGCTGACATTCCAAACTGGAGAGCTAATGAACAAAAAGCTTCATAACTGAAAAACCACAAAAAATAAATAATAAAAACCAATTGAAAATTGTCTCAGAGTATCAGTGTATATACATCATACTAAAATTAAATTTAAAGGGGAACTACCTTTTTAAGGATGGGGTACATGAACCATCCAGCCCCTAGCTTTCCTTTTACCTTGCCTATTGTAAATTGGATTTTATCAGAATTGAATAAATGACTGCAGGGAATTGCTTGCCAGGGGTCTTGGTGTCTAGCTCTCTGGGTATGTACAGTGTAACACTAATTAGGAGATACCTTACTATACTGTGTATTTCCTTCAGCTCATGTGCACCTAGACTTCATTTCCTGGATCTTAAATGTGGAATTAGTTCACAGATGGGAATAATCACATCATAAAATATCAGATACTTCTTGGATAGTATTGGGTACAGACAGGGTATTAAGCCCCAGGTTATACTGCTGGGTGAGCTAATTCCCAGCACTGGAATGATTCTCACAATGGTGCTTCAGGTGCTGCTGTATATCCCTATCCCTGAGTCTGACAGTATAAATCCCTATGCTGGTGGGTGACACCGCGGGTTACTAACCCTTCCAGCCTACTCTTTGGTTTTTCTGGCTGCTCTACTCACTACCCTGAGCCTAACTCTTATTCCTAGAGTGAGTTATTACAGAGACTTTCTGACAGCAACTACTCCTGCTGAGGCCTCCTATGGACAGCTGAGGCCTCCAAAGAGACAGAACCATGTAGTGACTCCCCTTTTAAAGACTAGAGACCCCTGACACCCCTGGCAAATTAAAGTACTAGCCCTTGATAGGGTAACAGCACCCCCCCCCCCCCCAAATAAATAAGCTCAGCCCTGATTGGATTATCATTTAGGGAGGCTGTACATAACGGAGGGCAAAACTACAACAGTATGTCACCTAGGGGGTCAGTTTTACTAGAGCATCTCTTAGTCAAATCAGATCAGAATTGATTTCTAACTGCCTTTGCTACACACAAATTTTTATTGGCAGATGAGAGGAACCTCCTATAGTATATGGCACATTGTACAGTATTGATCTGTTCAGCCAGGTCCATCCAGGTCCAGGTTGATCTGTTCAGATAACTTAAATGTTAACTAGTGTAAAGCCACCCGAGCGCACAAATGTGCATGGAAAGCAGAGAGGCCGTTGGCATCCCAGCAGGGCAGGGAGAAGTTGCAGGAATTAGCTGTGCAAAATAAAGTTTCAAAAGCTCTATAGACGACAGTCTCAATCCACTCACCAGATAAAGAAAGGCCAGAATGGATGGTAACTGCAGTGAGCTGAAACCCAACTTGTATAAAACATACAGTGACATTATTCCTGCTTGATAACGCATTGGAACATACTGGTGTACAAGCACATGTTTTATGAAAGGCAAATGCAAATATAAATAAATATATATATATTGTATATTCCAGTTAGACAAATCCATAAGCAAAATAGAAAAATGAAGATATTCTGGCTTAATTATAGTAGAACAAGTTTCCCTGAGAGTTTTATTTGTATATATTGTTGATGTCTCTTCTTAGCAGATACAGTTTAGGCTCCTTCTTACCCAAGGGCAGGGGTGGATTCTAACACCCACACAGGTCTCTGTCTTTTGCAATGGTGCCAGAGTGGGGTCCAAACTTTAACCTGTAAGTTGCAGGCATTCCTTGTGAGTAGAAGGCAGTTTATTAGCGATGAGCAATTTATTTCCCCAGGCATGGATTTGCAGCAAAAGTCTACATTTCCCCATTGACAAATTTTTTTCACAAAACTGTGGCAAAAATTTCCCAAGATAAAAAGTTGCAAAAAAATGCCCACTGCCTTTAATGCATTTACAGTAAGAAAAAATGCCCATTGACTTTAATTTTTTTTGGAGTGAGACAAAAAAGTTGCATTTGAAGTAAGAAAAAAGAAAAAAATTGCGCATAAAAAATGTCTGTAAAAAAAAATCACCTATTGACTTCAATGTGTTTTGGGAATTTTTCACAGTTTTGCGAATATTTTTCACCAAATTGAACGAGACAGATTCGCTCATCACTTCAGTTTATAATCGGAACTGCAGAAACAAATGACTATGAGTTGAATGCATTGAATAATATTCATTAGGCCATTTTGGCTCACACCAGTGGATGGCAGAACTAGTTATGGGGGATAGCAGTTGTGTTCCCATGGGGAGGTTGTACTGACAGAAACCACTTAACCTCTTCATCACAAGTTAGGGATTATATTTACTGTATATAATGTAAACAAAGGACCATTCGAGTATTCCATTCAGTTATAGTCCATGCCAAAACTTTTTTTTTTTTTTAAATAAAAAAAGATAACATTTTATTAGCTATACAATCAAATAAATAGGTCTATATTATCTGTATAATAAGAAATGTTTCAGGGTATCTGGAAGCTGGAGATGGCATATTTTGTAGTGTTGTTTTTCCTCAAAGCAATTCCTAATGCAGAGGCGACATGTCTGCATCAAACTCACGGGGCCTGGGGAAAGAATTCCATAAACATTAGGGCAGAGCAAACAAAAGGTTAAAAAAGATGTTCGTAACACACCTAAATCACAGCTAGGTGCTCTATAATTATTGCAGCATCATGGGAAAACATTCAGTTGCAGTTTGTGCTCATTCTATTCCTCTTCATGAAACCCTATGGGGCTGATTTATCAAAGTACGACAGGTCCGAAATGCAAAAAATTCGTATTTGTTCATACTGTGTGTATTTTCTGCGACTTTTCCGTAGATTTGCGCAACTTTTTCTTACTTTGCGCAACTTTTTCTTACTTTGCAACAAAATTTGTGCAACAAAATCATATTGTCGCGCCGAGTATTAAAGTTTCGGATTGTGACTTTCCTTGGGTCAGGTTGGAACTGCATGTTCCAAAAACATGCACAGAAGGATCAAAGTCAGAAAAGTTTTCCCGCCGTTTACGATCATTCGGATACGAAAATTTTGTGACTTTCAGATCGCCAATATGATATTATCGTGACTAATACGATTTTTTCGTAAGCATTTGCATGATATTTGCGATCACCAGAAATTATCGTATCCAATCCGAATTTTACCCATTTCGGGATTGAATTCGTACTTTGATTAATGTGCCCCTATGTGTCTGTCAACAGGCAATGTTCCCATATCCAGAATAATGCTATATATATATATGTATTATATACATGCTTATAACATAAATACAATAAAGAGAAATCAGATGTGACATATGCTTCTATGATCTTTATCCTTCATACAAGTTCCACTCTAACCTTCGAGTGCATTTCAGGGCTTAAAACTACCTTCTTGCTTCAGAAAAACTTGTTTTAAATCACAGTGTGGTGGGACCAAATCCGTCGGGCGTTTCCCTTCAGCGTTCCTGCACTGCGCACTCCCGTCATAGTCAATAAGCAACTTCACCAAGTCACTATTCCCGGTTCTTGCAGCGGCATGTAAAGGCGACTCCAGATCTTTCCCAACATTTGCATTTGCCCCTAGAATTGAGAACATTTGTACTTCAAATATGCCAAATTGCAAAAACACTTCCTGACTTTACATTTATCAAAGCATCTTTTACATTTAATTTGCTATTTAATATATCTTTTAGGCCATTGTACTGATCTGCAGCAATGTTCCTAATCTGCCTTAAGAACAATTTAGGGCAGATTAGGGCAGGTGGGTTTTAATGAAGTGGAAGCTAAGCCAATAAATTTCCTACAGCATACAAGACAAAAATATTAGAAGTGATGTTGGCACTATTAATAATGTTATGTGTTCTGGGACATATTATATATACAACTCATAATGCATGGGTGTTCTGGGGGTATCATACATAAAGCTGGCACGACATTTATCCTGCCATGTGTTCTGGGGTATTATAAAAAGGACTGGCACTATATTTATCCTACCATGTGTTCTGGGGTATTATACAAAGGACTGGCACTATATTTATCCTACCATGTGTTCTGGGGTATTATACAAAGGACTGGCACTATATTTATCCTGCCATGTGTTCTGGGGTATTATAAAAAGGACTGGCACTATATTTATCCTACCATGTGTTCTGGGGTATTATACAAAGGACTGGCACTATATTTATCCTACCATGTGTTCTGGGGTATTATACAAAGGACTGGCACTATATTTATCCTACCATGTGTTCTGGGGTATTATACAAAGGACTGGCACTATATTTATCCTGCCATGTGTTCTGGGGTATTATAAAAAGGACTGGCACTATATTTATCCTACCATGTGTTCTGGGGTATTATACAAAGGACTGGCCACTATATTTATCCTACCATGTGTTCTGGGGTATTATACAAAGGACTGGCACTATATTTATCCTGCCATGTGTTCTGGGGTATTATAAAAAGGACTGGCACTATATTTATCCTACCATGTGTTCTGGGGTATTATACAAAGGACTGGCACTACATTTATCCTGCCATGTGTTCTGGGGTATTATACAAAGGACTGGCACTATATTTATCCTACCATGTGTTCTGGGGTATTATACAAAGGACTGGCACTATATTTATCCTACCATGTGTTCTGGGGTATTATACAAAGGACTGGCACTACATTTATCCTGCCATGTGTTCTGGGGTATTATACAAAGGACTGGCACTATATTTATCCTGCCATGTGTTCTGGGGTATTATACAAAGGACTGACACTACATTTATCCCACCATGTGTTCTGGGGTATTATACAAAGGACTGGCACTACATTTATCCTGCCATGTGTTCTGGGGTATTATACAAAGGACTGGCACTATATTTATCCTACCATGTATTCTGGGGTATTATACAAAGGGCTGACACTACATTTATCCCACCATGTGTTCTGGAATATTATACAAAGGGCTGACACTACATTTATCCCACCATGTGTTCTGGAATATTATACAAAGCACTGGCACTATATTTATCCTACCATGTGTTCTGGGGTATTATACAAAGGACTGACACTACATTTATCCTACCATGTGTTCTGGGGTATTATACAAAGGACTGGCACTATATTTATCCTACCATGTGTTCTGGGGTATTATACAAAGGACTGGCACTATATTTATCCTACCATGTGTTCTGGGGTATTATACAAAGGACTGGCACTATATTTATCCTGCCATGTGTTCTGGGGTATTATACAAAGGACTGACACTACATTTATCCCACCATGTGTTCTGGGGTATTATACAAAGGACTGGCACTACATTTATCCTGCCATGTGTTCTGGGGTATTATACAAAGGACTGGCACTATATTTATCCTACCATGTGTTCTGGGGTATTATACAAAGGACTGGCACTATATTTATCCTACCATGTGTTCTGGGGTATTATACAAAGGGCTGACACTACATTTATCCCACCATGTGTTCTGGAATATTATACAAAGGACTGGCACTACATTTTGTGGTTGCCCTGGGATAATATAAAGGAATATTGTGCCCCATCCCTTTTTTATTGCCCAGTACCTCAAGTCAATTGGAAGGTTTGGTTAGGGAAAACCAACAATGTCCTTTTAGAAGCCCTAGTAAACTGTCACAGTGGTTTGCCTTACATGTCACCCCATGTCTTTGTGGGTTTTTCCTGGGTACTCCAATTTACTTAAAAACATATAGGCAGCTTTATTGGCTCCTGATAAAGCTGCCTGCAGAAAATCTTAATGCTATATACATAAAGAAAATAAATCCTCACCAAATTCAAGTAGCTTTTTGGCAGTGTCAACCCTTTGGTTCTCACAGGCAACGTAAAGAGGAGAGCCCAGATGTTTGATATATTGCTGTACACTCACTCCAGCCGATGAGAGAGTCTCCACACATGCTGTATGTCCTGTAAAAGCACAAAGCCAGTGACTGTTGTGAACGTCAATAAGAAACAATATGTAGTCTATTAACTTTTTGAATGAATGAACCTGTGACATGGAGATTAATGTGTTGCCAGTGACAAACATGGTCATGCCTGGATTTATGGAAACACAACAAAGGCCTAGGTCTAGGGTGGCAAGTTTTTATAGACAGCCTACTGTGCATGTACTCTAGGGGGCAGATAATAGAACAAGCACCTTGGCACCTACACATGGGACTCAAGTATCTGTCAAATCTCCTGCCCAACCAGTCCCCAGTGCAACACCCTTCTTTCTTATTCTTGTGGTACAAGAGGGAGGAGGAGCAGTGAGCATTGTTAAATATATATATATATCTGGCACTCTGCTTCAACTCTTAGCTCGGATGTAAGGTAAATGATTTAAATATCTGAAATAAACCAGCAACACCGAGTTATATTCCAAAAACAATCAATTGTTTATTAAAAACATGGCATGGCATGAACAGCCAACGTTACGTTTCGCTCCTTGAGAAAGGTCCCGATGGGGACCGAAACGTAACGTTGGCTGTTAATGCGTTTTTAAAACACAATTGATTGTTTTTAGAATATAACTCGGTGTTGCTGGTCTTTTTTGGATATATATATATATATTACCCTATTCACTGCAGAATAGCTTTGCTGCTAAGGTTTATCTCAAGATTTTCAAATCTCGGTTCTGACAAAGGCAAAAAAGTTTATGTTGCACTGAATAAAAGTAATAATAATCCGTGTGTCATTTCAAGGTTAGGAATTATAATGAGAATTGTACTTATAACATTCAAGTCCGTGATAGCTAATAGGATGTTGGCAGCAATCTCCAACCAGCCCAACAGGGACTGCTGTTTTGTACTAACCTTTTGCAAATTTCCCTGCATCATGGAAATATACGATATAATGAAACACAGGAGATACGCTGCATGATAAGCTAAAATATTGCTACGTTAATTATTTAACATCAGAATTACCGGTGCAGAAGATATACAGATATTTCTTAGCTAGTCTGAGGCCTAAGGCATGTGTTCTTCTTTGATTTTAGTGGGAACCACGGTGGCCAAAACACCCAAATGTCTTGATACCACTTTCCAATAAAAAGCATGGGAAATGTTCTGCCTGTAGCAGACAGAGGCAGTACCATTAGAGGATCTTGATTTAGTGTTTCTAATTGGTGCCCCACTGTCACTGGCAGTTTTGCCCATAGGCTGAGAATTCCTAGGTTTTTCAGTGGGAAGCAGTTGAAGTATATTAAAGGGAATAATGTAGAGTGTGTTATTCTGAGAGAATTTGCAATTATTTGTGTTTTTTTAAATATTTAGCATTTTATGCTACAGATATCGGGTTTGGAATTTCAGCAGCTATCTGGTTGCTAAGGTTCAAATTACCCTAGCAACCAGGCATGGATTTGAATGAGAAACATAATTTGAATAGGAGAGGGTCTGAATAAAAAGCTAATGAAAAGTAGCAATAACAATAAAATCAGTCATTTTTTTGGCTGCTGGGGCCACTGACCCCCATTTGAAAAATTAAAAGAGGCAGAAGAAGACAAATGGTTGAAAAACTATACAAAAGAAAAAAAATGCTTTCTTGGAATTAGCCATTCTATAGCATACTAAACGTTATGCTTAAGGTGAACATCCCCTTTTTTTTTTTTTTTTTTTAACTCTTTATTTATGTTTTATTTTTTTAGAACAGGTTATACATATAATTGCGGTTCTATAAGTTGCTTTGTTATGAAACAAGGAGAGGGGGGGGCTCAACAGGTGAGAGAAAGGAGGAGGAAAAGGAGAAGAGGGGGGGGGCAGTTGGAGCAGAGGGAGGGAAAGGCCCGAGGGGCTAGAAGAAATAGGGAGAGAGGGGGAGGAGGAGAGAGAAAAAAAAAAAAAATATAATAAAAAAAAAAAAAAAAGGGGGGGGAGGAACAGTAGGGGGTAAAATAAGATTAACATAACATCCACATTATCAAGATATGAGATACCAAATGTTAGGTATTTAGATTAGCAAGGGGGGGTCCGGGTGTTCCTTTTTTTTTTTTTTTTTTTTCCTTTGCCTGTAGGTGGTCTTTTAGTGAGAGTGTCAAATGTGGTTGGGTCGTTCTCCTGTGCTTGTGCTGTTGTAGTCTTTTCTCCATTCAGGCTGGAGGGTTTGAGGTCCCAATTTGCCCGGCTAATGGATGCAGTACATCCCATGGTAGCCAGATTTTGTTAAAGGTCACTGTTCGGGATTGGTGGAGGGCTGCTGTGTATTCCATACGGCGTATGTCCCAGATTGCATTTTCCAGTTCCATGTTTGTCGGGGAGGTTGTTTTCTTCCAATGTCGGGCAATTAGTCTCTTTGCTGCAGTTAGTACTAGATTGGCTAGTTTTTGCAGGTGACTTTTAATTTTTGGGAATGGTGAGCCCAGTAGAAATGTCAGAGGGTCTGGTTGCAGGTCTCTGCCTAGTAGTGGTTCCAGGAGAGTCGATACCTGTTTCCAGTATTCTCTTATAACTGGACATCCCCAGAATATATGGTCTATTGTTCCCTCCTCTCCGCATTGTCTCCAGCATGTGGACGGTGAGTTTGGGTATATGGTATGCAGTCTTACCGGGGTCATGTACCAATGCATTAGGATCTTGTAGTTTGTTTCTTTGTGCGTGACACATGTTGAGGCTTTTCTGAGATTATCCCATATCTTGCTCCATGCGGTAAGTGGTAGTTCTTTTCCTATTGTGTGTTCCCATTTAAGCATATAACCATGTTTGGCAAAGTCTTGCTCCCGGGGGGTAGTAAGGGAGCAGTATATACTGGATATAAGACCCCTTCTCGAGGTTTGTGCAGTGGCAATAGAGTCAAATCGTGATCGCTCCAGTGGTAGCTGGGTTCCACCTAGCTGTTGGACGAAGTGGTGGATCTGGAGATATTGGTATGACAGGTTATTGGTGAGGTTAAATTTTTTTTGGAGATCTTGAAAGGTGTATATTTTGCGAGTTAGGCCATCATAGTAGTCCCTGAGTTGTGTTAGGCCAATGTGTTTCCAGGGTTTAGCGTATAGTTGTGCCATTCCTGGGAGGAAGCCTGGGTTCCCAAATATTGGGGTTAGCCTGTATGGCTTCTGTATAAAGTTGTGATAAGATTTTGCCTGCTTCCATATGGAAAGAGTAGTTTTTATGGAGTTCAGGAGCTTTCCATTAATATCTGAGGGTATAGTCGTGTTCCATAATAGCGAGGAGATGGTATATGGTTGTGTAGTATCATTTTCTACGGTTACCCACTTCCCACAGTGTACCCTGTCCGACCATGCTACAGCTTGTCTTAGATGGGATGCCAAGTAGTACTTATGTATGTCTGGGGCTCCCAGGCCTCCGCATGAGATGGGGGTGCTTAGGATTTTGTGGGAGATTCTATGCTTTTTAGAGCCCCAGATAAATTTTGTTATTCTTTTCTGTATCATTTTAAGTACGGGGAGGGGGACTTGTACCGGTAGTGTCTCAAAGTGGTAAAGAAGTCTCGGCAAAGTGACCATCTTTACCGTGGCGATTCTCCCTAGCCATGATAATGTGTAGGGGTCCCATTTGTCAAGGTCTTTGATCGTTTTGGCTATGAGAGGGGCAAAGTTTTCCTTATATAAGGAAGTATAATTGGGTGTGAGATGTATTCCGAGATATCTTATGTAGTTTTCCTTCCATTTATAATTGAAGTTAAGTTTAAGTAGTTTTACCTGTGCCTGAGGTAGATTGATTGGGAGTGCCTCCGATTTATCTTGGTTGACTTTATGGTTGGATAATTTGCTATAGTTGTCTAGCACTGAGTGTAGATTTGGGAGGGATGTTAAGGGCCGCGTTAGGGTCAATAGTACGTCGTCTGCGAAGAGGGATATTTTGTATTCCCTTCCTTTGTATGGAATTCCTATTATGTCTGGTGATTCTCTAATTACCGCTGCTAATGGTTCTATTGTGAGGGCGTATATTAGGGGTGACAGGGGGCAGCCCTGCCTAGTCCGGTGAACATCCCCTTTAAGACCAGTTTTCAACACTGTCGAATTCATGTAATGAATCAGGTGTAAAAAACAGGCAGAGGGTGGTAATCAGTGCTCCTAAGGGGAAATTACATTGCAGTTGTGTGTAATATATAGTAATACAAAGGGGAAAATGTCCACAAGGCACCCCAGTCTGTGGGTGTGTGATACCTCACTCAAAAAGAAAAAGATATGGGTTCCCCTCAAAAAACATTTATTCAGTTCATACAGTTATGGTAATGGACAGAAAATGTAAAGGGACCACACAAGCTATGGCCACCTTAGTATTTATGTGAAAATACCAGAATGGCAGGAAATGACTAGGAGCTGTGGTTCCTCTTCACTCCCTTGTTTGCCAGTGCGCCACGAACCGGCCAACATAGCACATCACCATATGAAATTTTCAAACCTGCCCAATTCCTGAACCAAACAATATCCATAGTATCGTACAGTAGATACATAATGTATAGAGTAAGACCTCTAATATCTTTCTTGAAAAATATGAAAGTCGACGGATTACCTCGTTTACATGCTTCATGGATTGGAGACGCCACCTCGCATGCTGGATGGGGGCTGGCACCATTTTGCAGCAGTAAATTTACACAGTCCACGTTGCCACTGATACATGCATTAAATATTGGGGTTTTCCAATCAATATCCAATGTATTAACCTGGAGGGCAGATCAAAGAGCCAGAAAATAATTTACTTGAATATATTTTCCTGACTGTAAGGAAACGTTTAGCCAACTGACTGATTGATAGTTTATATGATAGTTTCTGCTTCAGACTGTATTCCCTGACACAAGCTAGACATGCTAACATGATTGTTAGATGTAACATAAAATCCATTACTGTGTATTTTGTCCCACTCATATGTCATACCTGAGCTCCATGTTTCAATAAGAGACTG
The DNA here is from genome assembly GCF_000004195.4 of Xenopus tropicalis. Classification (NCBI taxonomy): domain Eukaryota; kingdom Metazoa; phylum Chordata; class Amphibia; order Anura; family Pipidae; genus Xenopus; species Xenopus tropicalis. The sequence goes on from NC_030678.2 coordinate 29,569,854, forward strand.
ACACAGGCAGGGTGGCCCCCTAGGCAAGCTTCATGAAGTGGGGACATGCGATCTGCAGTCATTTGGTTTACACTGTAGCCCTAAAGAAACAAGAATAACAGTGCAATTGGTTTACAGAGGTTAATAGACAAGAAATTCCTTGTTCTACAATACAGATAGAATTGATATAGAGCTGAGGGACTAGTTGATGAAGCAGAGGGATTGTTTGGCTGCCTAATGAGGCACTGAATATTACTAGTGCAGAACCAATGTGTTGGAAGCGCATGAAAAATATAAATACAAATACAAAATAGTGCAATATGTTTCAAAAGTTAATGAAACTAAAGTGAAAAAGTTGTGCCTATAACTCCAAATACTAACAAAGTGCACATAATAACAAAGTGCACATAAAATCCACAAATCACAGTGTGGTGTAGTCACACACTCACCAGATGGTAGTTAAGATATGCAGAGGTAAATGAAATCCACTGTTGATAGAAGTAGGTTCAAGTTCTCTTGCTCTGAGCTTTGTGATATGTTTTGTTCTTATCCAGATACTGTAAGTAGCCTGTGCTGCAGCAGGACTATTTTTCAAGGGTATTACACTATATTCTGTTTTTATCTTTTGCTTTTCCAAATTGAATGGAGAACTTGAACCTACTTCTATCAACAGTAGATTTCATTGCCAGCCATTCAATAAATTTTAATAACTGCAGAAGACAGTCTATGTCTCATCTGTTTGGGATACCCAAGTGCAGCCTACCAGTTACTGCTGTATCAACTAACATATTCATTTAACCTTTTTAACAATAGTAATGCAAATAAGGTTTAAATGAAGTATATTAAGTATATGAATCTTAAAAGTGGATTTTAATGTAAGTTCCATAGAGGTAAAAGGCCTCTGGCCTTGCATCATGGAACTCCTTGGTATTCGATTTTCCTTATGCTTTGCCATAAATGGTACAACATTCCCTGTATTATTATAATAATAATTCTCTACTGTATAATAGCAGAAGGTTCTGCACAGTTTGATTACAAGGGCACTGCAGAACTAGAATAAAAAGGAATATCATTATGTAGCCTTATGGGATAGAACAAGTAGGGCAGGGGAAATGGCTTACTGACTCCATGGCCAGTTAGGCACATGTACTGAAATGGGTCTCTTCGGATATTCCTTGTAGCAGGATAAGCAGCTCTGATTAGCTTTATATCCCATCATAAAGATATGCGTGCCTGCCCTATTTAACAGAGAAAGCTTTGGCTGTATAATAGCCCCACAGGTGATATCACTATGGTTTCTCTTGCCTGCCCATGGGAAGGGAGATTAAAGGGACTTTACACTGACCAATAATACACTGAAAACAACAATACCCTCTTGCTGTGTGAAACAGGGATATTCCTATGAGCATTAAAATGTGCTGCTTGCTCTCTGAGGCATAACTCCAAGTATATCGGATGCCATGCTCTCTCTGTTAGCCGCTATGGCTCTGTTCAAGGCCAGTGTTCCTGTATAGCTATCTGTTGCATAGGGAAGTTGCCATACCGAGCAACCAGGTAGGCTACTGCAAATGCTGCTCCTGCCATGGGCGGAGAATAATTAAAATTCAGATAGGCTTGGCCAACCACAGGTCAACCACTCTATATCCATATATCATTTTAGGTTCTTCAGTGGAAAGCCTTCTATGGGCCAACTGAAAATTTGGTCCATGCTTTCTGTAATGGAACTTAATTTGACTGTATACTCCGTACCCCCCCACCCCACCCCCGATGCCTAAGCATCTGGAATTTGGAATGAGGCTATTATCCACTGCCATTTACAGCCGGAGGCAAAATTCTTACCCCAACTATGCAGCCTATAATTATAGGATTATAGGTTTCATGGAAATACACCTTTCCCCTGTAGACATGAGGATCTTAGACCAAAAAATATTTTTTCTGGCAGTTTCCATCAATGCCAGTGACATGCTGCACAGCTGGTTGGGGTGGTTCTCCTGCCAGTGGAAAAGTCAGAGAACGTGCCACGTGTACCATCAACTTAAGCAAGCACTATTTGCATTGTATTCATAAACACATTTTAAAAACATAGCGACTGACTTTTCTTGGGTCTTTTTACCTGGTTGATGAGTTTGTTTAGTGCCAACAGGCGCCCGTGTAGAGATGCATCGTGTATTGGAGACCAGTCAGAAACAAAGTCTGTAGAAACAGAAATTAATTTATATATATATATATAACCATAAATCATCAGTTACAGTTGGTGCTTATTGACTCACGCATACTTGCTTATTATAATAAACAAAGTACTCCCTCTTGTAAAATGTAAGGATAACAGAAGTCACCTCGGAGTTTCATGACCTGTATAAAAGCACTTAGCCCTCAGCCTTGTGCTTTTATACAGTCACAAAACTCCTCTTATAATATCCTTATATTTTACAATAGGGGGTACTTTATTCACTGTATATCTGAGCCAGCCAGCTATTCAGCTACAGCTGAACTACAATTCCCAGTATACTTTGCTAGGCAGCACAGAGCTAAACCCTGGCTAAACTAGGACAAAATGCAAGGGCCCATATATTATAAATAATAATGCCATAAATTTGCTTTTGCTGCATGTGATTCACTACAGATACATGGTTATAATACAATTTTTCTATAATAAAAGTTACGATCGTGCAGTAGATCTCTGATAAAAGAGAATATGAAGAACGTAGCCTGCGTGATAGCATTACTGTATTGAATTACCTGTAGCCTCTAAGGTATAAAAGAGTGAAACAATAAGGAGCTTATTATTGCCTTTGTACTAGGACTAAGGTGAGGCAATTAAACCCATGTCTGCCAGAGAGAAGGTGTGCCCCCCAGTGGGATTATTAGCAGCAACGTGCCGGGACCTGTCTCTTGGTTTAGAGATTTGAGTTGCTATGAGCTGTACAACACAATGCATCCAAAGCCCCAAAAGCCAATCTGGCTACAGTACAGAACAGCAGAATGTGTTTCCCCACTTAGTCTTTAAAGTATCTGTTTGAATTGCCAGTGCCCATTCTTTATGTTTCGGAAAGGAAAAAACATGCATTTTGCTGAAAACATAAAATGATAGTGTTCTGGGTATTATACCCAATTATGGCTGCAACTATAAAGGGAGTCCATACAGAGCTTTCAGGTCTTTGGGGTTTCAGGTATTTTACAAAATGAAACTTGAAACTTGAAAATGATGTTAGTGTTTAGTTAATTCTATTGCTGTTGAAGCTAGAGTGCCAGGCAGGTTCACAACAAGATGGGCGTGAGAGCAGGTGGAGCTCTTGTGAGATCAGGTGACAGGCCAGAGGGCAGGGCAGGCAGCATAATGGTGGAATGAATATAGAAAGCCATCCGGCATCATTTTATAGATAGCTAAGACATGGCACCAAGGCATGCGTGTGGCAGTGGTATTTCTGCCTGGCGATGACCTGGGATGAACTCCACACCAAGACAGATCTGCCCTAGGGCTGCCACCTTTGCCAGAGGCTAAACCCAAACAAAGGGGGCAGGGCTGATGGCATTTTTTATTGATTTATTTTTCTTTCTGTAATAAAAAGAATTTAACTGTACTTGATGTTAACTAAGCCAAGTTAATGGAAAGAATCACAGTGAGTATCTTAATATATAAATGTTTTTTTATTTATTGGTCAGATTATTGTTTGGGTTTCACAAGGCTTAAAAACTGAACAGACAGTTGGGACTCGAACAGCTAGAATTGAAACCTAAGGGGCGAAGACACACAGAGCTACTTGTCATGGCTACTAAAATAGACAATGCTGATCATTTACTGCTAATTGTCTCTACGTTTGTTTTAGCAGAGGCAATTCTCAGTATTGTCAATGGCAGGGTATTTTTTGGCATTAAGTATCTGTGAAAAAGTAGCTGCTACTAAGTAGCTCTGTGTGTCTTCACCCTAACTGTTCGGGTCAAAATGAACTGGTGGCAACCTAAATCTGCCCATTGACTACTGCAAGGACCATGGAAACTCTCAATGACAGCTTACAGAATGATTGCTTTATATCTTGGGAAAATAAGAAAAGAGGGTACTGTAATCACAGGGTTGTGTTTAGTACCCAGTAATGCCAGCAAGAGTGTAGATATAAATAATTAAGAGAACAAAGGACTATTGTCTCTTAGGGCTCTGGCACACGGGGAGATTAGTCGCCCGCGGCAAAACTCCCTGTTCGCGGGCGACTAATCTCCCCGAGTTGCCTACCCCTGCCATCCCACCGGCGAACATGTAAGTCGCCGGCGGGATGGCAGACGCGGCGGGGCGATTTCATGAAATCGCCGAAAAAGACTCGGGGAGATTAGTCGCCCGCGAACAGGGAGTTTTGTGCCAGAGCCCTTAGGGCAGGCCAGTGTGGGTAGCTTTCCCCAATGGTCGTTTTAACTTCTAGACTTCAAAGGGGCTCACTTGTGCTGACCATGCACCCCTGTGCAACCAACTGGTGCCAATAAAGCTAATTCCTATATTGAGCAGGCTACTGTGTAGATAATACAATGCGGTGTGACCTAGTCACCTGTGTGACCCCAGCCTTAATCCAATGTCACACATAGCTCCGCTGGGCCCGTCCCTGCCTGCCGCTGCTTCCCATTTATTTTAATAGGAAACCCACTACCGAGCAGATGATGGTGCTGTCAGAAGTAACCCAACTGCAGCATCGATATTATAGTGAATATAGCTGGGGTAGCACTGGCATCATAAACCAATACTTGTGCTTGGGAATCAGGCTATTAATAAAGTATATTCTGATTTCTTTCAACGGTTTATTATTATTATTATTATTATTATGTTATTGTGATATATTGTGGAAAGTTTTTCCTTTGAGATATAAAGGTCATTTAGCATTTATTTCTTCATTTCAAGCTTGAGATAAAACCCCATTATCTGTAAGTCCGATGTATTTATTTCCAGTATAAAATAAAGAAGGTTGGACTTGAGGTTACAAGCATAGGGAAGCCATGGCAAAAGTGTTTACCATTCAAGTTTCAAGTTTATTGTCATATACAAATAACAAATGCTGTATTTATGCATTAAATGAAATGTACAAATCAAGTCCAGTCGGGACTTCTTAGATTAGATGACAATTTATCTTATCTTTCAGTCTCAGACATTTATGTAGAGATGTTATTATCTTATAATGAGTAATAAGCAGTACATAAGCAGAATATGGCACACATTAATTGAGATAAGAGACTTATTGTAAAGTTGAGAAATACAAAATTGCTCAGGAAGCTTAGGGAAGTCACCGCAGGGGGGTATTTTTATTTACTTTTTTAAAATTTCCTATTAAATCCCCCTTACAGATCCATATAAAACAAACATTCTTAACATTGTACATTTAGGGAGCGTAAAAAAATATACTTACCGCTCATGTATGGGTTTGAAGTGCACATTTCTGGGGGCTGCCCCATGACTCCGCTCCCTTCCGAGGCATCCATTCTGCACACTGAGTTTATATATTTTCTTTGGAGGCCTGATGTTATAAAGTCCAAATTCCCAAGAGAATGAGAGTGCTTGGTTACATGGATAACATATTAAGGCGGGTGGGAAGTGCTGGTATCCTGTGGGAAAGATGCCTGTCCTGTCAGACAAGGTTAGTGCAGGGGAGTACCTGTGTAACCCGAGCATTCCCATTCAGCACAAATAACAACATCTCCCTCTCTTTTATTCTCTCACAAACTCTGCAACCAGGAAGCCAGGCCGCTATTACCGATCAGACGCTCCCTATCCAGTCCGCTCTGATATTAAATACCTCTATGTCCTTTTAATTCCAAAAGTTGTTATTTGCACACAGATATAAGAGAGAAATGGAAAGCTGGAATCTACTTGTGCACAAAATATCCCTGGGACCTTGAAAAACCAGTTTAGAATGAGGGATTAGCTTTTCTATCTTGCCAAAGGCTGCAATTAAATGTAGGAGGTAACACCTAGGATTTGTCAGTGTGTGTGTCTGTGTTACGCTTTGCCATTCCCCTAGACTATTAAATAACCACAACAAAAACACGCCTGGTTTTAAAATGGAGCTGAAGTCGGCACTAAGCTGCATGAATCCATATTGGTAGCAAAGCAATCCTACTTTCTAATGTTATTACTTGCCTTAAAGGTGATCTAAAGCCAAAAAATGTAAACCGCCCTTCTGAGCTCTTTAGCACAAATTTTATTATTTGTTTTATTTTAGTGGTTTCTGTGATATTAGCAGTTTTATATGACTATTACCAGGCTTTTTGCTCAGTAGCTCTATTTTGAGGGGCTCATTTACTAACACTGGACAAATCTGCACCTGGGCAATAACCCATAGTAGCCAGCCAGTGATTAGCTTTTTTCTCAGCAAAAGGTAGAACATGAAGGCAGAAGTTTGATTGGTTGCCATGGAGTACCGCCCTGGTGCTAATCAAAATAAATGACCCCTAAAGTGGCAGCAACTGGCAATGCACCACCAGGGCTGCTGACACTCTTTAAGAAAAAGCTCTGACCACTGTGGTCTGGATGCCCTGTTACACACCCCGCCCCCTTGGCACTTGTTCATAACAACCCCCTTGCAGCCATTTGCACCCAGTGGCAGCACAGGGGTCTGGCTGGGCAGGAGATTTTACAATTTAGAGAAATGGAGGGCACTCCTGGCTAGAATATTCTTGCCAAAAAAAATTGTATATACAAAAAAACAATAAAGTATAAAGTATCCAGGTGCTAGGGTTTTAATAATCCCCCCATAAGAGGACTATATACATCCAGAAAACCCCACAAAAACCCTGCACACCAGAAAAAAACTTCCCCAGGGAGGTATTTATAATTTAAAAAAAACATTTTATTCATCTAAACATGATACAGAAAAAAGTATCAAACTTTAAACATTGTATATCCATCAAAAATCAAATAAATACATATCCCCATTGTAATAACTGAAAATCAAGATATGAAGGCAGATACTCTGGATGAGAGAATACCCCAACGTTTCGGCTCAAACGCCTTTGTCAAGGGAGTATCTGCCTTCATATCTTGTTTTTCAGTTATTACAATGGGGGTATGTATTTATTTGATTTTTGATGGATATACAATGTTTAAAGTTTGATACTTTTTTCTGTATCATGTTTAGATGAATAAAATGTTTTTTTTAATTATAAATACCTCCCTGGGGAAGTTTTTTCTGGTGTAAAGGGTTTTGTGGGGTTTTGGGCAGGAGATTTTGACAACTTTGGAATCTCCCAGTTCAGATGCCCCCAAGCAGCATACCATCTTTAAACTCCAGGGCTCGGCTCTTATGTGGAATCTACTTGTACACAAAATATCCCAGCGGCCTCGAAAAACCAGTTTAGAAAGAGGGATTAGCGGCTCCACTTCCCCAAAGGCTCCAATTAAATGTAGGAGGTAACATGTAGGATTTGTCAGTATGTGTGTGTCTGTGTGTTTTTTGTGTTACACTTTGCCATTCCCATAAACTAATAAACAAAACTGGTTTTAAGGTGGAGCTGAGGTGGGCATGAATCCTTGGCTGAAAAATGTCCTTGCTAAATATGAATTTCACATATTACAGATATATAATCTATTATTCAAAAACCATTATCCAGAAAACTCAGAAATACAGTAAATGCCATTATCCATAGAGTACCATTTAAGCAAACAATTCTAGTATTCTAACTGGTTCAATAAAACTGTCCCTTTACTTAATGGAAACTAAGCTGCATGAATCCATATTGGTGGCAAAGCAATCCTACTGTTTTTGTAATGCTTTTACTTGCCTTAAAGGTGATCTAAACCAAGAAAGGAATTAATGGAAACCGCATCTTTGAGCACCTTTGCAAATTATATAAATGGTTCTATTTTAGTGGTATCTCATATATTAGCAGTTTTAGATGGCTCATACCAGGCTTTTGGCTCAACAACTCTGTTTCAAGAGGCCCATTTACCAACACTGGGCAAATCTGCCCTTGGGCCGTAACCAATCGGAACTAGAGATTAGATTTCTTGAAAAAGTTTGAGTTTGAGCTGCTGACATTCTCACTTTCAGAGAAAGCTCTGGCCATTGCCCCCTGGGCACTTGTTTATACCAACCCTCTTGCAGCCATTTGCACCTTATGACATCACGGGCAGGAGATTTTGACATCTTTTGAATCTCCCACCCAATCCCCAGTTCAGATGCACCCAAGTGGCATGCCATCTTTAACTCCTGCTACCCTAGGGCTGGGCCTTTTCGTACTACCCACAGATTCAGATAAGATTTCCCATCTTTATTAACTTGTCATGTTTTTAATGGCAGCAAAGAGCCCAATCCCTTCTCATTGGGCACAGTTTAGATTACCTAGAATAGGGTGTGCCATTGGCCTAGGGTGCAAACAGCAGAAACAGAAAAAGGGTCATGAAACATGGGGCTATTTTAGGCAATGGAACATGGGGCTACTTTTTAGTAGCCAGAAAACACTTGATGGACTTATGTCCTTTTTCTTCTAACTGTGCCACAGCACTCACAATCAACTGACAAGCACCAGTTTCAGCATTTTTCAAGTGATATAAGCCTGGAAATAGGTCCCTTTACTCTTCCACTCTAGCCAGAGAGTAATATAAGAATTTAAAGAATAAAACAAGAAGACTATAAAGAATGAAGCCAGCTACAAATTGAAGCATAACATCCATAAACACAAGCATGACAATAACAATTACATTTACATTATATTCTTACCCAAAGGCTTTGTTTTTCCTAGCTCCTGTAAAGACATACCTAATGCTGGTGAGTCTAGGCTAGGTCCAGTAGGTGTAGGCGTGTGTTTTCCTACGTTATGGACTTCATTATGTCTTACCATAGCCCTCCTAAAGATCAAGGGGCAGGGACTGCTGTCACTGGTGGGCATGGTTAGTTGTACAAGGCTGAAAATGCAGCTATAGAGACATAAATGCAACAGTCACTACCCCCTTCCCAGATGCACCTCTAAAGAGATATACCATTGCCCCCACATCAAGCACAGTTCTGCAGGAACCTGCATGTGTATAGTGGCTTTGAAAAACAACAAACCAATATAATACTGTTAGCCCCCAAGATAAAAACAGCAGGAATAAGCTAATCCAGTTATCCATCAATTATATACTCCCTATCTATCCTTCTGCCAATGTGTGTCTATTAATGCTTCCTTCAGTCCCTTTGATTTTGTGATAAAATCTATTTCATAAGGACAGTTTAACAGAAGAATTGGTTACTTGAAAGAAAACATTAACATTTGTAATATAATTGGTCTCATTTAACAGTTCAGCAGTTACCCAGCTAAGATTAGGTTTTTACTCTTAAATGTCCCCTTTTCCTTTTCCTTGTATTCTTCTTCTTCCTGTATTTTCCTATATTTAACATTTGTACATTTACCACTTTGCATACCCATGTGGGAGCTATGGGCATCTTGTGCAGCACCCACGTATGTAAGGGTTAGAGCCAGGGCCAACAGAGGTTGTTTAGGCAGGAAAGCACTGGCCAGGCTCATACCTTGTCACCAGATCTTGCCTTACATGACACACTACAGGTTAGATGTCCTGTGGAGAGTTATAAAATAATTATTTTAGCTTAAATAAGACCCATTTAACTGTTATATTTGAATGAAATGTTCAGTGACTGTGTATGACTGGCAAACCATATTTTCACTCTTTCATAAGTACTCCCCTACAAATTGTATACAAGTTAACAGAGAGCTGGATATTTCCCCTCTATTTTTGCTCTTTGATAAATATTCCCCATTGATTCTATGGAGCACACACAGCCATAGTGGCTAGCTGTGACCAGATACATTGGGTAGAGTACTACATGTCCCAATCAGACCACAAAATTCCTTTTAATAGGAACAAGGTATAATTAGCCTTTGGTGTAGGGTTGCCACTTCTCTGGTTTTGACCCGGACAGTCTGGTTTCGTAAGGACAGTCTGGATCAAAACTGCCTCATCTGCACCCTGCCCAGAGTTATAGAAAGAGAAACATGGCAACCCTACTTTGGTTATATTAATCTATTATATTTACACTGATGATAACAATGACTGTGGGCAAACATGGAGGCTAGAGCAAAAGTGATGGTTTAATGTTCAAAATTTAGTCTGTAGTTTGCTTTTCTAGTGCAAAAAGCATAAAAAAGCAAGTATAGGGGCATGAATAGGGTGAGACCAATCCAGGCAGCATTGGTAACACAGTTGTCACTAGGTTCAGACTGAGATTAAAAATAAGTACACAGAGGCCCAGATAGTCCTTCACCAGCCCAATAAATAATGACTGTCTATGGCATCTTACAGCAGCCCCTCTGGCATTTGCCAGAATCTACAGATTGCCAGTCCGGGCCTGATTGCCCCTCCCCTTAGTAATTGGGACTACTGTGAATGTAACAGGTCATTAAATTACATTTGATCTAATATCCCCCATTAATTTACATAAGTATTTTTGGCTAACATGGTGCATAAACTGGATACGTTGGTTCTGTTCTGTTGCACATCTTCTTATATTGCATGCCTTTACAAGCAAAGCATCAGACATTACATTTGCTTTTGTGGAAAAAATAATGAGAACTTCTTCCTTAAATAATAACAGCCCTTACACTCTCAGAATCTTTTAGCTGAGCATCTGCTTTAACTGCCTGTTTGAGCAAGATTTCCATACAGGATTTTAGCTTGGTTTGGCTAAGGAACAGCTTTGCATTTGCCACTGGCAACTCCCGTCTTTGTATCCTGTAACGCGAAACTGGGAATTAGTGCTGTACAGAGCCTGGGAGCTGTGTCAGATGGCAAATGATATGTCTGTCCAATGCGCATGTCTGATTGCATCATTATTATTATTATTATTATAGCCATTATTATATACTATCCAGAATAATTGAACATGGAAAAGGGCTCTTTCTGCAACTTGGATCACCATATCTAAGGTCCAGTAAAAAACATTTAAAGATTAAATAAACCCATAGGATTGTTTTGCAATCAATATGGATTGCTACAGCTTAGTTACCATACAGCTTAGTTACCAGTACAAGGCACTGTTTTATTACAGAAAAAAACATAATGAATAAAAAAAAAATCTAAATGATCGTATTTTGCTTAAAAGAAAGAAAAGGGGGCGGGGGGGGTGTCAAGTTGTTAGGTACCCTGCAGTGAATGTAGTTGCTTACCTCCCATGGTCGGGGTAGGATACAATGACCTAGGGAAGTGTTGCTCTTGCTGCCTGCACTTTCTCCAGTTATGTTGCAATGATCAGGCTTGAACTAGGATTTAAAAAAGGCCCTGGCATTTCAAGTACACAGAGACCCAAACAGCTCCCACCAGCCCAATAAATAGTGTGTGTCTATGGCATCTTACAGCAGCCCCTCTGGCATTTGCCTGAATCCACACATTGCCAGTCCCGGCCTGATTGTCTCTAAAATGTAATACTGTATATTCTCTTCCAGTGCATGCTCACAGGCTGGCTTTTAATAGCATCTAGTTCTAATAATGGTAGAGAAGATGAAGTGGGTTAGATACATATTATCCGACATTCAGTGGAACCACTGCTTCTGATTTCCCCAATAACAATATTGGTGTTTCCAACTTCCGTCCACCCCCAGCTGAGCAGGGATACTGAAATAGCTAGGGTCGTTTCCTAACTGTGCATCTTCCCACCATACAGACATTGAGGAATGGGTTTCCTGCTGCGTTTCTCTTTTATCATGTCACAGACTCATTGAATCCAGCCAAACAGCTGTCATAATGGAGCTGGTAAATGCTATTCTAAAATAAGCCATAGACATGGCCTTTCTGAAGTAATTTGTTTTGTAGTGTAATGCCTGGGAGCAATACTTGGGAGTTTACTCAGAGCCTTATACAGCAACCCCATGGTATATTTACTAATACCAGAAGCAGTGTCGGACTGAGATGACAGGGGCCCACCAGAAAACCCTGGACCGGGCCCACTTTCTAAACTATTATCCCCCCTTTGCTCATTTTTTTTTTTCATTTGAAAAGATTTTATTTATTTTTTACAGAAAAAAGAAAAAACAAAAGAAGCAGGCATATTAAGAAAACATTCTGTACAGTCTGGTTAATGTATTAACAGTAGTCCAAACAGTGCCTTTAATGTTGGGTCGTAAGTAGACAGGTAAATAATCGTACGCTCCTCATGCGTTAGTTTGTTTCCTGCCTATTTGCCTCCTTCTGACTATCAGCGTTTGGCTATAGAGATATAAATCCAAATTTTCCTCTTATCCCCCTTTGCTCATTTAATTTCTTTATTACCCTAGTAGTCTATTTGTTCTCATACATGAATAGGGAATGACCATGAAGCAGGCCACTGGGAGTTTTCCTGGTATCCCAATGGACCAGTCCAACTCCAGCAAATAGTTAGAAGCAAGAGGGCCCACTGACCCCTGGGCCCACCGGGAGTTTTCCTGGTATCCTGGTGGGCCAGTCCGACACTGACCAGAAGTGAAGAAAATGTTAGATGCAACTTGTGCCTGATTTGAAAACACCAGCAATTGCGTTCCTTTTGATGCATAGGATGCAATTTCAGCTACCACAGCTTCCTGCTAGGCTGCAGTTATGCTGCATTGTGGGTAAATGACAAATTGTCCTAAATGATTCAGATCCTAACTGTATTTAATAAATATCCCAATAGTATGTTCAGGGCTTGACATAAAGCAAGTCACACCCAAAGAGGTCGTATACATACGTATACAAAAACCAGGTGCAACTGGACATTTTATGACACTTTGCACCCTGGCTTCTTGCAAAAATGAATTGATCTAGGTCTTTGCACTCAGTTTCGGAATACAGAGACCTGCAGCTGCCCCCAAGGATACAGCACTGTCTGTGTTAGTGCGTCTCCACTCCTGCCCCCTACCCATCCCATAACATTCACATCATTCAGGAACACAAGTTAGGAAGTGGTGGAGGACTTGGACCTCAATCAGAACCTGTCCTTACACCGCCAACACTCTGTTGTGCCCCTTGTGCCTGATACTGCACACACTGCAGAGCGCAGCAGTTCCCCATGGGCAGGAATGTTCCATGCATAAGCACCCCTTAGTACTCTTCCACTTCTGCCTGGGGCATAGAAAAATGCCTCCCATAGTCAACCAGTTTACATGGTACAACTTGACACCTTTGGGGCTTACTGGAGTTAGTTCCATGTGTATATCTGCCTTTCATAAAGTAAAACATTTTTAAACTTTTGAGGTTTCCTTTTTTTCATTACTAAGCTCTTTTATCGTTCTACTAATTACAGGGACAATGTAGAAAGTGATATTCTAAGGCAAAATGTGTTGCTAGCTTGCAATTAACCCTAGCAACCAGGCAGTGGTTTGCATGAGTTATTGGAAGATGAATAGAAAAGGACCAGATTACACTGAAAACTACAGAATCTGCTTCAGTGCAGCCACATGCGGCGGAGCGGAGGTCTGCCCAAAAATGCCTGTGTTTGAGATTTACAATCTGTGCTCTGCTCTGCTGCGTGTGGCTGCACTAAAACATAGTCTGTAGTTTTCAGTGCAGACACATGGGCAGCATAGGAAAGTGGATCTGCTTCTTTCAGCCTGAGGTCTCAATGTGGGCCATTCAGCGTCTGTCATGATACAGGCCTGTTACAGTTAATAAAGCAGGCCAAGGTATTCAAAAAAATAATTTTGCAAGTATCAAATGGCTATTTAACAGAGCTTTGTTCAATAGGGTCTAGAATCAGCCGTGAGTCCCAGGAACCTGGGATGCCCTGATCTAAGCCCTGGCTGATAACTGAATGATAAGAGTCCATGCTATTTGGGGGGAGTGAAAGCCCACATAGGGGTGATACATAGGGGTGACACATAAGTCACACAGCATTGATGTTTAGCGTGTATGGAAACGGCTGGAAAAATCATAACCAATGACCAATTTAATATTATCTCTCTATTATGTTCCCATAAGGAATTATGGCCATCTATTAAAGGAGAAGGAAAGGCAAAGTCACTTGGGGGTGCCAAAATGTTAGGCACCCCCAAGTGACTTAAATCGCTTACATTGTACCCCAGGCTGGTGCCCCTGTTCGGAGAGAACAGCACCAGCCCGGGGTAGCTGTCGAGAGCTCTTCCTCCTTCCATCTTCACGAGCGCGTGCATGCGCAGTAGAGCGATGGGCTGAACTTTAACAGAGAAGTCGGCTTTTCACTCTACTGCGCAGGCGCCTACCATTTAGTCGTTCCAAAATGAAGGCGGAAGGAGGAAGCGCTACAGGTACCCCGGGCTGATGCTGTTCTCTCCGTACAGGGGCACCAGCCAGGGGTACAAGGTAAGAGATTAAAGTCACTTGGGGGTGCCTAACATTTTGGCACCCCCGAGTAACTTAGCCTTTCCTTGTCCTTTAATGGTTCATTCCATATACACAGGAGGTTAAAAAAAACCTCACACTGCCTGCTAGGCCACGCCCCTTACATTCCTGAGCATGGGTGGGGTTTAGTTACCTGATGCCCCTGCAAACTGTGATAAATAGTCAGCTCTTATGACTAAAAATTAAATTTACTTTGGAGGGCCATTTTCGATTGAAAGTTCATCCTGTTGGTTTCCCCTTGTCTCTAGAAATGGAAGGACTTGGTGCACTATTGGTACAGTATAGGACTTCTATGCTTTCTTCCTTTTATTTTAAAGCTTGGGTTTGTGTACGCACTGTTAGGGCTGTGACACACAGGGAGATTAGTTGCCACGTGACAAATCTCGCTTGTCGCGGACGACTCATCTACCCGAAATGCCATCCCACTGGCTAGAATGTAAATTGCCGGTGGGAAGGCATACACAGCGTTAAGATTTTCCGAAGTCGCGGAAGTTTCCTCTCAAGGCAACTTCCGCGACTTCAGCAAATAGCGGCACCGCATATGCCATCCCTCCCTGTGTGTCACGTCCCTTATAACCTTTTTAAATATAACATTTTTGTTCTTGATACAAAGTTTTGTCCTTAATGTTCTAAGTCAAGAGAACTTTAGCTGTAGTAACCTGCTTGTGTAGACATCTTGGTTAATGGCATTCTGGCTGTTTTGCCATTGCTTGATGATGATATTCCTATTCCTGTTGTGTGCTTCCTGTTAAGCTGAGAGCAAGCATGGAGCATGTTCTAATAAATATACCAAAAGTTCCAGTGTGTATCTGTACCTGAACTAACACAGCAGAAGTATTAACCCACTGCTAGCCAGCAGTTTATTACAGTGGCGACGAGGATGGGATTTGTGTATTTGGACTCAGAAACAGACTCAGCTGCAGAGCAAACAGGCTGCACAGGCTGCAGGATTTCTTCTCTGCACAGTGAGTAACTTGCTACAATGTCTGCCATTGGGAAAGTCCCAGAGTTCTCAGAATCTGCTGAAGAATTTGAGTCTTATTTGGAAAGATTTGAGAGATGGCTGTCTGCAAATGATGTTAGTCAGGAAAAGAAAGCAGATATTTTACTTGCTACACTGCCAGCAAAAACCTACAGTCTCCTTAAAACTCTTATAGCTCCTGCAAAGGCCACTGAATTGTTCTATGAGAGAATTACAGAGACCCTTTCTCAGCATTATAAACCCCAGCCTATCATCATTGCTGAACGCTTTAGATTTTATAGGAGAAATCACAACATGGGGGAAAGCCTTGCAGACTATATTTTGGATTTAAAACGGCTATCTGCCTCCTGTGAATTTGGTACATTCCTGGATCAGGCTTTGCGAGATAAGTTTGTATGTGGCCTCCATGATGAGTTCTACCTGCATAAGCTGCTAAATGAAGCAGATCTCACTTTCAAGTCTGCTTGTAACATTGCCTTGGCCATAGAATTAACTAGAAGTGACTCTCAGCAATTCAAACAGCAAAATAGTTCTTCATTTACAGATATCCCTAAAATAACTACAGGGTCTAAACCCATTTCACCAAATTCACCACAGCCACCTATAGAGTCAGTTACAGGTGAGCAGGCATTTCAGACACAAAGGGTCAAACCCTGCTACCGCTGTGGGGGCCTGCATCAGCAACTGAACTGCAGATATAAATCAGAAACCTGTAGAAATTGTGGAAAGTTAGGCCACATTGCTCGTGTCTGCAGAAGCAAACCAGGCAGGCCCAGGGCGCAATATGTGTCTAATTGTGACAGCCAGGAAAGTGACTGCACAGACTTGAATACAGTCAATACTACGCATGGGGGAGATGATGGCATTCATATTAAGCTGGAAATTGATGGGCATCCAGTAAACATGTTACTTGACACAGGTGCATCTGTATCACTAATATCAGAGTTTGTTTACAAGAACTGTTTAGGTGGAATGGCACTGCAGAACTCACTTTTACATCTCACTTCTTATACTGGAGAGAAGATTCCTGTACTTGGAGAGATTCTAGCACCAGTCACATATGAAGGTCAGTCATTTACATTGCCTTTAGTGGTTGTGAAGGGCAACAGGCCCACCCTTTTGGGCAGAAATTGGTTGAAGCACCTAAAGCTGAATTGGGCTAAAATATTTACAAACAAACTGAAGCTGCCTTTCACAAAAATCTGGAACAGATCCTGAGTAAACATGACTCCCTCTTTAAGGAAGAATTTGGCAGTATTAAGGGGCTAAAGGCAACTATCACTGTAAATTCAGATGCAAAGCCCATTTTTCATAAGCCACGTCCCTTGCCATATGCTCTTAAAGAACCTGTGGAGAAAGAACTAGAAAGAATGGAACATTATGGTATTGTGTCACGTGTCAAATACAGCAGCTGGGCTGCCCCAATTGTAGTGGTCCCCAAAAAGGACAAAACTATTAGACTTTGTGGTGACTACAAGGTCACTGTCAATCGCTGTATTGAACCAGAACCCTACCCACTACCAAATGTAGAGGACTTGTTTGCTTCACTTGCTGGAGGTAAATACTTTAGCAAAATTGATTTATCAAATGCCTATCAACAGCTAGAGCTGGATCCGGATTCAAAGCCATTTCTTACCATCAACACACACAAGGGGTTGTTCCAATACCAGCGCTTACCATTTGGAGTATCTACAGCTCCAGCAATCTTTCAGCATGCAATGGATCAGATTCTTCAAGGAATTGATCATGTGGTCTGTTTTCTGGATGACATTTTAATTACAGGTTCAACTGTTGAAAAGCACTTGGCACTGTTAGACAAGGTGTTATCAAAATTAAAAGCATCTGGGGTGCGAGTAAAATTGTCCAAGTGTCACTTCCTCCAGGAGTCTGTAGAATACTTAGGATACCGCATAGATGCACAAGGTCTTCACCCAACAGAAACAAAGTTAACTGCTATTGTTAATGCACCTTCACCTTCAAATGTGTCTGAACTACGCTCCTTCTTAGGACTGCTAAATTACTATGGACGGTTCCTTCCAAATCTGTCAACATTATTGCAACCCTTACATGAACTTTTGCAGAAAGATACCAAGTGGGCTTGGTCAGCCGAGTGTGAAAAAGCATTTCAGGATGCAAAGCAAAGACTAACCAACAGCAAGTGGCTAGCACACTATGACCCTAGTAAGCCACTCAGATTAGCATGTGATGCCTCACCCTAAGGAGTTGGAGCAGTTATATCACATATACTGCCTAATGGAGGAGAACATCCAATTGCTTTTGCGTCTAGAACCCTAACACAAACAGAGCGCAACTATGCTCAAATAGAGCGGGAGGCACTAAGTATTATTTTTGGAGTAAAAAAATTTCATAAATATCTTTATGGAAGGAAGTTTTCACTGGTCACTGATCACAAACCACTTCTGGCCATTCTTGGGCCAAAATCAGCAATTCCAACATTGGCAGCACTTCGAATGCAACGATGGGCACTACTCCTATTGGCATATGACTATGATATTATATATAGACGTTCTCAGGATCATGGGAATGCAGATGCTCTATCACGGCTTCCGTGCCCATATACAACAGATGTTCATGACGAAAGTGTCATTTTTCAAGTTTCATTTGCAGAGGAACTACCTATTTCTTGCAAAGATATTGCAGCTGCAACAAGTCGTGATCCTCTTCTGGCAAAAGTGTGGGACTTTACTTCCAAAGGCTGGCCAAACTACAGCTCTGACAAAATCCTTAAGCCATATTTTGAAAAGAGAGATGAGCTTTCCATAGATCAAGGTTGTTTACTGTGGGGGATACGGGTTGTCATTCCCCCAAAATATCGTCAGAGGCTCTTGCATGAACTTCACGAAGGCCATCCAGGTGTAAACAGAATGAAAGCACGAGCTCGTGGTTACCTGTGGTGGCCAGGCCTGGATCAAGATATAGAAATTTTTGTAAGTCAGTGTACTGCTTGTGCTTCTGTACAAAATCAGCCACCCACTGCACCCCTTCACCCATGGACATGGGCCACATCGCCGTGGGAAAGAATCCATATTGACTATGCTGAAATAAACCAGCAACATTTCTTGTGGTTATCGACAGATATTCCAAGTGGTTGGAGGTGTTACCCACTAAAACGAGTACAAGCGAGAAAACGATTACCTTGCTGCGTAATTTGTTTGCATCCTATGGTCTGCCAAAGGAATTAGTTTCGGATAATGGACCTCAGTTCACATCTCAGGAATTCCAGTACTTCTTGCAACAAAATGGTATCAAGCACAAATTGACCCCACCTTATCACCCAGCTTCAAATGGTGCTGCTGAACGGGCTGTTCAGACATTTAAAAAAGCTTGGATGAAACACTCAGTAGCCAGTGAGTCCGCTCGCACTACAGGAGAGTTGAGACTTTGTCGATTTCTGTTTAATTATAGGAATACTCCACATTCAGTCACTGAAAGTACCCCAGCGGAACTGTTTTTAAAGAGGCACCTCCGAAGCAGGTTGGATTTGATTAAACCCTCTTTAGCTGATACAGTGGAGAAACATCAGAAGCGACAAGTCAGAGCACATAATAGCTCCAGACAAAGATACAAAGACTTTTACCCAGGTGATAAGGTTTTGGTTCGAGACTTCCGCCACTCAGGGCGCCTTTGGTCTCCAGGGACCATTTGCCATAGAAGGGGTCCCCTGACGTACGAGGTTCAAATTGGTAACCGTCACATTCATGTCCATGTGGAGCATCTGGTTCCAGATAAGAGTGTGTCACCCGTACCTCCTTCATTGACTTTCAAGTACCTGTAGCGCCCTCACAGGAATTACCAGATGCCAACAATCCATCTAATCCAACCAGTGCTACAGCCTCTGAGGGTGAACGGAGGTATCCGATACGAGCACGCAAGCCTCCTGACAGACTGGACTTATAATGCCACTATGTTATGGTTAACTTGGACATTTCCACTTTAAAATGTTTAGAACTGAGTTATAACTGTTGGTTATATATATATATAATATATATATTGTCGAGATCTACTTTTTGCTAAAAAGGGAGGAATGTAGTAACCTGCTTGTGTAGACATCTTGGTTAATGGCATTCTGGCTGTTTTGCCATTGCTTGATGATGATATTCCTATTCCTGTTGTGTGCTTCCTGTTAAGCTGAGAGCAAGCATGGAGCAGGCCAGATCTACCTGCCTTGTTCTAATAAATATACCAAAAGTTCCAGTGTGTATCTGTACCTGAACTAACACAGCAGAAGTATTAACCCACTGCTAGCCAGCAGTTTATTACATTAGCCCTAGTGTGTAACCGTTCCTTAGCCCTTAGCATGCTAACACCCTTCTCCAAAGTTCAGCTGCTCTTCTTTATCATAAGCACAAAGGGAAACTGCTACTGTTTCTTTTTAGAAACCTATTTACCCTTTAAACCAGGTTTCAAGGGATTCCAAGCCCAAAAAAGATAATACACAATATACATACATTGTAAATATTTGATGTTTTTTTCAAAATATCTGTAAATTCCCATTAAAACAAGTATGCCTGTGTGCCTTGTATTCTATGCACTGCTGGTTTAAACTAATGAAACAATGTAGCAGAAGGAACCTGTTTAACAGATCTGTGAAAAAGCATGCAAGACAATGTGGAAAATGGAGTTTTGGCTGAAGCAAATCTGATTTCTGCTACACTGTTTCAAGAGTCAGAACTGGCAGTGGAGAACAATTCAGGCAAACAATGCTTTCAATTGCAAGTACATTTCTAAATAACTTCAAAACCAGTGAACATTTTTAATAAATGTCTGTTGGAAGGTGTCTTACATGCCCTTTTTATGCAAAATATTAACTTTTACCCTTTAACATAAAAGGTTGTGTTTTTTTTTAACTGGGCAATAGGCTTTGGTAGGCTAAATCCAAACGTATAAAGTCCATTATCCAGAAAGCATGCCTTTACTTATGTAATTATACTCTGCACACGCTATAAAACCAATTAAATCTGGGTTTTATTACTATATAACAACTGGCTCACAAAAGGCAAGCAGTATGGTTGCTCCCTCTCATACATACAAGTGGCTAGGGAGGAGTAGCCAATTATAGGCATGTTACTGACACTGTTACTGGACAGTAGGCAAACATATAAAGCCCATTATCCAGAAAGCATTCATTTACTTCTGTGGGTATATACTGCAGACTCTGTAAAAAAAAACCATTTCCCTGGGTGCCCATAGATAGATTGGGTATTTATTACTATATGACAATTGACAAGAGGCAAGCAGTATGGCCCCTCCCTATTTTACATACAAAAGGACATGCACACAGAAGGAATGTTCTAGCAACTTAATACATTATGTCATCATAGTTTACTCAACATAATACAGTTTATCTCATGAAACAAGTTCCGAACAAATTAATGAGTAAATAGTTTCCTGTTTGATAATTTCTCTTTAAAAGAGAACTAAAGCCAAACTAAAAAAGTAGGGTAGAAATGTTGTACTGAACTTTTTGGGCTTCTGTACCAGCCCAAGGCCCCCACAGCCCTTTAGCAGGGAAGATCTGTGCCCCCAAAGATGCCCCAGTAGCCCCCCATCTTCTTTTCTGCTGATTCACTGCCCATCCTCTGTGCTGCTGTCACTTACTGAGCTTAGGGACCCACTCACACTATACTGTATATATAGATAGAAATGTCACAATATACTGTATATATAGATAGAAATGTCACAATATACTGTATATATAGAATAGAAATGTCACAATATACTGTATATATAGAATAGAAATGTTACAATATAAGGCTGATTATTAAATAATACAGATTATTATTGCACAGCAGCTCAGAAACCAGTGCACTTTAGCATCAGGATATAAGAATCAGCCCTGTAACATCAACTAATACAACAGGCCAGCCTCATTTTCTGCTTCTTACAATCATCCCAGAGCCCACTGAGCATGTGCAGAGTCACTGACACTTTCCAAGATGGGGAGCTCCTGTGACAGCTGTAAAGACCTGGATCATTACTGCTAATAAGATGCTGAACCTTTAGGCTAGTGCAGTTATGGCATTTCTAGCCATATTTATTTTTAGGGTTTAGTTCTCCTTTAAGTACAATTAACATCAAATTTATTAAAGGGCTTAATGCAAACATCCACTAGGAAATGTTGTACATAACTTTTTGGGCTTTTTAGAATTAATTCTACTAGATACTGTATCCACTAGGAAATGTTACACAGAATCACACTGAACACTCGGCCAAAAAGAGCCAATAATTGAATTCATTCATTACAGAACTACTGATATAAAAGGAATTGCTCTAGTCTCTCAGGTAAGTGCAGCCGGGGAATTATCTGGTGGCAGGACGATCCCAAATACTTTCGTATGCAAAGTCGGCATATCTGAGCCAGTGTCGCGGGGCCTGGGGAGAGAAGGAGGGAACATGGGCCTTTTAAATTCTGCTGGACACATTTATTATAATAGTACTTTTAAAACAGGATGAAAAAATGTTAGGCAGTTATATGAAGTTTCATTATCCCCAATACCATTAGCCAGTTAGCCACCCATAGAATTATGATGGTGAGAAGGCACCGGTGCTATATAGTACCCTCTGCCTGGAGGATAACAAACTTCCTCTATGTACAAATAACTTTGAAACCATTAACCTTTTTAATTAATATATAATGAAAAGTTATTTAGAATTATGTCTTTGTCATTGGGCATAAAACTCTTTCTGGGGTAGATATCCCCTTTAAGTTGTCTGAGAGAAATGCTGGGCCTGTCTGTATATTGCTGTATTCAGCCAAGAAGAACGGGAAGACCCATCTTCCACGCAATAAAGATAACCAGTATGTGGCTTATCACACAGCAGGGAAAACCTACTTTTAGTGGGGTGTTTATTAACAACTGGATATTTGTGATTTTATATTATTTTAAACTCATTTCCACAAATGTAATTTATGAAAAATCTGAAATGAAAAAGCACAAATGAAAAAAGTAATGGAAAAACACAAACAACTACTTTTTCGATTTGCTGCAGAAAAAACGCAACTTCTTCGTATTGTTGCACAATTGTCGCCAGCATCAAAACAAACCCTTTAACACAACGAAGCAAAGGAAGATCTCCCAGTTGTGCAAAGGACATCTGCCTCTGACTGTTACACAGGTTTTAGCCGACGTACTTTTGCATTTGGAATTGTTGCATAATAAATCAAGAAAAAAATCATATTTTTTTGTGACAAAGTCGAGTTTTCAGTGACAAAAAACATGAACCATAAAAATTGAGCAACAGTAAATGTCCCCTTTAATCTTAAAAAAGGCATCTGAGACATACACGAACAGACCCATATTGTATTTTGACCAACTGGCTTGAACAGATGGATAATGACCAAGGGCCCATACACTGTATTGTACATACTGCTCTATTCTATTCAGCTCCCCCCCCCCCCAAATGATCAGGCGCTGTGGCCCCTTTTCACAGCCAGCAGCCAATGACAGATAATTCAGGACAGATACAGGTATGGGATCCGTTATCAAGAAACCCATTATCTAGAAATTTCCGAATAATGGTAAGGTTATAGCATAGTAAGTTAGGTTGAAAAAAGATGTACGTCCATCACGTTCAACCATAATGCCTATTTACTGTATAACCTGCCTAACTTCTAGTTGATCCATTTGAAGCCTCTCTAATTTGCCGCAGAGGGGAAATCTCCCATAGACTCCATTTTAGTCAAATAATTGAAAATTTTAAAATGTATTTCCTTTTTCTCTGTAATAACAAACCAGTACTGAGTACTTGATTCCAGCTAAGATATAATGAATCTTTATTGGGGCAAAACAATCCTATTGGGTTTATTTAACATTTAAATTATTTTTAGTAGATTTAAAATATGGAGATCCAAGTTACCGAAAGATCCCTTATCCAGAAAACCCAAGGTACCAAGCATTCTGGATTATAGATCCTATACCTGTATACAGTAATTCTAGAAACTAGGATTGCAGGGTTAGGCTGTGCAAAATAAAAAGTAAAAAACATTTTCAGAAGAGAAGTAATCTATAAAGGCTGGAGTGAATGGATGTCTAAGATAATAACCAGAACACCCTCTTAGTGGGCAGCCCCTTTGAGAACAAACTTTTGTATTAGAACGTGTAAGTTAGCACATTGTGTACCATAGTGGCTAGTGAGACTGGCCAAAGAAACACTGGATGAAGACAATGTACTGCGGGTGTGGCCGCTCCCCTGGGGCTTTCAGCTTTGTTTAAGAGCCAGATAAGTTAATGTAAATTGCACCTTTTAAGTAGCCAGATTGTATTGTACTGACAGCTTGGGTGCTTTCCAGGTGACAGTCAGTATATGTTTATGTGACATGTTATTTCCTCCTTGACTTCAGCTTGACGATAAAGAATTTCTTGAATGTTCTTATAAAAATATCTTCTCTTAGAAGGAGATAGCAAGAAATTAACTAGAGAGGAAGCAGACCCTGCAGTTGGCGGGGGGGGTCCAGGTGTGTAGGGGCCTAATTAATGAGAATAGGTCAACTAACTGTTTTGGGGCCCTAAGTCAAATTTGCTGTGGGGCCCAATAACATCTTGTTCCATCACTGCCCTGCCTTATACAGAATCATGTAACTGCTTGGAGAGTTCCAGAAAGAGAGGATATTTGATTTCAAAACTGATGAAAAAAGAAAACTCATGGAACACTGTACCTTCTGCAAACAAAAGTACTTGTTCTACAGGGCTCCTGGGAGCTGCGAGTTCCACTGGGTATTTGCCTTCCATGTTTTTACACTTTACATTCGCTCCATAGTCAATCAGCAGCCTTGCAATTTCCTCACTTGACTTCCTAGCCGCTGCGTGCAGGGGGGTGTCTCTGAAATTCCCACAATTCACATTTGCTCCTATCAGAATGAAGAAGTCAGTTGTACAGGTAATGATTCAGTATTAGCATAAACAGCAATACGTCATGGGATATGACTGACAATTCTATTATTATTTTTTAGACTGAGACCCCCCCCCAGACCACTGTCTATCACTGTCTATGAGAGGGGAAATGGTAAGTGTTAAAGGGTAAGTAAACCTTGAAAAAATTAAATCTAATCTAAAATTGTTCAAGGAGATTTTCTGAGCACTTTTTGAATTTGGATTCATTTTTTTTAGTTTTAGAACTATTTAAGTTTTCATTAACTACCAATATAATGAGTTTTGTTAAACTGCCACCTGCTGCTGGTGGAGGGGCCCCAGATACCCCAGTCTGACACTGCTTACATGTAAAGTACATTCTGCACATTATTGCTTTAAAAAGGGTAATAATAGAATTTAAGTAGATTTTTTTTTTACTGGAGAAAGGAGGAATAAGCATTGGTTGCAATAATGAGCTCAAGAAAGCCAAGGAACCTCTTTTTGTGATGCTGAGCAAAGCTTTATGTACGCCTTATGCATCAGTTATTCTTCAAATAGGGTATATAAAGAGTAACTCAGAAAAGCAAGTAGTGCCATTAATAACACCCCAAGAAGACAAATGGAAAGGATTAATTACTGATATAAATACTTTAGAACTTCACCTAATTCAAGGAGCTTCTTGACACACTCAGTTCTCTGGTTGGTACAGGCCACATAAAGGGGCGTGCCACAGTTCAGCACCTCCTTATTTATATCTGCCCCGTGGGCAATTAGTATCTCTGCACACTCTCTGTGACCTGCGGAGGAAAGACAACCCTGCTGTTCAGTAAAAAGCTTGATTGAGGCTTTGGGTAACTACACAAACATACTAGGCATCTCTAAAAGATTAGTTATTATCTTCCTTTAGTGTGGTTTATTATTCACATCAATTGGCGGATCGTCAATTAGAACTGTAGCAGCTGGGGCCTTAAAGGGGAAGGAAAGGTTAAAACACTGGGGGCTGCCCATGGTAGGCACCTCCAGAAATTATTATAATTTAACTGATAACCCAGGCCAGTGCTCCCATCAGCAGAAAACCTGGGGTTCTTCTCATGGAGTGATCTCCTTCTGCTTCTTTTTTCTTCAATGGCCGTGGGTTGATGCATGTACAGTAGAGTGAAAAGGCTGGTGGGAAGACAGAAGGCGCAGGAAGAAGAAGATCGATCCATGATGCTCGCTCAGTGGTACCCCAGCTTGGTGCAATTTTCTACTAACAGGAGCATCGGCCCCGGGTATCAGGTAGGTGATTATAATCACTGAACATTGACTGAACATTTAACTAACAAAGCCAAAGTTTATTGGCTGGTTATGATTACCTGTGTAGTTCCCTTGGGTTTGGGTGCTGTAACTTTCTTTAAATATATCAGTTTGATCAAACATGCCATATTACTCATACTAAACATTTAGTTAAATCCTCCATTTTCTACAAGTCAGCTGCAGGTATGTAACCCCTGCTAATGAAGCGAAAATGCTCTTGTGTGGACCTTCAGTGTATGGCCACTTTGTGTTAGGCAGTTAAGGTAGTGTGGTAGGCAGGGCGGGAACTAGGGGTAGGCATGGCGGGAACTAGGGGTAGGCAGGGTCGGAACTAGGGGTAGGCAGGGCCGGAACTAGGGGTAGGCAGGGCCGGAACTAGGGGTGGACAGGGTCGGAACTAGGGGTAGGCAGGGCAGGAACTAGGGGTAGGCAGGGCCGGACCTAGGGGTAGGCAGGGTCGGAACTAGGGGTAGGCAGGGCAGGAACTAGGGGTAGGAAGGGCCGGAACTAGGGGTAGGCAGGGCCGGAACTAGGGGTAGGCAGAAGAGGCACCTGCCTAGGGTACAATGATGGGGGCACTAAGCATGAACCACTTTTGCCTACCCTTAGTTCCCGCCCTGCCTACAACAAGTTCCCGCCCTGCTTACCCCTAGTTTCCACCCTGCCTACCCCTAGTTCCTGCCCTGCCTACCCCTAGTCTGCACTTAGCTGTGCCAGCGCTCCCCCTGCAATGTCACTATGCATGCACGTGCTCATTTACACATGCACCCAGAAGGGGTGAGGAATCTGGACAGGTTGCCTAGGGTGCACGGCTGGCATGGCCCACCCCTGGTGGTAGGAAGTGTGTTTGCTCTCAGGTGTGTGGTGTCCATCTTTTAATGTCTATAGAAAGCTCTGCCCAGTCTCCATAAGCCCTACCCAAATGTAATTACTGGTATTTTATAATAAACATATTGTGATTTTTAACGGTACATGATTATTATTATTACTCTAGCTAAAACATTTGTTACAATTATTTGTAAGCTAGTTGCAAGCATTTTTTTCCTGTGCTGGTAATGTCCCATAAAGAATTTCATAAATAATTTACCTCTTTTAACTGCTTCGTGCAGAGGAAAGACTAACTGGGTCTCCAGCTCTGGGTTGGCCCTGTAGTCCAATAACATACTGACGCAGGCAACGCTTCCGCAGCTGCAGGCATTGCACAGGGGCGTGATTCCATCTATAGTCACGGTATTAACCTGTGAGTCAAACAGGGGAACGTTATGTACTGGCTGCATATTTATACAGCACACAGTGTTATTGCAGCAAGAAGATCCCAGAGACAGGGTCATGTAAGGATTCCTACAGAAATGCAATGCTCCTTTCGGTACATTTAAAGGGGAACTTCACCCAAACACAACTTATGCTTTTCCAAAAGTAAAAATGATTTCAAACAACTTTGCAATTTATATAAATTAAAGAATATGCAGCCTTTTCATGATTTTTAATGTAGTTGTATGGTTTGAAAAAGTTCCCTAAGCCCGGCCCCCTGTTCCCCTGCTGATCTGGCTGACTACTTTGAGACTCAAATAAAATGTAACAGTAGTCGCCTGTCCTCAGCCTGCCTTCAGCCTGCATCCTCCAAACCCCACAATTCCCTGCACACGTGATGTTGATAAGGAAAGGAACGTCACAATGCAATGCATTGTGGGTTATATAGTTCCTGCAAGCTGTCTGTCAGCTGTGGAGAAAATGTTACAATTTGTAACATCAATATTTTAGGCCCTCCTCCCCTGCCAGGATTTCAAATGATTCTGAAAGAGAACTGTTTTGCAGCTGGATTACAGCATATAAAATTGATATTTATTCATACTTATCCATATTCATAAGGAACAGATTACAGTGATAGGTATTTTAGTGATTCGTTTATTGTGTAGGGCTCTTTAACAATTTTTGGTTTGGAAGCGAAAGTTCCCCTGTAATATGTAGTCATAAAAGTTGGTTCTTTTAGGTGAACTCAAATAACTGGTTAGTGAGAAGATCTCTGATTGGACTGTAATAACTAGGGATGTAGCGAACCTCAAAAAAAAAGTTCGCGAACCTGTTCGCGAACTTCCGCCGAAAATTGCGAATATTCGCGAACTTTGCGAACCCCATAGACTTCAATGGGAAGGCGAACTTTAAAAAATAGAAAAGCCATTTCTGCCCAGAAAACTGATTTTAAAGTTGTTTAAAGGGTGCCACGACCTGGACAGTGGCATGCAGGAGGGGGATCAAGGGCAAAAACCTCTGAAAAATTGACACACGCCGTTTTTCGAAATGATCGGTAATTTTGCGACTTTTTCGTATTTTCCGGCGCTTTCGTAAAGTTATCGTAAGTTTTGCGACTTTTTCGGAGCTTTCGTAACGTTATCGTAAGTTTTGCGACTTTTTCGGAGCTTTCGTAACGTTAGCGTAAGTTTTGCGACTTTTTCGGATCATTCGTAACGTTAGCGTAAGTTTTGCGACTTTTTCGGATCATTCGTACCGTTATCGTAAGTTTTGCGACTTTTTCGGATCATTCGTACCGTTATCGTATGTTTTGCGACTTTTTCGGATCATTCGTAACGTTATCGTAAGTTTTGCGACTTTTTCGGATCATTCGTACCGTTATCGTAAGTTTTGCGACTTTTTCGGATCATTCGTAACGTTATCGTAAGTTTTGCGACTTTTTCGTACCGTTATCGTAAGTTTTGCGATTTTTTCGGAGAATTCGTACCGTTATCGTAAGTTTTGCGATTTTTTCGGTGCCGGCGAACACAAATTGCGAACATCACGAAAAGTTCGCGAATTTGCGGACTTGCGAACACCCGATGTTCGCGCGAATTAGTTAGCCACATCTCTAGTAATAACTGGTGTGATCATTTTGCCCCGGATACTTACATATGCTCCATGTTCCAGAAGTACTTTAGCACAGGCTACATGGCCCCCAAGGCAAGCTTCATGAAGAGGAGAAACACGGTCTATGGTCAAAAGGTTTACATTAAACCCCTATATTGTAGAGTAAAAAAACATATTAGAAAAGTTTGTAAATAAAAGATATATTGCTATGTACAAAACTGCCCAATGATTGCTCAGTGGGCCTCCCTTGGGATTCGTGTGAATGGACAGAATGTAAAATCCATCTGGTTATTAGGCCCATTGGCAGTGTAATCTATTGGCCAACTGAAGTGGAAACAGCAGAATTTCTCTGGTGATCCAATTGATTGGCTCATATAATAAACAAACAGTCTGTTTGTTCTTTTGTATCAGTTACACAAATGTTCCAGCATGGAAGTCTCTCTCTTGCTTCAGCACACTCATCGTGTTTCCTCTCTTTCTCACACACAATTCCATGCTGTACAATGGCAGAGCAATACACATACATTTTGTTGGAATCCCTAAAATGTGTTGCACCCTAGTGAGCCACTAACAATGAAATGGATTTAGAATGAAATTTTTCCTACCTCCCATTAACTGCTCAATGTGACAGCCTTACCTAGCCGGTTTATGTACAGCTGACACACGGAAAGAATGGAAAAAAAGTTCTCTTCAATCCCTTATACAACCAGCTTTTGGGTTTTGAGACAATTTCATTCTGATGCGCGATTCTTATTCATGTGACCCAAGGGGCAGATTTTTATCAAAATGTAAGTTTAGAGCATGATACGTAAAAACTCACATTTTATTTATTCCTTTGGGATTTTTAAAAGTGTATTTGTCAATGGGTGAAAACTACAGTTCACCGATTGATAAATACGCCTCTCAATCCAAAAGGAATGAATAGAACATGGGCAAATTTCTATGTATTAAGCTCTAAACTCTAAATCTGGCCATTAATCTTAGTCTACCATTAAGGGTTGGGAGAATTTTATTTGCAATAAATTTACTTATCGGACCAATTTTTAGCAGATCAGTACCTGTGCAATTAGAGTTTTGAGAGAAAGAAGACGCCCATGAAATGCTGCATCATGCAGAGGAGATCTGTCGGCCCACGAACCTGGGAATGAAAGAAAATGCCATTTGTGTAACTGCGCACGTAGCTCATCTGGTTTTTGTTATAATATCTGAACTCCAAGGCCCTGAACCATTTATTGGAATTGGTTTTTCCCAATGAGCTAATAAGTGCTACACTTCCCATCTCTTCCCATATATATATATATATATATATATATATATAACAAAGAAAATTGTCGGAACTCACGTTATTAAGGGCAATGGTGCCTGGGTGCAGTTCTCAAAAAAGTCTAGGTAGATACATAGCGTACAGAATCCGCACTTGCAGGTCTTAAGTAAATATTAAAAAATTTTATTAAGTGGCACAGAACTAACGTTTCAGCTGATAACCCAGCCTTTGTCAAAGTTACAAAACAATACAAGGGAAAACCCTATATACCATTTTCTGGGTTATCAAATGAATTTAGACCCTCACTGACCATATATGCATATTAAGCACATTAAAGCCCAAGCCATCCAGCATCACTTTAATACAGAGCCGGTGATTATATCTGTAATTTTTAGCTTTATAAATGGGAGAAGGCTCCAGAAAGGAAACTTATCAGGGAATTACCCTGAGTACCCCGTATTTCATTGTACGAAGTCCATTCTGATACAGCTTTATCTGCACTTCAACTTTGTGTCATTTTTTTTTTTTTACCTACGCCACCAGTTTATAAGGCATTTTATTCGACTGTAATAGCAAAATCCCATCATTTTATGGGAGGATGATAAACTTATGTTGGGAAAAGAGACAGAAGAATTCAGTATTCTTGCCCATGGTTAGCATGTAGATAAAAATCCCTGAACTGTCAGAAATGTATCTGTTTTTTGGTTGCCGGGGTCAGTGACCCTGACATGCAAACAGAATTGACAGTTTCAGGCTGGAAATAGGTAGAACAGGAACACTATTTTTTTTAAAAAACACACAAAGTAAATAGTAAAGATCATTTGAAAAGTTGCCTAGTATAGGTCCATGTATACCCTATTAAAAGTTTACATATATGTAAGTTTCCTCTTTAAGTATTCTCTGGTACCCCTCATTGTGAGTGCTACAAATCAGGGCATACCACACTGGTGGTACATTCACTGGCTGGGCTGGATGTAGGGCAGGGTAGGTATATGCCCTGGGCCCCAGGATTACAGGAGTTCCTTAGGAAGCTAAAAGCACATCACAGAAATTGTCAGTATATACAGTATACATCAGGTATTTCCAGCCTGCACCCCTCTAGCACCCCTTGTTTATCTGTAGCTTCCAGCACCCCTCTGATAGTTCAAGGCTGTCAACAACAGCCTGAGGATCACAAGTTAAATACAGGTACGAGACCTGTTATCCAGAATGCTTGGCACATAGGGTTTTACAGATAAGGGTTCTTTCCATAATCTGGATCTCCACACTATGCCTACTAAAAATCATTTAGGGCAGTGGCACACGGAGAGATTAGTCGCGACTTATCTCTTCAAAATGCCATCCCACCGGCAAGAATGTAAATCGCCAGTGGGATCCATACGCGTTGCTACGATTTCCCGAAGTTGCCCAAAGTTTCCTTGAGAAGCAGCTATTATAAGACTGCAGATCTCCCGTTAACCTTTCAGGCCCCCTTATGTGTTGGGTGGCAGTCACTAAAGTGATAATAGAAATGTCCGTTAGTATGTGTGAGACGTACCTCCCTGGAATGTATGGCAGATATGATTCCCATACAGAGCATTCCTTAACTCCCACGACAAAGATGTTATTCCAGCCAGTTCTTGCCTCTTGCTTATTATCATTGGACTCATGCTGACAGGCAGTGCTGCAGGGGCAGACATGGTGCTGCTGGGCCTTAGCTGCAGGCCTGGCTCCGTGCAAACACATCACAACATCACATGACTCCTTTGGATCAGGAACTGCTGCACAGCAGAACTTTGGATCATGTTTCAGAACTAGCAGAGACACTGGCCTGTGCAGCCCCCGGCTGGATATCACTGCACCTTATACAATTCATTTGTCCTATAATCAGTCCGTGTGTATTTTTATGAGTTTACAAGCCACAGAGTTGTGTATATATAATACTGTGTTAGTCGGTTTCACCTACAACTAATTCACCATGCACAGGGGCACAACAACTTTTCATGCACATAAAATTCTGTTGGAGGGCTTCCCCTTGTATTTCCCATTTGTCCCTTGGCATTACATAACTCGCTGCTTTGTGTCTCTCAATCCTTAATCTACTGCCAAGGTTCTCCTGTCCGGTGTTGGCAAAACCCAGGCATTTCAAGTACACAGAGGCCCAAACAGCCCCCCACCAGCCCAATAAATAGTGTCTATGGCATGTTACAGCAGCCCCTCTGGCATTTGCCAGAATCCACAGATTGTCAGTCCGGGCCTGGAGCCAAGAAGCATCAGGTGAAACTTACTGATTCTTAAACTCCTAGCATTCTGTCTGTCTGCCTGGACTAAACAGTAGTGCAGTATAACTGCTAATATCATGAAAACAAAATGAAAAACAAAAAGAATGTAAATTGTAAAAGTGCTCAGTAGAGCCCTATAAGCAGTATTAAATTAATTTGTTTAGGGGGTTACCTCCTAAACATTAGCCTTTAAGGCTGTTTGTATATTTAATGGTTTATTAAAACCATTTTTTTGCAGGTGCAACCAAACTCTAATAATAAAATGATCATGATCAATATAGGAAGGGCAGTATTTTTTCCAAAAAAGGTGGCAACCCTAGCTGGTACTTCCTCTTCCTGGTACTACCTCTTCTGCCTACCCAAGTGATAGTGACAAGCGTGACTCATGCATCGCACAACTGACACCCACGGACAAGTCCTGCATGGGTCCCCTCTCTTTAGCAACCAACACCCCCACATATCTTTTCACTTCACAGTGGTGGTGGTGGGGGGGCTCTGACTCCATCCCGCACTGATCTCTGATAGATAAGAAGGAATTCTCATAGCCATAGCCTGATATTACTAACAAGAAGATAAAATAATGAAAGAAGTACAGAGAACAGTGACTGATAATATTAAAAACATGAAGCCCATGTGTAATTATGGCTGGATCTCTTTAAAGGACACTGTGCCTTTAAGACTTCCCCATACAGAGACCGGATGGGTTGTATTTGTAAACAAGATGAGGCTTTGCACTTAGTCGCTGGAGATATTATCCAGAGCCGAGACCTACAGTAATAAGATATGGTGGGCTTTTTCTATACAGTTTATTGAACTGATTATGTGAGCTGCCTGGCATCCCCGGGGTTAACATAGGTAACAAGTTCCTCTGCCCCTCTGCAAGCCATATGGTATTTCCCACACACAGACGGGTTACCTGGAGCTATGCCATAGATCTCCTCAGCTATCCGCGCCGCTTCCTTCCTGTTGCCCCTGACAATGTAAAAGTGTGTGAGCAGAGCCAGGGACACCTTGATTAGCAGCTTAAAGCAAAAGAGGGCAAATATAGCAACATATATGTTATTGATAGCCAGCAGGACAGCACTGGCCTCCATTGTAGGCTACGTCCCGCCGATGGCTTCTCTCACTGCAGCAGGCTATTTTGGGTATCATACAAA
The DNA here is from genome assembly GCF_000004195.4 of Xenopus tropicalis. Lineage (NCBI taxonomy): Eukaryota > Metazoa > Chordata > Amphibia > Anura > Pipidae > Xenopus > Xenopus tropicalis. The sequence goes on from NC_030678.2 coordinate 29,602,818, forward strand.
GTCTATTTTAGGCCTTCCCACTGCTGCTGCATTTTAGTATTTATGGGACAGAGACGGATTCCCAACACTAATGGCTACAGAAGGATTTGGATGCCTTGCGTGTCTGAATAGGCAGTGCGTGCATGAACAGAACAGGGTATGTAATTAAAGTGGTAGCTCGCCTGAAAGGGAAACTATACTCCTGTCACATATATTGCATAAAGCCCCATATGTTCCACTGTGAAGTGATGGATTCTGGGACTTGAAGTCCATTTGCTTTCCAGAGAATATGTGCCCCACCCACTATGGAAAGAACTATTCTCATATATGGATAGGGTTGCGACCTGGCTGGTATTTCACTGGCCTAGCCAGTAACATACCACTGATACCAGCCAAGGCCGGGCAGGTATTACAAACTTACTGTCAATGTACTTTTTGGTAAATTTCTGCCTATTCAGCTAATCTGTAGCATGGCTGTCCCTTCCAGCCCCTAAAATGTCACACCTCCATCCCCTCTGTGCCCCACCCCTACATAGTACCATAGTAAGTTGGGTTGAAAAAAGACATACGTCCATCACGTTCAACCATGCCTATACCTAACCTGCCTAACTACTAGTTGATCCAGAGGAAGGCAAAAACCCCATCTGAAGCCTCTCTAATTTGCCGCAGAGGGGAAAAAATTCCTTCCTGACTCCAAGATGGCAATCGGACCAGTCCCTGGATCAACTTGTACTAAGAGCTATCTCCCATAACCCTGTATTCCCTCACTTGCTAAGAATCCATCCAGCCCCTTCTTAAAGCTATATAATATATCAGCCAGCTCGACTGATTCGGGGAGGGAATTCCACAACTTCACAGCTCTCACAGTAACAAATCCTTTCCGAATATTTAAATGGAACCTCCCTTCTTCTAAACGAAGTGGGTGCCCTTGTGTCCGTTGGAAAGACCTACTGGTAAATAAAACATTACAAAGGTTATTATGTTCCCCTTATATATTTATACATAGTTGTCATGTCACCTCTTAAGCGCCTTTTCTCCAGTGTAAACAGACCTAACTTGGCCAGTCTTTCTTCATAACTGAGACTTTCCATACCCTTTACCAGCTTAGTTGCCCTTCTCTGGACCCTCTCTAACTCAATAATGTCCCGTTTGAGCACTGGAGACCAAAACTGAACAGCATATTCTAGATGGGGCCTTACCAGCGCTCTGTAAAGGGGTAGAATAACCCCCTCCTCCTGTGAATCTATACCCCTTTTAATACAGCTCAAAACCTTGTTTGCCCTTGCAACTGCTGCCTGGCATTGCTTGCTACAGCCAAGTTTATTATCTACAAGGACTCCAAGGACTTTCTCCATTATGGATTTGCCTAGTGTAGTCCCATTAAGGGTATAAGTGGCTGCATATTTTTACATCCCAGGTGCATGACCTTACATTTATCCACATTAAATCTCATCTGCCACTTAGCCGCTCAGATTGCCAGTTGGTCAAGATCCTGCTGCAAGGATGTCACATCCTGGATAGAATTGACTGGGCTGCAGAGTTTTGTGTCATCTGCAAACACTGATACATAACTCATAATACCCTCCCCCAAGTCATTTATGAACAAATTAAACAAAAGTGGACCCAGTACAGAACCCTGAGGGACCCCACTGAGAACCTTATTCCAAGTAGAGAACGTACCATTAACAACCACCCTCTGTACCCGATCCTGTAACCAGTTTTCTATCCATGTGCAAACGACTTCACTAAGACCAATAGACCTTAGCTTAGAAAGCAGTCGTTTGTGGGGAACGGTATCAAATGCTACATCTATAGGATGTAAGGCCTGAAGAAAAATGTGGCAACCCTCTTTTTTGGCTCAACCATATAAGTGTTTGGCCTGCTAGAGGGCCTGAGGTGGAGGCTTCCATAAAGACCAAGCACTAAGGTACTTAATTCATAGTGAAGCAAGGGTACAGGGACCCCATGAACAAGGTTAAAGTGACAGACTAGCATCCTGCCATAGTACAACCCATGGTGTAAGATAGTCAGGGCTAGTAAACATGTTATTACTTCCACTGGAGGGGTCCATTTCATGTGGTGGCCATCTTACTGGGGGGGCTATATTTCCAGCCTGGGTTCTGGTGTGGGGGTACTTTGCCTTGCCCTGTCACTGTACCACATGATCCACTGCCTGCTCCATAAATATCCAGTTTATGGTTAACTGGATATTCTCTCTCTCACACACAAACACACTTTTTACCATATTCAGAGCCTTTTTAGGTCTTAAAAATTATTTATTGGCACAAAACCAATACTGTCTCTTGTAAAATTAGATCAATGAATGTGAGAAGCATTTTAAAGGGAAACATAAGCAAGAAGGAATTGCTATACATAATGAATGTAAGTCACATGGGTTCAGTAGGTGCCTGCAGATTTGAACTTGCTCACATTTCAGTAGTAAAGCTGACTTGGGGCCCATAACACTGATTTAGGCACGTGAAGGCCAAATGGAGCCCCCCGTGGGCCATATTTCAGTGCCGCAGGGCTACAAATACTGGCAGATGTACTGCAGCCCTATAATGTGTGTAGATTGGGCACAGCACAATTGCATGTTGCTCCACCAAAGACGGTCCCTAAACAGTCACAGTGAACCATTTTAATAAAGTATTTGTAAAAATCATGTTTCTGCAAAATGGCCCCCAAAAATGTGCAAAAGCGTATTTATCATCAAAAACTACAGCAACCATTTCATCCCATAGGCCCTTGCTGCACAGTTACTAGTGCAAAGTCAGGCAGTCAGTGCATGTATTTGGGAAGGAGGTACGAGCTGGTGGTGGCCCTTTAAGCCCAGAAACAAAGGATGCTTTTCTACCTTCATCTGTCCTGCAACCAACCACCAAGCACCAGTGTATAAAATATAAATCCAATATAAAATATAAATCAAAGCCCCTGCCTCCTGGTGTAAAACTCCATGCCCACTCCTTTGTAATAAAAATAGACTTATAGTGGCAGTACATCCCCACATACACCTTTGTTAACAATGAACACAATAAACATGTTAAAAATGTGTTCTATCCATTCTTATCAAAGAAAATCCATATTTTGCAACATTTTAGCCAATTTAAAAAAACTAATGTGAAACGCAGGGTTTTTTGTTCAAGAAGAGTTAACAATGCCTGTATAAACAAATCATAAGCAGCAGCCTTTGTTAAATTGGCCATTCATGGCAGATTTCAGCTGCAGATTTGGCCCCTCAAGACCAAATCAGCTGCTTACCTGCCTGTGTATGGGGAATACAATCAGCCACATATCTATCGGGCGGGTTTAAGAATTCAGTTTTTCAGACTGCGTCCCTCCTCCTATGGTGAGAGAAGGGGCTACCATTGTAGGTGATGCTTCTCACCCATTTTGCATAGGCAGCATAATGACGGTACATAAAGCAGGGAACAATACCCTCACTTTAATCAGCAGTGGAAGACCTGTCATTTACCTTGTTTCAAAAATACAAATATACTTTCCTTTAACTTCTACATTTAAAAATAACTCTAAAATATTGATTATGCTCTGTATTTTGTATACCTGAGCATCTATGTGTATTCTCCTAACCACTCCATGTTCAACTGGGTTGCCACCTCACTTTAATACCAGTCCCATATTGAATCCACATCCTGCATGGCTAGCAAGTAATTAAGATGCATGCTGCATGGCTGCACATAAATCAGTTCAGTCTGCAGCATTCAGCTAAATAAATTGCTAATTAGCCATGCAGGATGTGGATTCAATATATTGCTGAGGTGGTAACCCTATGTTAGACACTTTATGCCAGTGCATAAAGGGGAATTAATAACCTATTGTACATGAGCCAAATAAACAGGGTCTTTAGGGAAATGTGTTCTGCCCACTAATTGATGATGATAAAAATGATGAACTATGTTTCTGGCAAGTTATTGGCACATTTATGCTTGCATATGAAGGACCCATTTGCTGGTGCTCATGGAACTATTTATTTTCTGTCTGACTCGAAACGCCTGAAAGGGATAAGAAGGCTGAGTAAAGGCAAACAGCTGCTTAGAAGGAATAAACAATATAAATATATGATAATAACCTGTATTATGACAGAATATAACAAAGAGCTATTAAAGCGTGGCATAATAATAAATGGGGGTTATAATGTATGAAAGTTTCAATTTAATTCCAACTCTCGAGGACAAGTGATTTAATCAGATTCTCCTTCTCATGGAATGTGCGTATGGGACAGCAGCTGATTCCAGGGGAACGGTGTGAAGGTAAAAACCAAACCATCTGCTTGCCTATTTAATAAAATACCAGTTTTTTTTTTTTTTTTTTTAAAACAGAGAATTGGCAGAATATATTTCTGATTTATTTGGCTCATGTTGATAAGAGCAAGACACTGCCCCTTTAGTTTGGATCTGACAACCCTAGGAGGTAGGTAAATCAGTAAACTCATTCATGTACTGTACCTTTTATCAACACTTTGCAAATTAGCCTCAGTGCAGCCATAGCACCCATAGGTACTAACCTGGCTCTCCATACTTCTTACAGTAAACTAATAAAAGCTAGATAAGCTGCTATGGGTAACTGCACTGGGCAAATTTGCCCGGTTTTAGTAAATAAGCCCCCGTGTCTTCATTAGCCTGTCGAGCTGAAATACAGACTTTAGACATACAAAGTACTTAAGTTAAGGGGCTACTTTTGCACGATCAGCCCCATAAAAAAAAATGAAAGCTAGATAAGCTGCTATGGGTAACTGCAGTGGGCAGATTTGCCCGGTTTTAGTAAATAAGCCCCCATGACTTCATTAGCCTGTCGAGCTGTAATACAGACTTCAAACATACAAAGTGCTTCAGTTAAGGGGCTACTCTTGCACAATCAAAAAATCTATGGGCCCCTGTCTGACTGATACTTGCCAGATAATCAGCCAGATATTTATCAGGTGTGTTAGAAAGGACTGAATCAGGGTGCGGATGTGGCCAAACAATCAGACCTTCCTGATACAGCTCAGTGCATTGTTGGTCCAATTTGGTTAAACTTGGATCTGACCTTGGTCAGCTTTAGACAAGATGGGACCCCATGCTGTAACGGAAGTGCAGGGCCCCAATATAAGGGCAGAGTAACTTTTCAAATGTGTGCAATTTGCAATGCCTTCAGCTGTTGTTGGGCTACACCCAGTTAGTTTGTGGTTGTCCATAGTCATCAATAAGTTGTATTCTAACAATGGCTAAAAGGCCAAAGTATATATGAAAATATCATCCATGTTTTGTACTTTTACCAATAATTTCCCACGCCCAATGGGCCTCTTTTATTGGAGGCCTAGCACAAATGCTTTTCATTACCCAAAGATCAGCCCTGTGCACTTTGTAGGAAAGTAAAACCTCAATGCTACGGGCAGAGGCCAACAGAAATGTATAACAATATGTATAACAGTATAACTGTTAAAAGTAGAATGGAAGAAATTGGAAATGATGCCAAATAGTAAGCATCAGATTGCATTAGGCAGCACTTCGCACTGAGAATACTGTACAAATCATTCAGTTGTTCACCAAATATATCAATGTTCTGCAGAAAGGTCAGATGGTTCTTTACAGGCATCAGGGTCCCTCTTTCTGGTGAGTTCATGTTTCCTTTCAGTGGAATATTGTCTCAACCAGGCACCATTTGGCCCTGTTGCATTCACAGCAATGTCAATAGAAGAATCTGGAGTCATCCATCTCAGAAAGTTCAGCAACAGGAAGCTTACAATGGCAAAAAGGGCAAAAATACAGCCAGTCACTACTCCGCAGTGCCTCACAAGTCGCTCAAGCCTCTGGTCCATTGGTAGGACAACTTCCTGGGCCACTCGATTGTATACCTACAAGGAGACAGATATAACGTGAAGATTATCTTACAGAATCTCCTTCAACGTAATTCTTGGCAAAAAAAACATCTTTATAGCCATAATACTTTCTAAATTACAGATTAGTAGCAACTAAAAGTGGTCATACATGACCCAACCTTGTACAGCGCCCAACCTTCTTTTGTTGATTTCTAGTGGCAGGGAAGAGGACCTGAAGGGTAAATATCAGCAACAAGGGGGAACTATATTTTCTATTACCTGAACCAGTCTTTATAACTAGGTTGCACTAATCTATGCAACCTAATCTATGCATTCTAGGAAGATTAAAAGAATGATTAGTGATTATATTTGTAACCTCATTGAACTGGCATTTGATTTTAACCAGATCACCATCTGCCTGGTATTTGTTAATTTGGCTGCCTGGTATTTGTTTTTGTTGGCTTTGCTTCACTTTCCACCCCCAGAGTCCAAAAAACATCAGGCTATAGGCTGATGCCACACAGGCCGATTCTCGGCCTATGGGGAAAATGCAGGCCTGAAACAGCCCCTCCACTGGCATCAGCCTCCTACCTTGCCTGCACCAGAACCATTGTGTAGAACTGGCTGCAAGCAAAAGCGGCGGATATTGCTCTAAAATGCAGACTCTTGTGTTTCTTTGCTGATATCTGCAGTGTGTGACTGCACCTAGGCTATGGTTCCAGGTGCAGGCTGATGCCTGTTGAGGGACTGATTCTTAGCCTGCATTTTTCCACGGCCCCCATGTGGCATCAGCCTTAGTGTGAATGTCTGCGGTAGGGTATTTAGTTGTATGCACTCGGGGCAGGGACGCCAGTAAATGATAATAACAGTCAGCATCACAGTCTACAGAAAAAAGGGCATGAAGAATAAATACATTCAGGCTCACGTCGCTATCTTCCCAACAGTATTTGAAGCAAGGCAGCTTACACATACTTTTTCAGTCCTCTCAGCCACATCTCTCCATGTATAAAATGTGCTCACTGTTCTGTGGATTGTTTCAGGGCTCAGCAGTTCCCCAGCCAGCAGCCTGTTAATGGCTTGCTCTAAGCCGCTGCACAGAGACTTCACTGACGGCTTACAAAGAATAATGAAATTCTCGGGTAGCACCTCAGGAATTCCACCCACTCTTGTGCTCACCACCTGTTAGAGGAAATAACAATAATATTTTGTGAAAAATGTATGCCTATCAACCAAAGAGGGTTATATAACTGTGCTGTAGCTTCTGAAAATGTGTTGTGCCCTGTTATTATAACTACATACATACTGTATATATTTATTGGCCAATTATAACAGGTTATTGCTTCACTTTGCATTAAAAAAAAATCTGAAACTTCAAGAAAGATGGAAAAAAACTGGTAAAGTAAAAAACATTAAAAGTAAGCATTAAAGCATTCAGATGTACCTGTAATCCACAGCTGGCCCCTTCTACAATGGCCATACAAAAGGCCTCAGTTAAAGATGTGTTCAGAAAGATATCCCCTTGCACGAGGACATTGCGCACCTGCTGATGTTCCAGGGCTCCCAGAAGTCTCACCCTAAAAAGCAACAGAAACATAAGCAAATGGCAGAGCTAGTGCCAGGAAAATAAACACTACTAGCTAAACACCATAGTTATATGTTGGGTAATGTACCCTTACTGTCATTCTTAAGGATTACAAGGCAGCTAGGAGTTATGAGGCTGATCCCAACTTAACTCTTAATTCCAAATGTCAAAATGTTAGGCATCCCCCCCCCCCCGTGATTGTAATCACTTACCTGGTACCACGGGCTGGTGCTCCTGTTAGCAGAAAACTGCCCTGGCCCAAGGTAACTGCAATCAAGTGACCCTCTTCCTTCTTCTGCCTTCAAGCCGACTGCCCATGCACAGTAGAGTGAAAAGCAGAATTTGAACAAGAAAGTCGCATTTTTCACTCTACTGTGCATGCGTCGGACCTGGGATTTAAAGATAGACGAGTGAAGGAAGAGGGTCACTTGGTCACATGATCCTCAGGCCGGGGCAGTTTTCTGCTAACAGGAGCATCAGTCCAGGGTATTTTAATGGTTGCCATGAGTTATTACCCAGATGCAAATTTGCCCAGTGTTTACAAAATGAACCCCACAGTGTCTACCATAGGCAGCAAGTTTCCCATTCAAGCAAATAGCATGTGGCCGGTGACAAAAATGGCATCTTGGCTACCACAGGAGGCAAACATGAGTCAAAACATGACATAACTATGACCCTTAAAGGTGAGGTTCACATTGAAGTTAAATTTTAACATATACTAGAATGTCCTACCCCTAACAACTTTGTAATTGGTCTTCATTATTTATTTTTTTATACTTTAAAATTATATATATATTATCAACTTAAATTATTTGCCTTCCTCTCCTTCCACTTCTTTCCAGCTTTCAAATGGGGGCTATAGAGCCTGGCAGATACAATGCTATTGCTATACAATGCTACAATGTTATTATGACATTTTGTTCCTTATTTTTCTATTCTATTAGATTTTGTCCCCCTTATGTGATTGAGTTTCACACCCCTGGTCTACATCATATTAAAAGTTAATTTAAAGATGAACTACCCCTTTAAATACAAGCATCACCTTATTGCCTAAAAAGAGCTGATGGATATAAGGCGATGCCCCAGATACTTTTTACTGTTATAAAACCAGGTGTTCTAGGACATCTGTACCTGAAGGCTTCCCTTAGTAATGTAAGAAATGGATATTCTAATTAAAGGCACACTAGAGACCAACTTGGATCCTACGGATTCCAGTCAGAATTACACTGTATAATGGGCTATGCATTGCACTATTCATTCTATAATATTGTACTGCCCTTTGGGTCTCACAGGACAATATCACAAGTTCCATTTAGTATCTTAGAACTGTTTGATCAAAACGACTTGAATAAGAAAGTCTGCATTATGTATTTTAGGTAATGGCCTTTCTATTTCAGTTCTGCAGAGATGGGAGGCGAGTCGAAGGACACAATTGGAGCACTTTTAGAGATAAAGACTATTCCAGTACTGTACCTGTCATGGAGCTGGTACCTTTCTCGCACCTCTTCTAAAATGATTCGTTTTGGTCCCTCTCCCCCGATAATGAAATGGAGATTTGGGTATCTCTGACACATTTCAGGAATAATACCGCCCAGCAAATCAATTCCTGCAGCAAAGAGAAGTGTATGTGAAGCAAGCTGAGGTTGGGCATGATTGTAGGCACCCCAAGTACAGATCTGTGCCATAGCCCATATAGACCAATTGCCTCCACAAAAATATAAATAAAAATGTTTATCCAGTTACTGGAGAAAAAAAACGTGTGAATGGACAACACAGAGCCAACATTCCTTTACGGTTCTAAAGTGAAGAATATTTTACGTTTCCTCAATAAGGCGAACCTGATACCACACAGGAAATGGTGTTTGCCTACTCTGGTATCCATTTGTGTGATCTTCCTTGGAGAAGGACTGGTTTGAGAGTAAGCCAGGGGACATGCACCCCTTGCACCCCTATTGCAAAAGTGGTTTGAGCAGTGAAGAATGCTCATGCACAGGGCCAAATCAGGTTGTTCTGATTGCCCCCCCCCCCCCTTCCAAGCCAACAATCATATTATAGTGCTGGCCTATGGAGACTGGCTGGGAAAAGGAACATCATAGTGCCAATGTGGTCCTCATACAATGGGATTTTCTATTCATCCTGATAATAAATATATATATATATATATATATATATATATATATATATATATATATATATATATATATATATATGACTGATTTTTGAAGAGGCTCCATACACAGGTCAATAAGTTGCCAACTCAGTCTGAAGGGGCGAAATTTAAGGCTTCATATTGGCCTGTGTTTGGTCACAGAAAAAAAGTGGTATCAGGTCCACCAGTATTAAAATATTAGGGTTCTAACCAATTTAGAACTGGAGGACAGAGATTTATACTAGAGCACGAACCAATCAGGACAGTTCTAACTGGACCGGTTTGCAGAATGTATGCTCTCAGTGCAGACTTTCTTTCAGAACTGTAAGCACTATCTGTCTGAACATGTTTAATTGTGTCATAATCTAAGCACCACAAAAAGATAAAAGCTAAAGACTATAAAATTGATGTGACTATTACCTTCTTTACTGAAGCATACCAAAAGTTACATTCTAAGTAAACTCTACCATGAACCTCATAATTCCAGCATGACATAAACCTGACTAGCCACTTTATAACTCTTATGTAGGAGAGACCAAGCCCATTCAATTGGTATAGATTATACTGAACCCCCAGCAGCAGTTTTATACAGTAAGGTCTGTAAGAAAACCAAAAGTATGTGGCACATGCAACCTAAGACCCTCAGGATATAAGGGCAGACATTTAGAGCTGTCAACATGGTAAAGGGAATTGCTTATCCTATTGAATCTATGAGCTTTCTTCTGTGGGGACAGAACAAAAGTTAAAATTATTTTAACTTGTGTGGTTGGAGGAAACTGCTGAAGAAACAACAAACTGCAATATAGATAAATGGGCCTGTAATAAAAAAAAAAAAAGCGTGACTGAGCTTGGATTCTTATGCTGTACAATTCAACAAGGTGTATTTTAGATGAAAAATATGGAAGGCAGAAAAGAACTACAGAGGCTATGACTGGGTATGACTGATATAGTATAGTATTACTGAATGGTAATTATGAGCTTGCTGGAGCTCAGACAAGTGGTTACAGACAGATAAGGCCAAAGATCATGAAGTGCTGGACTCAACAACCAACTTGAAAAACAAAAGGAGCTGTCAGCACAGTTACTTGTATTGCACCTACTGTAATCTCTACCTCCTACATGACAAGGAAAGGTATTGTAATTGAGGGGTGCCAAAATGTTACACACTCCCGGTAATTATAATCACTTATCAGTGACCCAAGAGCATTGCTTTTGTTAGCTTAATGCTGCACCAGTTCAGCGTACCACTATAGGAGCACCACACTGCCATTTAAAAAAAAAACCAAAAAAAAAAAAACCTTTTCACTCTACTGCACATGAACACGCAGCTCAGGCTGCAGAACAGAATAAAGAAGTGGAAGAAGACTGTACTGTGGTGCTCCCTAGCCCAGTTTGGTTTTCTGCTTAAAGGAGCTCCAGCCTGGGGTCTCATATCTGGCACCTTCCCCAGCAATTATACCTTTCCTTCACTTTTGATTGAGACATTATTCTAAAGATGGCTACAGACCCATTTGACCCAAGCAGCTAAGCAGGCAAATCACTGGCCCACTTGGCTGCACACCCTGGTCACTGAAATTACCAGTCTGACCACACTAAAGGGGCAGAATCACACTAAAACAGGAATATATCATATGACCATATATCAGTTGGTGCCTAGTGTCAACACAAAGTAACTGTTGTACCTGGGTACCCAGTAACATGAATAACATATATATCATGCTTACAGGTGCCACTTTAATACAAAATTAAAACTACTCACCTTTTCTGTAAACAAGTCTGCTAACTACGACAACAGTAATTCTACTTCTATCCCTTATTTTGGGGTCTGGAGTGAAGTCTGTGGGGTCGATAGCATTTGGGATGACAGATACAATTTCAGGATTCAGAGCTGCCCGGAGAACAGTGTTTTCTTTGCTAGTGTAAGAAACGCAGATGATGTGATTTGTGTCGCATAAAGACACAGTGAGAAGCTTGTTGGTAAGCACCGAGCTGACATCAGCAAATCCAAAGAGAGAGTGGTCTGTGAAAACCGTATGCAGCCCCATAGTCTTGGCATGGAAGAGTGCATCATGGGCCATAGCAGAGAAGGAGCTGTGGGAATGAATGACAGAGACACGTTCCCTTACGAATATAAACCTGAGGAGCGGAAGGCTGTGCAAAAGGGTTGTTGCTGTAGACTGGTTATACATGACCTTCAACGGTAAGTAATAAACTTTCAGGCCATTGGTGAGGTAGCGAATCCCTTTCCTGTCCCCATAAGCATGAGTGACAATGATAACTTTGTGTCCTCTTTCAATCAGGCACTGTGACAGCTGATAAATGTGACTTTCCACTCCTCCCACATTTGGATAAAAAAAGTCAGAGACCATACAAATGCTGTGGAACCTGGGGGTGGCATGGCAATCACATGTAGCACTACTGTAGGGGTTAGTGCACGAGCAGTGTCTCCTGTAAACCATGGCCAACTCTTGACTTAGGGAATCTCCTCTCCTTAATTTAAAGTTCTGTAAAAGAAAATAAATCAAATTTTAATAAAGAAAATGCACTTATCTTTCACATATAGGCATACTCTGGACTTTTATTACTTATAAATGAAGATTCTGCCCTATGGCAGACTGGAAACACAGTAATAACATACCTGCTACTACTTCTGATATCAGTGTTAAAGTACAGCTGCTCTGTCACATGTCCCATATTTATGCTAGCTATACAGCGCCTGATATACACGGAGTACTAGGCCCCTCCATACGGAGCTGGGAGCTTATTGGTTGGCATATCCAGGGCTGATTCAAGGTGACAGTGGGCCCAGGGAGAAGATCTCATTGGTGGGCCCCGCCTGCAGCCACTCTAATAAGTTTGTGCCAGCGGTCTCTCCTCAAGCAGGTAATGTAAAATATATTAACGCATGCAATAAATAAACAATCTATGTTTGTCAAGCAAAAGTGGGGTTGTGGGGCACCATCCTGGACCAACACACAGGCACCAATAAACTGTGATTACAAATGGGAAAACAAAAGAGAAAGTGATGAATTCAGTATTTTATCTTTTATAAAGAACTATAGTATGTATTGCAGCGCTTAATATAAGGGGTCTGCGATTTCAGGGGGCTGTTTCAGTCAAAAGTTATAGCAGATGAAAGATCTAATGGTGGGCCCTGGGCATGTCTCCCTAAACCCCCAGTATGATGAGCAGGATTTAGCCAAGCTATAAGTGGCCGAATCAAGCAGAGAGATGCTCATATGGCAACCTTACCAAACGGGTGGATCTCAAGGCGTATTTAGGGTTGGAGTTATGGCACACAGGGTGTATTTGGAAGCTGAAGGTATTCTGTTTTTAAGTGACCCTAAACCATTGAACCCTAAAACTACTCTAAGCCTGGCACTGGTCAGGTGATAGTTGGCTAGGAACAAGGGCTGGCCTGGCAAGTGGGTTTGGATGCTTCTGGGATGTTTTGGTGACTTTAGAGCCAAGGTTTTGGGCTACTTAAAATGAAGCCCTTAAAGAAGATTTCCATTGCCCTTAGCCATCAGCCCCACTCATAACCAACCTGCAGTCACAGCAGCCACAGCTGAACTTGTGCATTTGCCAGCATCGCCAAGTTGGGATACAATCACTGCCCAAAGCAACCCCATAGTGTCAGGCAACTTCACACTTGACTATAACTGGACACTGTAGGCTAGAAATGAAAACGTTGAAAATCGCAGATACACACCGCCCAACAGATTCGCTTTCCGTGGGACTGCCACGATTTTCCTTACACAAGCCGCAGTCCCGGTGCGTAGGCAGAACATAGTGCTGCGCCGCCAGTGCCCGGCTTCTACTCTATTTCCGGGGGGGGGGGGTGTCTGAAGCCCCAAATCCCGTCTCGCGAGAGTGTGGCGTAACCACCAGGCGCCTATATAAAAGCCGGGACGCGCCAAGCAGCCGCAGTGTGGGAGCGACGGGAGAGAGTGTAGTTAGTGTGCATGGAGAGGCAGAGGGAACACGCTCAAAGATTTTTTTTTTTTTGGTGGGGGGGTTATCGCTGCTCCTAATTTTGTTAAGGGAAAAACAAAAAAAGATTTTTCTGGTAGTGACGGACCTGCCGCCGCCTGAGCCTGTGCTCCTGCAGTTCAGGGGCAACACTAGGACAGACAGCAGTACAGCTTGGCCATTTTGTCTAACAGTGGCTTTGGAGGGTGTCGGTGATTTATATTCGGACAAGGGCCGCAATGTTCATAAATTAGGGGAAGAACAAGGACTTAGAACACTGGCTAACACTGCATTAGCGTGATGTTCGCTTACTCTGGTGCTAGTTCCAAAAAAAAAGTGCAGCTTCCAAGAAAGTTCTAGAATAGAGTGTTCCAGAGCCCTAAAGAGTTTCTAGGCTATTATTAAACTGGCCTTAGGGGGTCTGTTATTTTTGTGCAAACAAGGGGCAGATTTTTCACAATTTGGGGTAAAACAGTAATTTTTACTATTTTTTTTTTGGGTGGTGTCAGGTTCCCAGTAAATGTTCACAATATTTGGACAAGATTGATGTTTTTTTTTACAAAAAGACAGTAAAACAATGCCAGTGTTTTATGTGACAACTGGGGACAGATTTTTAATAATTTAGACACAGTGGCTAATTTAGGAGAAGATAATTGGTACTATTGACCAAAAGTAATCTTGTGTTTTAAGGCTACTTTTTTATATTTTTAAAGTGATCGCAGTGAAACTAATGGCCAGATTATTTACAGTTTAGGGACAAAAAAGCAAATTTAGATGTTGGGTACAATTGATTAAAAGCAATCTGATGTTTTTGGCTCCTTTTTGGTCTTTACAGTGACAGTGGCATGGGAGGGTTCCCACAAGGGCTAGATTTTTTTTAAAAATAAAGGACAGAAAAGAGCATAATTTAGGAGAAGACTGGGTGAAGTTAGCAAAAAGTAATGGTTTACTCTATATTTAAAGACAGCCTACCTTAAAACTACCTTGCCCCATACATGTAGGTTTTAGAATGCCAAAATGCCTTAAGAAAAGAATATATATACAAATTTATAACAAAAGTCAATACAAAAAAGAATTTGATAAATATGGCCTTATATTTAACAGTGGCAAATGTCAGTTGAAAAAGTTAATATAACATGGTACTGCTAAAGCATAATTACAAGAAATAGGTGTGCCTATCATAAGAAACAATAGATTAATGGCCATAAATGAATAAAAATTGAACAAAAATATATATATATTAAAAATATAAATTAATAAAATATGTGGCGCTAATGGCTAGATGGTGTGTTGCTGCATGGTTTTTTTTATGACGTATCATTAAAAGAAGAGAGTTTATTTTTCTTTAATCTGTAAAAAAAAAAAATGGTTTATCACAGAAAGGCAATAAGTTTAACAAATTTGCCAATTCATAAAAAAAAAAAAAAAAAAAAAAAGCTTAAATACAGAATATATAGAGCAGGAGTAAAACTATGGGGCGTCCCTTACTTCATAGACTCATAAGGTGTTGAACAGAGGGCTGTCTTGTAGCTGTCAGTAGTACATTATACCATTGATATAGAAGTATGGGTAAATCATACCAGTTCAACTTATGATGATACAATAAAAATAAACATAGTTGGACAGCTTTTCTAATAGGGTGGTGATGTCTTTGCACCAGAGTCAATAGAGTTTTTTCAAAATTGCGGTGGCTTGTGCTCATGGGAGAGGTATGCTGGACCCTTGCCTTGTTTATCTAATACCATAGATTAAGAAAAAACACAACAGACCAATATTTGAGTGGATATCATGATCACGGCTTTAATTTGGATAACCGAAGAAGAAACTACCAAACACATACGTGGCATACATTTTTCTAAAAATTTTTAAATTAGTTCCCATACACCTAGCCAGTCTGTAATACAACAGTATTACAGACTGGCTAGGTGTATGGGAACTAATTTAAAAACTCTTGGTGCCTATAGGCAAACATATTCAGGGATTTCAAAAAGATAGACAAGGAATGATTTACTTTTTCCAACCATGTTCTAATGGCTTAAAACGAACATCTGACAACCAGGGCCAATGAGAGCTAAGCTCAGACCATATAATGATCGTTTTGGAATAAGTCTACACGTGCATTTTATTAAATCTATTTTCATGTGACCAATATAATTGCTTCCTAGATGGTTTTCCCCATTTTCTCAACAGCTGTGCCAAAATTGTATTTATATCTATACACCTTGCATCTCTAACACCTAACCAACTAATCCTTGCTTCTTTGGAAGGAAAACCCCGGTTGAGACCATAGTTTCGTTGTGCTCTCCTCTTGGCCCAAAAATATAAGAATGTCCAATTATCCAAACAGAACACTGAAATGCCTGTGAAATAAATTATAAACCCAGTAGGGTCTCAAATACCTGTATAACAACACTTTCAATGTCAGCATCCTAACTTTTTTATGAGTTGCTCTTGCATGCCCAGTAACAAGGCTTGTGTAACCGCTTCACAAATGTACCATTCTCATGCCTAAATAAAGGGCAAGTAATTGTAGGCCTGCATTTCTTAAATGGAATGGAATGTTAACCAAATGGGCCCTCAGTTCTGTTTTTGGTCAATTCTTTTTCAGGTTTTCTTTTAACAACATCAGGGTACAACCTGGCTGATTTAAGATTATGAGCAATAGATGACTATTTTAATTTGCTGCAAAACCAGATTCAATTACCTCCACTATCTCCCTGTTTGGATACACCTTTAGGTAAGGGAGCATTGGGTCTCAGCGGGATTATCCCCTCTAATAACAGGTTCCTTTGAAGTCACCTTATTGGCATTGTTGAGAAATCTTTTTGCACATCGAAAGGCAGGGAAAAATTTTCCATTACCAGGAATACCTCCCGAGACACTTAACCCTTAAATGTCCAACGCAGAATACAAAGGCTATGTGCCCTTGATTCTAACATTCTACTTTAATTTCAAAAGTGTGTTCTTGGTTCTATATATGTCTCTCTCTCTCTCTCTCTCTCTATATATATATAGAATAATTTTGCAATAAAAATGATTTCACTTGTTTATTTACTTAACATAATTTGTTTTGTTATCTATACAGTATTAAGTCTTAAAGTATTAAGGAGACTGCAACCATCAAATGGGTTGAACATTATTTAAATATAATCTCTTCTAAAATATGATGTTGGACTCTTCACATATAACAAATATTTATATTGGAGAAATACAAAAGAAAAATACTCAAAACACCTATCCTTAAACAAAACAGACCTGCACAAGGTGTCTCCCACCCATAAATACTAAACAAACCAAGAAATAGATTTTGTGCGTTCTCTGTTTGGATTAAAATATAACTTTTATTTTACATATAAAACCATTAATGAATATATATCACCTGTGTCAACTAGTGCTAAATTAGTTAAAACCAATTATTAGTGTATGCACACCTGTTCTGAGTTTACCGTAGTTTACCTAATACATATGCAGTCAAATTCAGAACAAGGTTCAAAAATGAGGGCCGGCAGCTAGAAGCCAGTTACATTTACTCACATGTTTAATTACAAAGCGGGGGAGAATGGATTGGCAAAAGTGGTAAATCAAGCTATAAATCTGTTCATTGACACTCCAATAAATAACTGTATCTAAAAACACACATATACACATAGAGGGGAAATGAGGGACAGCGGACAAAGGAAGCCGCATATACTGTACAGGGGAATAAATGCGATAGTCCAGCAATAAATTCAAATAAATATATCAATAAATACTTGGGGAGGGTTATTATTTATATTGATGTCCAGATGTATGAATTACTACAGCGCATTTCAAAGCCCAGAGAGTGTCACAATTAGTATAGCTAGAATAATAAAAGGAGTCATGGTAGTGTTCATTTTGTGTACTGGGTAATGACATAACATGTAGGGGTCTCTAACTTAAGCCTCAACTGCTAGTACAGTATAATAAAAAAGGGTTTATATTGTTACCATTTAGTAGTAAAGGATGAGCAAAATTATTTGCCAGTCATGGATTCGTGGCAAACTTCCACGTCTCAGGCAAACTTCCACGTCTGGCGGATTTATTTGTGAAACAGACGCATTCACCCTGCAACAATTTTTTTTTGACATGCGGAATTTTAGTTGTTTTGCTAATTCTTAACCATTTGAATCTTTTTAAGGATTTGCTCATCATTAGTAAAGGAGCTAAAATTAGGGTTATGACAGTGCTGTAGACTTCATGTTAGATCATAAAAACCTAAACGAACTACATAGTACGGTATTTCTTTTTTAGAGTGCAAAGACCAAAGAAATTTATAGTAGTGTTTTTCTGCATTAAGACCTAATGGAATACATTGCTGCACTTTATAAATTTGCCTACACAGCTCCTGGGGGTTTACATTCCATTACATTGTCACCCACTATGGCCTCATTCGGGGAGAAGCAGACGGCATTTAAATATTCCATCTGCCTAACTTTGGGCAAATTAGCACCTGTGTGGTAACCAGGTCTGTACTGAGATTCCTAATAGCTTTGGCATTTCAAGTACACAGAGGCCAAACAGCCCCCACAGGCCCAATAAACGGGGATTTTCTATAGAATCTTACACAGCCCCTCTACAGATTGCCAGTCTGGGTCTTCCAGTATTAATTATATATAGCTCTTGGTATGTACGTTATTAATTTGTTGTTTGTTTAGCTCAAACCTATGAAGGAACTATGGACAACACATTTGCAGCAATGATCACTTAAAGGTCATGGAGCTACTAGCACGCAATATGTGCGCATACAATAAATAAATAAAAACACAAGACACTTGGAGCATTGGTGGAGAAAGGCCGCAGCTGTTTTATTTTGAACAGTACATAACATCTCCATAACTTTTTAACTAGAACAGATCATAACTTCCAACACCAGGAAAAAATGACCCCAGCCAGCCTCTGCTCAAACACCAGTCACTGATAAAAATATCCAGCCTGATCTACTTAAAAAAATTAAGGTAACTTTTTGCATCAGATTATTATGTAGTTCAAGCAAGACTATTCTTTGTATTTACTACTTACATTTCTTTTACTAGTAAAGTCTACTTAATTTTGCTAGTTAAGTCTAGTTGATTTCGCAAGTAAACCCTACTTAATTTAATTATTTCCCTAGTCATTGTTTTGTCCATGCTCTACTTAACTTTTAAGAGTGTCAAATATGTATTTTTAAGTGAAATTTAACTATTTGTTTTAAGTTTCCATATTACTTGGAGTGGGGCCTACTTTGTTTTATTAAATGTCCTAGTCTCATTTTAAAGTTACATATACTCACAATATCTAGTTAGTAACTAGGCATTTCTTGTATATTATAGTTAAAATACCAGTTGTTTAATTTTATACTTTGAAATGCAACTTCATCCAGCACAAAACTTGAAGTAAGATCACTTTTTATTATGTGCATATACTCCTGAACATCCACAGTTCCTTCAAAGTGCACTCGGTCCTGAATTCACAACATAAGAAATAAGGTACATACCAGCAATAAATTAACAATAATACATAAAGAACAGTCAACAAAAAAAATAGAGTAGCATGCGATCCCCCTTTCCCAGGATGGGCCTCCGCTATGTGGGAGATGACCTTTAGGAGCTATTTTGGAGATGAGGATGTTGTAGAACTACAGCTCCCTGATGCTGTATGGTGTATAGGTAGTAATTAGGACGCCAGAAGGTTCTTTGCTGAATAACTGTAGAACGTTTATTGTCACAGACAAGGTGGATGCAGGGTTATACTCACAACAGTGTAGATAGATGGCACAACGATTAGTGGCAGTTGTTATATGCAGACACAAAATGACACTACAGTGGAGCAGTAACAATCCTAAGGATGATCACCTTTTACTGGACCGGATCCCTACATCCAACGATGGATCGGGTAGATACTGCCTGATACCTGTGTCTGAACTGCGGTCCCTACAGCATGGCAAACAGAGCCTGGGTATTGCTAAACCCTTTACTTTCTCCTATGTTGGAGCGAATTCTGCTCTTGCTAGATAGCCCTGACTATCTCACACTATCTAGAGTGTGCTATAACAGGATCTATCCTACCACTTACTTCACCTCATTCACGGGGCCCTGTCCCCGACTTTCACTAGAGCACCAAGGGGCTACTCTAGGGCAGATGGCTTTTACTGGGGCCTATTCTGATCCCAGGCTCGATGGAGATGTTACCTGAGAGTCAGAAGGCAGCCAAAGAGGAAGCCACCCCTCCTTGCTAGACACTTTATCAGTCTGCAAGGGGAGTGGTCATCCCAACTAACCCAATAAGGCACAAGGTAGTATGAACTAGATACATGGTGCTTTGCCCAGCAACAGCACTAGGAAATAGGCAGTAGGGATTTAAAGCCATAGGGACTCTAATACCTATGGGTCCCTACATTCACCCGGGGGAGAACCCATTCCGACCCGGCAATGGTAATTTAAATGAAATACACAATATAGAAATGCAAAAATCATAAACACAGTACCAAACATCCTCTTCCGGTATCCTCTCCGGAGGAATACCTAGGTACAATGGTTCCTGTGGATTAAAGAAGTTAAAGGCACAATTTAAACAGTTTCAGTTACTGTTACCCAAACTTATATACACTTCTTGAGTGTCCTGTGGATCACTCAGGCAATGGCTTAGAGAACCATGAGTCACCTCCCAGACCTGCACCAGGGATGCTCAGGCACACTCTTACATGGGAAATCCTGCTGCTTTCAGGGATCCCAGGCACAATACTTTGACTGTAAAATAAAATTAGTTGAGTTCATGCAACTGCAAACATTTCCACCTCCCCAACTTTATTAAGTCCATCTGTCCCACCCTAACCCAGTGTTCATGAATCTCCCAACATGCACTCCGTAGGGTGTGAAAACAAGATGGTTCCTACTCAGTGGTAGGTTACTGTAGAAGTTGTAGTGAGATGGGGCTCAGCAGTCCTGTCTCTAGAACCCAACTATATACAGTCAGAATTAATGTCTCTCAAGTGAGGGGTTAAACTTAGAACAAGGCCCAGTTATGCAGGGCGACTGAAAAACAGGGTCACACCCTAGAGTATCTCTATCAGCTGGGAGTCTCTAGGGTTAGACGAACATTGTGATGGGAAATCCTTTCCCTCTCCTGGCACAACTCCTCTCCTAAAGAAGCACGAAGGACTTACATATGGATGTCATATTTGCCCAGCGTGTCCTCAAAGGAAATGTAATAAGCAGGGTGTGGTTTGTCCACTCGGCCACCCTGAGGAAGGTCTGCAGAAAGGCTGAAGTATCGGTCTTCTTGGTACTTCCCACAGCTCTTTACAAAATGCTTTAGTATGGTTCTGCCGAACCACCATTCTTTTGAAATGTCATATAGGTAGTTGACATCCTTCTGCCTCTGATTGGGATCGCTGTGGAACACTCCCCGTGTTCTCAGCTTCTCCCAGTGGACCAACTCACCGTAGATCCATTCCTCTAGGTGCGCTTCCACTTCATCATGGACCCATTCGGGCCCATAAGGCATATAGTACCCCCACCTTTCCAAGACATGGGCGTTGATGATTCGCTGGACGCGGGACACCGTGCGCTGTTTAGCTGGGTCTGCCCGTCCAGGTGCTATCCAGAAGTGGTCATCTGATATGGGCATGTAAGGAGGTAATGGAGGTGCAGATGGCGGTTCCACAATGATGGGGTCCTCCTCCTTGAAAGACGATTCGTCAGAGGGGGTCCCAAATTCCATTAAGTCCCACCTAGGTTTAGGGGACTTTTCTTTAGAATTTTTGTTTTCCGGGGCAGGAGTGCCAGGTGGTGGTGCCGCGGTGAAACCGCTCACGGATGTGGCAACACGGGGCCTACCTCTCCCCGCAGCAGCCCTGGCTACTACGTCCGGCTCAGCGACTTTTAGGTTTAATTCTGATACAGTCCTCAGCCAAATGGGCCCTTCCTCCTTTACAGTGGCAGCGGTGACAATCGGTAAGCTTTGCACCGACATGGCCTTGAAGGACTCCTTAGGACTATGAGGAGCTACTAAACTGTCCTGTATATTTGGGGCCTCCCCCTGGGGATCGGTGTGTACCTTCCCTGGCGGATCCCTTGAGGTAGACGGGGTATCCATCGCTGTGGAGGGGCTATCTACACGGGTTGGTCCAGCCCAGCACCGGTTCTGGCAATAAGGGCACCGGGCTTTGACATTCCGTAATACCCACCATACCTGTTTACCACATGCGCCACAATAAGGGACAATTTCTGTAGCAGTCTCGCTTACATACTGCTCCCCAAACATACCAGTCCATATATAGCGTAAGGGGGATGGTGGCGGTATAACGGGCTTGGTGGTGAAGGGCTGGCTCCCCACCGGGACCTCCGGATTGGGCCATCCGTCCCAGCCCCTTTCGGCCATCCAAGCGGAGGGTGTAGTGGGCGCTAGGGAACTGGGGTAAGTAATAGTGTCCGGTAAGTGTTCCGAGCTGCGGTCACTGCGGAAAAAGTCCCGTATTTTTGGTCAGGTCTCAGCCGAGAACCCTGATAAGGTATTGGGGTGAGCCGCAGTCGCGGTAGTACTCACTCGTAGTTATGGAGTGTTTCGCAGATGTGTCCAGGCCTCAGCTGAGGATCCTGGTGATGCACGGCATGGGGTAGTAAAACTCCTGGATTCTGCTATGGTGCGGGGCCCCAATTGGCGCAGGGCCCGATTGGGCACAATAGGTCCAATCGGCCTAAGGCCGGCACTGCTGATGGAGATAACCTGACCTCCCCCCCCGCCGCCATCTTTCAAAATTAATCAGTAGTGGAGTTAGGCTCTGAAGGCATGTGAAGTTGCGTTTTAATTAATTACTTAACTGTTTTCCAACAAATTTAAACCGCTATGCTATTATTGTAAAGTAATAACTATAATATATTATATTATACAGAAAAGCTTGAATATTACAGGCTGATTTAATAAAATGTGCTTCTACTTGGATGTCACCTCCTAGGCCAACAATATTTGTCTAACCATTTAATCAAGTATTTCACAAAATTTATTCATACCTTAAGTAATACAAGTGAATCCACAGGCCGTCTTCTGCTTCTTAAAACTTTTTGCGCACGAGGTGAACAGAATGTTCCAAAGAGTTGTTTCCTACCGCAATGAGGCTTGGGTACACTTTTAATTTGATACGGGGTTTCCCATGCTTTTTCCATGGGGAGGCAGTTTTATTTAAACAGAGTAAAATGAACAAGATTATTGCTTGTTGTGTGTGTGCACTTAAAAAGATTGTCAGGGATTACGTAAAAAAAATTTGTTAAGGAAAAAATGCACATTGTCTTGTGTTCTGAACAAATGCAGATTCATTTCTAATTTAGATATATTTATGTAAACGTTCAAACTTGATTATTTATTGTTGATTACACAGATTTAATAATGCTCCATTTACAACATCTCTGATTTATGTTTTTCAGTGTAGGCTGCCTTAAATGAAATATCCTTTTAACCCCTGCCACAAAGCCTAGGGCTTACCTCCACGACAAGACCATTGAAAACCTTAAATTGGTCTTGGCACATCCCAAATTTGAATTGCTTTCTCAAGGGCATCTTTTATACCCATGTTAAAAATATTGTTTCCGATATCTGAAAATTTGACTCTATCATGTCAATAAAGGCCTTCTCCACCTGACTCAAGCTCAAAGTGTCTGTGAACCATAATGTGAACTTTTTCAGCGAACTTTGAAATAATGTAATTCAGTTTTTTCCTACATCTTTTAAGTGGCTTTACCGTTGCATATTGCATCCAAATGAGTCTTGGGATAATTTCAGACCATATAATGAAGCTATCTGGGAACATAAAACGAATTTGCGGTAGGTCACGCCTAATATTCCTAATAAGATCAATAGGTCTCATAAAGCCAATAACATTGCCACCCAGATGAATAACAACTATGGGAGGAATACCCCACCTAATGGTCATCTGCATAACAACTGGTATCAAGTCATCCCATTTTAAACCTCTAATGCCCATCCAAACTATGTTCACGTTTTTAAGGCTGAGATTGCTTCTGTAAGTGCGTTGTTGGGCTCTTTTTCTTGCATGAAAGACAAATGAATGGCCGATAATCCAGACCATGAGGGGGTGCCCTACAAAAAAACTAGGCCCCCAAGTTGCACCTAAATTGATAAAACTACGTATTAAATCTGGTTTAAAATTCTTTGCTCTGTTAAAAATAACTTTCGGTTTGACTGGGACATTATGTTTGAGGTGCTCATCTGATTCCAATATATTCCAATGTTGTTAAATCATTTTTTCAGTTTCGCCTACACAAGGTACAAAAGTGGTTCTAAAGGTAAACTTATTTCCCAAACTTTCATCTTTAAAATCTGTTTTACCTTGTTCTATGTTAGTTCTATATAGACTTGCCATTCTATTGATTTCTTAAAACAGGTCTTTTTTAATTCTCTCTCAACCTATTTGAAATTTTTTTTATTTCTTTCTGTGATTTATCAGATTCTGAGCAATTACTTTTTCTCCTACATAGTTGGCCGTAGTCTTTAATACAACTCCACAATGGATGGTGTTTGCTACTTGCTAAAACATAATTGCAGACATCAATCTTTTTAAAGAATATCTTACAATTAATTATTCCTTTCATATAATAACCTTTCTAATGTTTTATTTACCAGTAGGTCCTTCCAACGGACACGAGGGCACCCACTCCGTTTAGAAGAAGGGAGGTTCCATTTAAACATTCGGAAAGGATTTTTTACAGTGAGAGCTGTGAAGTTGTGGAATTCCCTCCCCGAATCAGTCGTGCTGGCTGATACATTATATAACTTTAAGAAGGGGCTGGATGGGTTCTTAGCAAGTGAGGGAATACAGGGTTATGGGAGATAGCTCTTAGTACTAGTTGATCCAGGGACTGGTCCGATTGCCATCTTGGAGTCAGGAAGGAATTTTTTCCCCTCTGCGGCAAATTAGAGAGGCTTCAGATGGGGTTTTTTGCCTTCCTCTGGATCAACTAGTAGTTAGGCAGGTTATATATAGGCATTATGGTTGAACTTGATGGACGTATGTCTTTTTTCAACCCAACTTACTATGTTACTATGTTAACAAACCTTTATATTCAGGGCACTAAAATTCAGTGTACTGTAGGTTTAAATAATTCTCATTTAGATCTTCAATAAATTATCTATAAATGTGCGTTGGAGAATGAGGTCATGCCTGGTCGTGGGAAGATGCAGTTTCTTCCAAATAAACCATGAATACATTTGCATACCTAGGCCCATATCTTGTTCCCATTGCTGTCTCCCATAACTGTAAAAAGATGGTATCTTAAATCCAAAAATAATTGGGTATCATTGCAGGGGTTCAATTTATCTTCAGTACTTGTCACAGACCAGATCATTCTAACAACAATCTTGTTCATTTGACAATTTTGCACTATGCCCTGTCATATCAAACTTTAGTCATCTAAGCAATAAAAGGAAACAAAAGATAGAAAAAAAGTGATTACTCTTGCTATTCATTTTGGATGTGTATTTTTAAAGTTTTAAGTGTTGACTAGTGTATGAAACTGTATATTAGGATACATTCAAATCACTAAAGAGTCATCTAATCCAAACAAAATTTTTTTTGACATGTTTGGAGACTTTAGTAGCTTGTCTGGTTTCTTTACTGTTGCAATATTTCTTGGCAGTGTGTAAGAAATTAAAACACGTGGTATGTAAATGTCCTTGGACAATATTTAGCAAATCTTCCATCACAAGTAGAAGGTGTTTGTTTGATGCTTTTGGGTGCGAACTACCCAATGTTTTCTCAAGCAAGGGAACACAAGGTTAGAATGCTTTTCACCAGCACACCTCTTTTGTTGCCATTTTACAACAGCCCCTTGTTGATTAGCGTGAAATTGTGAGACTGCAAAAGTAGTCAGTTCCACCATACAGTTCATGTGGTGGAAATTTGTATTTGCTTTATTCGATATTTAAGCATTTTAGAATGATAACATTATAAAATATTTGTGTGCCAGTTGTGCAACTATTGTTTGAAGTCTTCTATACACAATGCATTGCTTACTCTAATAAAGCAGTGAACTTTTGTTCATAATTTGTGTTATTTAACATTAATAAAATATGCTGGATTGATGATAAACCTTTTCATATACTGTTACTGAGCAATCACTTATTTTGCAAGTAGTAGTCAGCACGATACCTTGAATTAGCTTTAGAATAGTGCAGGTTCTCCAATGGCCACTTCCCACCAGCATATCTAGACGAAAACAGTTTAGAACAGCACCATTAGTATTTCTTGTTTAAAATGCCTTTATTGCATAAATCTTAGGGCATTCCAGCAAGATTTCAGGCCAGGTGTGGACTTTTATCAAACTTCTAAACTGTTTTCTTCTTAACAATAACTTGTACACACTTAGTAATTTTTTCAAAGGATGAAAGCTTGTGTAGTGCAGCTAAATTTCCTGTCTTTCTCTTTATATATGTCAGTACCTAATTGATTTTTCATTTTCTGAAGTTATATCTAAAAAATAGACCTGTAGAACAAGTGTCATTGTTACTTAATCATGGGTACGACTGAATTTGTAAATTAGTAAAAAGTGAGTAGTGTCTGAATTTGAACGCTCCCATGACATGATAAAATAGTCAATAAAACAATTGTAATAATGACAATGATGTTTAAAATCGATGTTTTTTGTATATGAATGTGAGTTCATAATGATCCATAAAAAGATGGACGTACGTTGGGGCCATATTACTCCCCATCGTTGTACCTTGTAGCTGCTAATAGTATTGATCGCCAAATAGAAAGTTTTCTTTATATTTTATCTCTAATTATACAAATGAATCTTGTACCTCCTGTAAAAAGATTTGCTCCATGTGTAGAATATCGCCACCAGCCCTGCCCTTCTGTGTGTCCAATAAATGTGAATATAAGACTTAGATTTCCATGCTAATAGTGGTATTTTGTTTATATTGCATCCAGTGAAACGTACAGCTGCAGATATCAGTATGTTGCCAGTACCGTAGTGATTCAACTTTGGTTGACTTTGGAACAATTAAAATCATTGTCCTTATGGACAGATTCCAATAACCTTTATGAAAAAGATCCCTCTGTAATTTTACTAAAGGCTAAAAGGCAATGGTGACTTTAAAACCCTGATTTTCTACTTTATAAAACATCCTTTCTTCATTAGATCTTGAGTTAATATAAAATAAAACTGTTGGCTTCTTAGCTTTTGCAAAACCTATTTTGACTATTTTAATGATATTATATGATAAAGTTTTTGAAAAGTCTTTTGAAAAGTTTTTGAAAAGATGATATTCACTTTATATGAATGGACTTCTTATATGGATATAGACTGACCCTCCAACCTCCCCATTCATTCTGTCCGCTGATATGATATTCAATCTGTATTATAATCAAATCATCTAAATTTCCCTTGCAGTTCTGATGGGATCTTTCTAGCAGGCAGGGACAATGCTGAAGCTTAGCATTTAAGGTTCTTGTAGCTCTTCATATGGTCTTGGTTATCTGGCACATATAGAGGCGTTATGCTTTGAGAACTGCATCCCAGAATGATTGTTAGATAAACAGGATCATTAGGTCTTAAAGCACAATCCAATTGCAAAAGTTTGTATATGTGAAATTGTGACATAAAGGATAAAAATTTTTCTAAACTATTATCTACTGAAAAAAGGTAATATTCATAAATGCTTTATAAAATGCAAATGTCCCTCTGCCGAATGAGTTGAGGAGCACCCATACTAGGAAATTATAGTCATTTTTCTTTATTAGGGAGAAAAGTAACCGCCTAGAATTATATGTGATCTATTTGATAGGGCCAACTTGCCTCTTGTTTTAAGTTACAGGCAAGCTTTGGTTGTTTTGCTGGCTCATGATAAAGGATGCTTTTAATGAACTCATTGCTGTCGTCATTGTTTAATGGGAACCTGAAAAAATAGAAAATATTTATTTTAGCAAAAATATTCACTTATTGGGTTGGGTATTTGAATTACACACCTTTTCTGTGCCGCTGGTCATACAGGCATTGATACATCACTGATAGCTAATATTTCATATAATTATAATGCTAATATATAATAATTCCCCATGCCATATAATAATTTCCCATGCCATATCCAATGTTCAAAAAGACTTTTAGGGCAATGTAAATCTGTTCAAAATAGCAGTATCCCAAACTGGATAACTTTTTTTTTATTTAGTTATTCTTCATCTACAGGAACCATATTT